>NC_060119.1:946041582-946641582 GCF_021461395.2 Schistocerca americana
CATATGTTGAAATGTAAGGAGCGCGAGAACGTAGTTTTCGTATAGAAAAAAAAGGTGTTTCCTGTGTGTGAAACAAAAGGGAAACATTTGTAAAACAGACTGGGTTAGAAAACATTTTTCTGTTGTATACATATTAGACATTAAGTATGGTAATTTGTTTTTATTTATATTCTTTAACATGTACATGTGTAACTTGTAGGGGTTACGAAGCGACATATGATCCTTGCGCAATCTTGGTTAACTCCAAAAACGAAGTGTCGGTCTAACTCACTTTTCCGGACTTCCCGTCGTATGGTGGAGCCACCACTCTTCCGAGTCATTGGTAACACAGACTTGGTCTTCATGTGTATTTTGTTTCTACACCAAACCTATTATGTGTCTTTGTTGAGGAAGAGCTACTGGATGCATATCGACAGTGTTCTGGGCACGCCTTACAGCGTTGCACAATTGTTTGTTTTCGCGGTATTTGTCACTGGTGTTTTGTGCACACTATTGCAGTATTGCACCTATTTTCAGTGAGGCTTTTTTTTTTTTTTTTTTCTTGGACACGCCACAGCGCGTTGCACCATACTCTATTAGGCTAAGGCCACACGAGCGTTTTTTTCACGCGCGTTTCTGCCGGCGTTCACGCCGACTTCAGTCTACGGTCACAGGAGCATTTTTTCCACGCGCGTTTCTGCCAGAATTCACGCAGCACGCGCGGCCACATGGCCGCCTCTCTCACGCGGCGTGAAGCCCAGCGAAACGCCAGTAGTGCTTTGGTGCAAGCTGTGACAACCTCCACTGTGCACAGTTTAGTATCAACTATGAGCGGAAATACATTAAACAAGAACGCGGTTCTTGCAGTATGTGCTGCGTTAGTTGTACATAGGCGTCGGAAACGACGGCAGGAAAAAAATACTGGATTCATCCCATATTAAGCGACAGATCAACTAAAGGAAAGTTCGTGCTTCTACACAACAAGCTGAAGGCAAATCCAGACAAGTTCTTTGAATACTACAGGATGTCGGTTAACTCATTTGAAATGCTTCTGAATATGATTGGAGAGAAAATTTCTAAAAGGAACACGCACATGTGGGAATGTATCAGTGCAGAAGAAAAACTCGCAGTAACCTTAACGTAAGTTTTTTTTAAATTCTTTCTCTGTTTAGACATTAATATTAATTAAAAATGTTTATGCCAAGGGAAAAAAAATCTAGATCTGAAAGACCTGACATAGTTTTTAATTACAAGTCAAAAAGTGTCACAAAAGCATCTTCTCTTTCTTCTGTGGACTGTGACGAATAGCTTTCGTAGTGATGTACAAAAGACTGATTAATTGCGCTGCCACGTGGTGAAGATGGTGAAGGTGAAGACGTCGGAACTGTGTAAGACCTTAAAAGTTGAAGGAATTTCATTTGAAAATCTAATTTGTCCTCCTTTTTAAGCTTCCTAATAACAGGAAGTTGCGACATGAGGAACATCTCACCCGCATCAGGCACGTGACTTGCAGGTTGTTCCAAATGCCCTTTTAAGACCTTCACAATTTCGTCCTCGAACGTATCTTGTTTCCGCTTTTTTTTGTTTTGGCCTTGAAATATTTTATGCACTTCGAGGTTCTGGTGCTAGTACGCTCTCTGTTCTGTCGTCATTCTCAATGACGTTCATATTCCCAGCATTTCTGAAAAAATAACCTTTTTTTATAATTTAAAACAGTATCCTTTCATATTAAACCTACTGAAACAGCTACTATGTTCAACAAGTGACCTTATAGTCCACAGACAGTAAGGGGTAATTGTCACTTACGTCCTTTGTTGCAGCACTCCTTCAAGGAACGTCATTTGCTTATAAAATACATATGGTTTGCTGGACGTAGCAGCATCACCACTTCTTCCTTTGCTTTTCATATATTTTGTATAGGAATCTCTCATACTTTTCCACCGTTTCTGAACTTCTATCCCTAAAAGATAACGAATAAAAGTATTGTAGATTTATGTAATTACCTGGAGCTCATTTAATTTCTCCTACTTAAAATGAAATCATTTAACAGGTTTGTGTATGAAACAATTTTTCTACTACCAAGAACGATTTTTTCCATTTATATTTTCCACAACGTGTTTTATGAAATGGTTCCCATTTTCAAGTGAATTTCTGCTTGCTGTAGTATAATGTATAAATCCATGTGCAGTTCTTAACTAATGATCGGCGTTTTTGCAGACTTTCACCATTAACTATATATAAAGACAGACAATTATTTCAATATTCCTCTTGGTTTTATATATTACAATGAAGACAACAGGACCACGGAGCACCTTACACATGGAAAAAATCACGATGAAGTAGCATAGCCCACAAAAATACGTTTGGCAGTGAGAACTATTTCCTGAAACATAAATAAAGAGAAAATCCATTGGCTTTCCCCAACCATTTCTAACTGATCAAATCAAATTTTACGTGCATCTGGGGACTGGAAATTTGATGTGTTCTCTGCATTTTGAGTTTCTTCTCGGCCGATCCACAGTTACCGATATTATTAGAGATACTTGCACTTCCATATGGGAGATGCTGAAAGTGGAGTATATGAAACCCCCGACTACAGAAGAGTGGAAGAATATCAGCGACCAGTATGAGAAGACAGCAGACTTTTCTCGTCGTGTGGGATCCATAGATGGAAAACACGTTAGAATCGTTAAACCATGGACATCAGGCAGCGAATTTTATAACTACAAAAAGTATTTTTCTATTGTATTGATGGCCATAGTAGACAGCAAATATTGTTTCAGATTCATAGATGTAGGGGCATTTGGTCATCAAGGAGACTCCAATATATTCAAAGCAACTGAATTGGGTAAAAAACTTTACCAACGAGCCTTGAATTTGCCAGAAGCTACGCCACTTCCGAATGATCCTTGTGGACTGAAAATTCCTTATGTGTTTGTGGCTGATGAGGCTTTTGCGATGAGTGACCATTTAATGAAACCATATCCCGCAAGAAACCTTACGAATAAACAAAAAGTGTTTAACTGCAGACTGTCACGAGCACGACATTATGTGAAATGTGCATTTGGCATTTTATCCAATAAATGGAGAATTACCCATCGTCCAATCGATGTTAACGTGGATGTGGCGGATACTATTGTTCAAGCATGTTGTGTACTTCACAATTTTGTGAGACAACATGATGGTTACAATTTTGAAGACACACTGACTTGCACAATGGAAAGTATTCCGGCACATGGGACAAAAGGAACGGTCAGTGGCAATAGTATCAGAGATCATTTTGCTGATTACTTCTGTTCCCCTCAAGGATCTGTACCATGGCAAGATCATTATGCAAACTTCTTCGGATGAAGGCCAATTTTTGTATTGGCTTGTTAACATTTTATTCATGTATAAATTTCATTGTACACTGTTTATAGCAATTAATAAAATATTTACTGTCTGTAATTACCTAGATCTGATTTTTGCTTGTTATCCATTCCATCCCATTTTTATCCCAGAACGGGTGCTGTAACTGCTCGCCACGATTCTCTTTTTCTTTCTCTAATTTTGTATTCCGGATCCCTTGTATTGTACAGCCATGGATGTTTCTGCACTTCCATAATAATGATTTCACTGTCCAGACGCTCCGTTCTGGCACTTTATATAATACAAGAAGACTTCTACAATGACAACGAAGCGAGGACGGCAAAGTCTGTCCGTAAACTGAACAGCGAGCTGCCGAGCAGGGTTGCCAACCATAGAACTTTTTTCCTCGTACATAAACAACTAAAATCTCGTACTTTGGCTTTCAAACTACGTACATTTATCATGCATTTGACATGTTATAAAACCAAAAATAAGACATGTGTGGCTACTTGATTATGAAATACCTACTTTTTATATCGCACCATGCATTGCTAGACTGCATATGTTCTTTATTATGAAATACCTTTTGAAATAATACCGCTCCACGCATTGTTGCATATGTTGGCATCGCTACGATTTCAGTTCGGTAATTGTCGGTAAGCGTCAGAGGAAAGGGCTGAGGTTCCGGACTCTGCCGCAGCGTGTCTCCCGCCCGTGTGGCCAGCGCCCAGCGTGAAAAACACGCAGAACGAATGCACCCGAGTGCGTTCGCTCAGCGTGAACGCCGAAGTTTGCGGGCCCACGGCGTGCGAAAACGCCTCGTGTGGCCGGCGTTCACGCCGACATTATAGACCACTGCGTGTTGAATGGGGCTGACGGACGCCATTCATAGTTCCTGCACCAGTTCGTATAACTATCATAGGCCGGACTGCATACCCAAAGCAGTTCCGTGCTGGGTATTGCTGGACTGCAGTTTGTCGTGATTATCTCCTCTCCTACAGAGGGCAGTTAATAGCAATCGGCCACATTGATCGATCTGCTATCCTTGTTTCAACCTCCATCAGATAACTCCACGAGCGTTGCAGTCACTCTATGAGTAGTATCCTGTATTGCAATTTTTCGGTCTAGATAAAACCAAGTGTTACTGTCTACGGACAGCCAACTATTTGTCCTATGGCTCTGTCCCGAATCTTGCAGTCCTCAATACAATCAGAGCCTGTACATGTGCTTGCCATCGTACCGCACTGTACTGCACATCAACAATAGGCCCAAGTGCTTCTTATCGACGGACAACGCCACTACAGAGAGTGAAGGATGACTGGAGCTACTCCCGGATGCCCCGTCTGCTTCCGAGAAACATTAGATTGGTGGCCCACACCACCAGTCGCACTCCTCACAGCTGGCGCCCCATTCTCCACGCCAGGAACCACCACCCGCTTCACAGACGAGTGCGGCAATGTTCGTGTGTTGAGTGATTCATTTTATAATGTGAACGTGTGAAGAATGTTACGGTCAACCTTTTTTTCTTTTTTTGTTCATACAACTGTGAGAACACTGTAAAATTCGTGCCTTTAGTGAAAACATTGTTTTTTGCCCCCCAAACTTTATTTCAGACACTAGAAACTGGAAATACAATGTCAACTATATGTATATTGTTTTGTTTTATAGCTTTCAGTCTTCTTTTTTATATATACATGTTCATGTTAAAGATATCCTGGATCCCTATCATCACAGCAGTTTGGAAAAATTTTTTTGGTGATGCACACTATGTGATACAATCTTCGATCACACAGGTATACTAACAAAATTTTTCTCTTTTTTGTGTAGACTATATCCCTCCATCTCATTTACGTTAATGCCTGTCAATTGTCACAACGTGTACAAATTTCTTGTGTATGTGTCAATTGTTACAACACAATAATATGCTACAGTTACACGAGAGTATTTTTGTTTGTGTATGTGAGTGGGATGTCTGCGGTTACAATTCTGGTTAATGGTGAATGGACCACCAGTTAATCAATCACTGTGAAAAATTATCATCCTTTCTGTTCAGGGAAACGGCGTGAGTGAGGTTAAATGTTTTAACCATGAAGCATAGAAATATTGTTTGTCTTTTTGACTTCATGCAGAAGTATGTGTGTGTTTGAGTTTGGCACCAGTAGCTAATTCTTATATGTTACCTTAATGAGAAGCTTGCACGTCCATTAGGTCAACGTTTTACTGTAGCTTCGAACTTGACGTTCTGGCATGTGTTCAACATTTGTATGACTGTGCAAGGATGTAATTGCATGACAGTGGGCTCCCTGAGAGTGAATCTGTGTTGTGTGTCAATGTGAGTAATATGTTGGCAACGTCATAAGAAAAATTCCACCTTTCATTTTATCATCAATTTCCAATTTAATCTCCGAATTTGTTGTGACATTTTCGAAACTGTTTAGACTGATTCTTTTTGAGTGACTGACACACTACCTTTGTCAAGTGAGTCAACCACTACCAAAAATACTCTGAAGTGACTGGGGGGGGGGGGGGGGGGTAATGAGAGGTTCCATGCCATCCTTTGCATGTCTCTTCTCATTTTCATCAATTTTATTAATGTTCTATGTCATTGCACGGTAGTAACAGACCGAATAAGGTTATTGTAATGAGATTATTTGTACTGAGAGCTCAAAAATACTTTTCGCTTGATTCCTAAACATGTTGGTTTAGTTCCCTGGGTAGCCTGTGCGAGGCGAGCACAGGAGGACGCGGCACTCTGCGTTTCCGGTTGGGGGCTGCAATTCCCTAAATCCTGAGGGGTTCGTACAATAGGCTTAAGCGCCTGGCGGAACGACTGACGTCGGTCGAGTTTCGCCTATTGTATGCAGGGCGACACGACCTGTGAGACGTCTGAGTGTTGCCGCAGTTTATGTGTTTACTGTTCCGGCGCCTCTGGGACGAAAATTCCTAGCACCGACTGACTGCACTGTCCTCTTGATTCTGAGAATACTTGTGGACTGTGGCTGGCTTCACTCTGGCATCGCATCACAGAGGGAGTCGGGATCTGATCTTCCTCAGAGTCGACGGTTTTGCGATTTGGTAGCTCGTTTCCGGAAGAACTTACAATTCTCGGACAGCCTTCAAGGCCAGGGGTTGACACAGAGTTGCTGCACGGCAGAAGTCGGCGCCTACATCAACCGGACGCTGCCAACCGACGACGTGCTGCAGATTTCAGTACTGGTACAGTACTTTGCGGCTCTGGCATTGTAGGATCTTATCAATTTTATACTGAATCCCTCAACAGCATGCACGCACGCTTTGCTACAAGCCCACCTTGCTTGTTTCTCCATGTGATCCCATTTGAGCTCTCATTACTAATTTCGATACTACTATATCGTCGGGAGATTAGTATTTGATTCATCAGGACCTCCAGTCACTATCGTCAATCTATTGCATCACAGAGAGTAGGAGCCCCTTGTTCTCGAGCCAACTCCCTATTCTCATAATATTTCAGTATACTCTACACTTTAACGTACTGTGTGTGTCGACAATCATGTGCATTTATGTTCTGATAGATAATAAATCTCATTGTGATATTTAACTCGCATATCATTTATTAAGTCGGAACAAGGCCTTGGGAGTAGACAGCATTCCATCAGAACTACTGATAGCCTTGCGAGAGCCAGCCCTGACAAAACTCTACCATCCGGTGAGCAAGATGTATGTGACAGGCGAAATACCCTCAGACTTCAAGAAGAAAATAATAATTCCAATCCCAAAGAAAGCAGGTGTTGACAGATGTGAAAATTACCAAAGTATCAGTTTAATAAGCCACAGCAGCAAAATACTAACGCGAATTCTTTACAGGCGAATGGAAAAACTGGTAGAAGCCGGCCTCGGGGGAGATTAGTTTGGATTCCTTTGAAATGTTGGAACACGTGAGGCAATACTGACCCTATGACTTATCGTAGAAAATAGATTAAGGAAGGGCAAACCTACGTTTCTAGCATTTGTAGACTTAGAGAAAGCTTTTGACAATGTTGACTGGAAAACTCTCTTTCAAATTCTGAAGGTGGCAAGGGTAAAATACAGGGAGCGAAAGGCCATTTACAATTTGTACAGAAACCAGATGGCACTTATATGAGTCGATGGGTATGAGAGAGAAGCAATGGTTGGGAAGGGAATGAGACAGGGATGTAGCCTATCCCTGATGTTATTCAATCTGTATATTGAGCAAGCAGTAAAGGAAACAAAAGAAAAATTTGGAGTAGGGATTAAAATCCATGAAGAAGAAATTAAAACTTTATGGTTTGCCGATGACATTGTAATTCTGTCAGAGACAGCAAAGGACCTGAAAGAGCAGCTGAACGGAATGGACAGTGTCGTGAAAGGAGGATATAAGGTGAACATCAACAAAAACAAAACGAGGATAATGGAATGTGGTCGAATTAAATCCGGTGATGCTGAGGGTATTAGATTAGGAAATGAGACGCTTACAATAGTAAATGAGTTTTGCTATTTAGGGAACAATATAACTAATGATGGTCGAAGTAGAGAGGATGTAAAATGTAGACTGGCAATGGCAAGGAAAGCGTTTCTGAGGAAGAGAAATTTGTTAACATCGAATATAGATTTAAGTGGTAGGAAGTATTTTCTGAAAGTATTTGTATGGAGTGTAGCCATGTATAGAAGTGAAACGTGGGCGATAAATAATTTAGACAAAAAGAGAATAGAAGCTTTCAAAATGTGGTGCTATAGAAGGGTGCTGAAGATTAGATGGGCTGATCACGTAACTAATGAGGAGGTACTGAATGGAATTGGGGAGAAGAGAAATTTGTGGCACAACTTGACTAGCAGAAGGGATCGATTGGTAGGACGTATTCTGAGGCATCAAGGGATGACCAATTTAGTATTGGAGTACAGTGCAGAGGGTAAAAATCGTAGAGGTAGACCAAGAAATGAATACACTAAACAGATTCAGAAGGATGTAGGTTGCAGTACGTACTGGGAGATGAAGAAACTTGCACAGGATACAGTAGCATGGAGAGCTGCATCAAAACAATCTCAGGACTGAAAACCACAACAACAACAACAACAACAATATTTCGTAGACATAGGCAGAATCCCATTTCCTGTTGTTTATTATGATGGAGTTCTCTTTTTTTAGTAGATTTTTGTTAAATTACCGTCATTTGAGGTTACTTTGCTCGACTCTTTACAGATTTTTTAAGAAAATAGTTTAAAAAAAGGGGTTCCTTAATGTTTTTGTTTCTCAAAATGATTTGATTAGTTACAATAGTCTTTTGCAAAGTAATCTGTATTAATATATCTTAAAATAACCTTTTATTTCTATATTTTATTGTCTTTTAAAAAAAGTGGTGCAAAGTTTCCTTGCCCTGGGGATACCTTGCACCGGATGCCTAAATTTCAATAAAAATGAGGATTACAGTGGTCTGGATTTATGATTGGCCATAGGAATGAAAGGGAATAAAGCAGTTACTAAAAAAATAAGGACTACAGAGTACTGGAGCAACGATTGACCATCAGAATTAAGAAAAAATAACAGTCTCGTTAGCAGAAACAAATTTTATTACCAAAATATTTTAACAAATTAAAGATTTAACACGAAATGTAACCTATATTGTGAGTTAATGGCTCCAGTATCCTTCAAGCTTTGGTATGGAGAATAAGCCACGTTTGCTTATCTGTTTTGGAGGCTGAATGGTGCAAATTATTTCATCGAACTCAAACTTAATTTCATCTCTCGGCATTGGCCACTTCCAAGATTTCTTAGACTTTTGCATTGAACTTATTGTAGCTCCATCATCGCTTACATCAGTAATTAATCCAGGAAAATATTCCCCCTCATATTTGAAGATCACGTACTGGCCCACAGTGTGCACAACTTCACCAAATTCTGGGCTTTTCTTCTTTGGCCTGGTTAGTAACTGGGTTTCATCCACTTTGAACTCTACAGGTGATGGTGACCTGACTTGAGATCTCAGATAATCCTCATTTTCAGAAGAATCTCTGAGAGAAATGGCATCAGAATCTTTTCCTGAACTACTATCTTGACTTTTGTGACTTCTTCTGTATTTCTTCAAAACCTTTTTTTGCATTACTGTCACACTTTTACCAGGTGTGACTGAAAGCTTCTTTGTTCCTCTGTTACTGGCAACACCAGTAGTCCATTCAGTTATCTTTTTCTCAAGGGCTTCAATGAAAAAGTCTTGTACTGCATCTTTGTCACAAGTTCGTGACAGAAGACTGCAAAGAATTTCATCAACATTGATTGGGTAAATACTGCACTTTTGGAAATCTGCCATTAGGTTCTTTGCTGAGTTCTTGCCAACTATGACCATTAATCTCTTTAACAAAATGGGAAATGCTGTTTCTGCAAGACAGTGTCTTTGAAACCTCGCCTGCTACTTTTCCACTCTGTAAGGACCTTTCTCCAGGCCAGTTTCATAGGTCCGAAGAAAGTAACGTCCAAAGGCTGTGTAATGTGAGTACTGTTTGCTGATAGACAGATAAACGAAATGTTATTCTCACCACAGAGCGCTAGAACATAAGTTGTCAAATGTGAGAACAAACTGTCACAGATTACTACTTTCTTTCCTTCGAGCTTTTTCAGTCTTGATAGCATCAACTTGGTGAACCACTCGCTAAATGTATTACTGTCAAACCATCCGCTAGGACTATGTGAATAAAGGCAGCCAGTGAGCCCATTTTCTGTCCATGTAGACCATAGATGTGCTAATTTGTAAACAACAAATGGAGGCAAAACTTCTCCCTCAGCATTGCCAGCATTACAGATATGCTGCTCTTGGAGGAATTACAGATGTTTCCTGAATATTTTGAACCTCTTTTTGTGAGTACTTTCTTTTTCCCTGGATCGTCGGTTAGGTTGGTTCCATCAGAATTCCATATAAAATACTAGGTGGCATATCTTTCAGTTCAACTTGCAGATGTTCAATATATTCTCTGAGAACACGCTCATCAACTGCAGCTCTACTCCTTTTCATGTTGGTTGCAAAATGTACAGAAAGTTCAGAGTGGCTTTTGGTGAAGCCCAAGAGCCATTCATAGCCTGGACAATTGTCTTTGAATCTAGGAACTTTACGTCCCTGTCTGGCAAGGTACGACTTCACAATCATTCGGAGTTCCATTGGAGTAACAGGGAACCCATATTTACTCAATTGCAAAACTCATTTTACAAACTCTGCTTCTACTTCATTAGTAAAAATCTGTGGAAAACCTGGTCGTGAATTACTTCCTTCCTTTGACTTCAGTTTATTAATTATGGTTCTTCTTGCGATATTAAAAAGTTTTTCAGCTTTCCTTTGTGATATCTCCTTCCTCCCAATGGCTTGTAGGCATTCTCCAGAGTTTCTGGGCTGTAATCACAGTATCGCCTATTTCCGACCATTCTCTTATACTTCAGTGGCATTTTCACGAGTCTGAAAGAGATTACAAGCATTATTCACTGCCAGCGGCACGCTACGGAGGTAAAATAAGTCAGAAATGTTCGTAGATATGGAAGAAATGCACCCTGCGGTTACTTTGCACCACTTTTGTTGTTGTGCAATGTTTCCCCAAAGTAAGAAATTTCGTAACCTACAACAGTAAATTGACAATGGCACAAACAATAATCAATCAAACGAAAAACTACGATACTTTTCAGCAGCTAGACATTCTGAGTAATTAAAATAATGGTAACTGACCTTCACAGTGACCATTTCACCATGTGAAAAACACAGGTTTTTCCAGCTTAGTTTTATACTTACTTATGAACATCTTTACTAAGATGCTTGTGAAAAATTCAGAATGGCCGACAACTGAACATGCAAGCAAGGGTGCCAACCTGTAAGTGTTACCTTTCATAGAAAACATTGTTCACAGATATACAGCAAGTAGTGTAGCACCTATGAACCAAAGAAACTTTTTTTTCAAATGGAGAAAAGTTTGACCCTATGGAGCAAAGTAACCTCAAGTGACGGTATTGTGAGTGTGCACTCCCTATTTTACCTACTAGCATGGTCCACCATCATTTCCTTCCATTACTGTTGTGCTCATAATTAATTAAATGGTAGATAAGGAGGTGGTCGAGTGCATGTCTCATTCTCATGCAAAATTCGTCTGAATTAAAGAGGTACAAACTCTTCTCCACCCCGACACCTCACAACTGCTTTAGTTTGTACTCCATTATTTTCACTCCTTTTCATATGACAATAAAGTACTTTACTACAAATGTCATAATTTCAATAATTCTTCAATGTGTAGATTATAGTTTCCTCTGTAGCCTCATGCAAAACTCTTCAAATTTTTTATTTGTTTTCATTTACTGATAGTCTGTATTTGCATAATGTTCTCTTACGGCTTCCAAATCCAAATCAGGGTTAATTCACCTTCCAAATTCCATGTTTCTACACAGCATTTTGCATACATAATTTTTATCAAAATATATTTTATTTTGTGTGACTTCCCTGTGATGGAAAAAAATATTAGTACTCTAGTCAAAACAGTTTATAATCCCAGTAGCAGCCCCCACATATTATGCACTACCCTTGATTTAGCTTTTAAGTTTTGAGTCTCATAGACATTACTTGAAAACAAAGATTATTGTGCAGCAATCTGTTTCTAAGACCAAAAGATAATGCGTTAAACATATATTTACAGAAGTTCACTTATGATATCTTTGAAAAGTGCATAGTGTCCAGCAGTGAGAAAGATGTTGCATAATATCCAATTTATGGTCCTGGGTTTGAGATGTTCGACACGGTGATAATAGTTCTTTTGTCTCATTAATTGCTTTATTCACTCTTTCACGTGACATTTCACATGTATCAGCAAAATGTCACAAGTAAATGTAAAGGCATAAAACTTAGAGTTCATCATGAATTCCAAAGAATTTCTTGGTCAGTCTGAAAACATTCTGACTCAATTGGTACCAAACAAATGTAATATAATACATTTCAGAACATACCATAGGTCGAAATAACATTAAGAATATTTCCATTGATCAGATTATTTATCAGATTTAGCTTATTTAAAGATTGCTGAAGATATATATTTGTGTGTAGATTTTTGTGCAAATTTAAAAATGAGGAACTTCCTGTGATGTTGCAATATCGATTACATATCGATACTAATAATAAAAGTATAAATAGAAACATATTTTTGTCTGTATTTAAAACCGAATGGTAAAAACATTAAGAATAATATAAATTTACTAACAATGCATGTGCTGTTAATTATTTGTCTACTAATACTCATAATGTAGATCAAAGTGTGTGAATATATCGATATACAATCAGAAAATTGTACTCCAGACAAATTCAACATGGAAAGTAGAAAACTCTATGATTGTTGTTGTGGTGGTCTACAGTCCTGAGACTGGTTTGATGCAGCTCTCCATGCTACTCTATCCTGTGCAAGCTGCTTCATCTCCCAGTACTTACTGCAGCCTACATCTTTCTGAATCGGCTTAGTGTATTCATCTCTTGGTCTCCCTCTACGATTTTTACCCTCCACACTGCCCTCCAATACTAAATTGGTGATCCCTTGATGCCTCAGAACATGTCCAACCAACTGTCCCTTCTTCTTGTCAAGTTGTGCCATAAACTCCTCTTCTCCCCAATTCTATTCAATACCTCCTCATTAGTTATGCGATCTACCCATCTAATCTTCAGCATTCTTCTTCGAAAGCTTCTATTCTCTTCTTGTCCAAACCATTTATTCTCCATGTTTCACTTCCACACATGGCTACACTCCATACAAATATTCTCAGAAACAAATTTCTACTCTTCATAAACGCCTTCCTTGCCATTGCCAATCTACATTTTATATCCTCTCTACACCGACCATTAATAGTTATTTTGTTAACCAAATAGCAAAACTCCTTCACTACTATAACTGTCTCATTTCATAAGCTAATTACCTCAGAATCACTCGAGTTAACTCGACTACATGCCATTATCCTCGTTTTGCTTTTGTTGATGTTCATCTTATATCCTCCTTTCAAGACACTGTCCATTCCGTTCAACTGCTCTTCCAAGTCCTTTGCTGTCTCTGACAGAATTACAATGTCATCTGTGAACCTTAAAGTTTTTTTTTCTTCTCCATGGATTTTAATATCTACTCCAAACTTTTCTCTTGTTTCCTTTATTGCTTGCACAATATACAGATTGAACAACATCAGGGATAGGCTACAACCCTGTCTCACTCACTTCCCAACCACTGCTTCCCTTTCATGCCCCTCGACTCTTATAACTGCCATCCGGTTTTTGTACAAATTGTAAATAGCCTTTCGCTGCCTGTGTTTTAATCCCTGTCACCCTCAGAATTTGAAGAGAGTATTCCAGTCAACATTGTCAAAAGCTTTCTCTAAGTCCACAAATGTTAGAAACGTAGGTTTGCCTTTTCTTAATCTAGTTTCTAAGATAAGTCGTAGGGTCAGTGTTACCTCACGTGTCCCAATATTTCTACGGAATCCAACCTGATCTTCCGCGATATCGGCTTCTACCAGTTTTTCCATTCGTCTGTAAAGAATTCACGTGAGTATTTTAAGCCGTGGCTTATTAAACTGAGAGGTCGGTAATTTTCACATCTGTCAATGCCTGCTTTCTTTGGGATTGGAATTATTACATTCTTCTTGTAGTCGGTATATTCGCCTGTCTCATACATTTTGCTCACCATATGGTAGAGTTTTGTCAGGACTGGCTCCCCCAAGTCTGTCAGTAGTTCTAATGGAATGTTGTCTACTCCCGGGGCCTTGTTTCGACTTAGGTCTTTCAGTGCCCTATGTGGCGAAATAAATAAAAAACATTTTATATTTTAAATTCCACGTCATTGTTGATTTAATCAGAGTTCTCACCTTAGACGTAGAATTAGTCCTTCTGCCACAATATTAATTCATTAGTCGCCATCGATGTTCTTCTCTTTGTTGACCGTGTGTACCATCATGAGTCGGCATCGGTTCACTTCACGAAGACGGTGGAAACCAAGGAATACTATGCTACGTCGCTATAAATAATTTTCGTAACACTTCGAAACTTTTCACTATTTTTTATTCACAACACAATAAGACTTGCTGTGCTCATCGCACAAACCATAATTACCAACCACATGGCTGCCTTTCCGCACAGTCCAAAATCACGTCCATCCTCCACAAGGCAACAATCGAAAGTGTCCCTTAGCTCCTTGGAGTATCAAACAAAAGAGAATCCAATGTGAACTTTACAAAGATTATAATATACATACCTCTCAATTTATCTTTGGCGCAGCTTTTAAGATATCGTATGTCTCTGCATAGGAATGTGTCATTACAACTGCCCCCCTACTGTATACTGTCACTAGAAAATTTTATTTGATTGACAGGATACAGTAGTCGACCTTGCAATTGATAGGTTTGGGGGTCTTTTATTTACAAACTTCATTTTTATTGTCTCATTTTCATGGCACTGTGAATTCTTTGGTATTTCTGAGTACGTGTCAGTTTTTTGGTATACTTATGCTAATATTTACAAACCTTAATCCTAATATACAAAGTTCTGGTTAATACTGAGAAAATAACATCATGTAGTAAAGTTTGTACAATAAAATATACACTGAATACAACGTTACATACAAATGTTTCCTTCCTCATCCGAGGTGAAAATTAAGTCCTTGTATTGCTTTCTGTATTTATTCTGGGGCGACGAGCTTTGTTCGCTAGCCCGTGTTGAATATGGGCGGGTGATACGCGCGCCTGATTGTTTGGTCGTCCGTTCGCTGGCGACGTTGGTTGAATGCGCGCGCCAGTGCACTGAATATACACCGACGTGCGGGTACCGTCAAGACTTCCGAACCTCAGTATGCGTGTGCTTTTTGTAGTTCCTTCCAGTACTTAGACTGGATACAACGAGGTACATTGGAATATGTGCCCCGAAGAACACACCACACTATGTGCGAGGCGGAGGACGATCCCGTCGATGCAGCTCCTGGTAAGAAGCGTACCATGTCAAACTTGTTTGGCATTGTCCTTTCCTACTGTGACGCCATGGGTCGTTTGACGATACAAGCTTCAATTTTCGCTGTCACTTGTTTAGGGTCGCTGACATTTGCAACGTAGCACTACTTTGCACAATTTTAATTTCTACACACACACCACTTTAACCGCGAGTATTGCGATCGAAACTTCCTTTTCACTACACTTTTTTTTCTTCGCATTAACCCCTTTTACCTATTGTACTGAGATTCATTCCCCTCAATACTTCTGGTCAATGCACATAATTTGTAAGTCACGGGACTTGGCATGAAATACAAAATACATCACATACAATGGAATAACATATAATACATACAATACATTGTTTACATTAACTACAGGAAAAAACTATCGACTAAAATTGAAAAAATTTTTGACCACTCATAGTGGCTTCTTCGTCTTGGATTTTACTGACACACACGCTCGCCTTTTTCCATTAATCTGTTAGAAGGAACAAGTCCTTTGTTTTCCTTCTTGAACTCGAGTATAAGTTAAGGTTTACCTCCGTTACGTATTCTTCATATGTAACGACATGCATCAGCATGCTGAGAATACACCTGTAGCCGCTCCACTGAAGCTTGGGAAGGGAATTTTCTACCTTCTACTTAGGGTAGTGGCAACGACTACGTGTATGCTACGGTTTTTCGCGTATAAAATCTGAAAATGCACGAAATAATCATTTATATGCAGCATAACCCTAATATGTACAGTGTTTTGGGCGTAAGCACATTCTGGTGTGCTTGTAAATCATTAACCCTAATAAAACTTCCTACCTTAACATGGACATATAAACATAAAATTTTGAAGTTCAGGGTGTAACTACTATTACTATGTACAGAGTTTCATAATAGCGGCACGCCCTTGTTTGCGTGTATCATCTTCAATTAAAGTGCGCTTATAGGCGTCTTGTGTTATCATGGGAGAAAAAATACAGACATTTTAATGCATCGGTTGTCATGAAAATCTATGTACACGAACAATCAGACTTTCATAGCTTCAGTGCAGCATGAAATTCTTTACGACGCTTTTGTTCATAATTCATTTTATAGACGATTCCTTTGCTTACAGGTCGTCGATCACACTACTTACCTGTTTCTCGTATAGCGGCGAGATCATTTTCATTCTTTGTGACTGTAAATTGTAATATGTGTGAAACATATAATTTTGACATGATTTTTTCCTTTCATGTTTCAAGTGGGTAAAGTAATTCATACCTTCCTTTTGCATACATGAGTGAAGCATCGCTAATATTGCACTTTGTGTCAGGTTTTTCACCTTTTCTCGTACACTCGTAGAGTCTTACAGTTTTAATTAAGTTGTTTCCTGACGTTAGGTATACCTGTTTATACGAGGTTGTCTTACAGTTTAATTTTCCTTATACACTTCTACGTTGTTTAAGTTCCGTACATGTACAGGGCTTCTTTCGCCTTTCACACATTCATACATACGTTTATACACAAAAAAAATATCTACCACTATAATATACACTTTGCTGGTGGGGCCCTTTTTCGGTACCCTGCACCATTCCTTCAATATTCCAAAATAATTCAGGGTGTGCTGAGCATCGTCCCTTATACTAATAATACTTACAACTAAATATTTCTTCTTACATACATAACTGCCTTACAGTCCATTAATGCGCAACATTCCCTATTTTCCTCCTTTACACTTTAGCTTTCGTACATGTACCCTCGTGTATAGCTTATATACTCTACAAAGTTGTTTGCTGAGTGCTTCAGGTGTTTCCTAACGTTAATGTGTGTCTCTCTCTCTATAAACTCTAGGTATTTGTTTTGAGAGCGATTCAGTTCATTACTCACGCTGCATAGATCTGTTTATTATTTTCCTATTTTAAAGCTTGTGTCATTCTTTTCCTTAGTCACAAAAATTCCCGCGTTTACCTTGTTGTTCATTCTGAAAATCGCTATCTACTGTGTAATGTAATGTAAATGTATGCGTTATCTCTTTGATTTCCTCTTTGCTGCTTTTTCCCTATATGTAATTGTGTGCTGTTCTCGTGTACATAGCCTTTCTTCCGGTTATATATCTGCATTATTTATTTATTTTTCTATTTTCTTTCTCCTTCCGTACAAGCTAAAATTTTACTCAGTATAATATAATATTACAATACCGTCCATGACCAGTATGTACTTGCATGTTCACTTTTATTACGTAATACCAGCTTATAATTAAATTTTCTAAGTTACTATTTACAAGACTTGTGTACCCTTTCCTTTCTTGTTTTTGAATGACTTTCGTCTCTGTGTCTCATAGTAAGAGTGGTCTCAAAACTTTTAAACGTTCCGCGCATGCGCGCTTACGTACCACGACTGGACTGTAGCCGCGGGGAAAACTCTGCATTGTTGGTGAACATTATTCGTGATGGCCACCATCGTGTAATAGTCACGTGACACCTGGACTCGACCGCGCATGCGCCTTCGCGCTTTGTATACGCTCAGCTGATCGGACATGGAAGGGGGGAAGATTTCTCCCCGGCTCGCTGCCTACAGCGCGGCCAATGACCTCGTCTTGACATGCAGCTATCGCGTGCTCATGAGCTGAGCATTGGATTGCAACTTCGACGCGTGGTTTCTTGCTCGTCTCAAGCGAACAAACTCTGACCGTCGCGCTAATTTGTCTTTGTTCCCCTCTCTTAAATAACTGAGTTAGACTACAAAAGTACCGTATGGTTTATTTTATAGTGTTACGATTCACAGTAACACATGTTTCATTAGGTTTGGTTAAATATGCGTTTTTAAGCTGGCATATGCCCCCAGTTGTTCGCAAGTTTCTTAGGTTAATGACAGCAATTTTACTATGTGATGCAAGGTTGTACAATTTCAATTTTGCTAAAATAACATACAACCTTTAATGAAAAAATTCCTTGATGTCCTTGTGGGGGTATAACCCTTTCACCTTGCCCGTTCGTGTGTTACCTAACAGATAACATCCTGGGTGAGGTTTGTCTATTATAATGAAAGGACCATCATACAACAACTGCCACTTTTTGTTTAATGCCTTAATTTTAGAGGATTTTGGGTGGGTACGTAATAGTACTTCCTGTCCAATGTTAAATTCTGTAACCTTTTTTATCTTTTTGTTGTCATTACATCCTGCACGAGGTCACTTACCTTGTCCGGTGCTTTCATCTCTTCTTCACATAGATCATCTTCTACGGTCGCATCCTGATCATATCTTAAAAATAATTGTCTAAGATGTAATGTGTGCTTGTTTGTGCCCCCTGTTGTCAAATCGGTCGGCCGGTGGGGGCTCATTACGACCGATTGTTGTTTACCGGGGGAGACAAAGGCGTTGCTTCAGTACTGTCCGCTACCTCTACAAAGTGTACTGAGTGGTTATTCTGTCGCCAATTAGTTTCCGGACCGCTGCGTGCAACATTTTCTTGCGACCGGCCGTCGCTATTCCTCCTTGGTCTATCATTCCTATTACTGTAACTATTGTAATTTTCATTTGTGTGCCGCCTTTCATCACGCGGGCCTGACCAATCATTCACGTGATTTCTATCATTTCCATACCGGCGTGGACCGTAATCTGTACTGTACCTTCGGTCTTCACGTCTCTGTGGCGCCGAATTCCTCCGATTTCCGTAATTCCAGGTTCCATTATTTGGCCTTGTCGCATACGGATGCCAACTGTGTGGGTTTTGTCCACTGCCATTAAAATGATATCCGTTACCGTTGTTTTGATTGGTTCCGGAATATTCATTCCGATTACTTGTGCTCGGCTCTTCTTCGTATATTAGATCAATTGAGTCAAGCACGGAAAGAAAGTATTCAAGATCGTTCTCCGGTATGGTTACCAATTTTTCGCGTAAGTTCGCGGGTAGTTTGTTTTTCAGAATTTTGAGAACATCTACGTGCGGTATTGGATTGTTCCAATAGCGCGTCTTATTCAAGTACTTTTCGAAATACTTTCTCAACCCGCCGTTTTTGAGGTTGAACGGTTGTGGGTTGAATACTTCACGGCGCAGTCTTTCTTGGACCCCAGCAGACCAATATTTCTCCAAGAAAGCCCGTTCAAATTGTTCGTAGGTGACGCACTGTTCAGCCATGTCTGTGGCCCACAAAAGTGCGTCGCCTTGTGTGAAGCCTACTACATATCTTATCTTCTGTGCCTCAGTCCAGTTTCTTGGTAAGACATTTTTAAATGCTCTTACAAATACGACTGGATGAGTTTTTCTGGATTCTGTGGAGAAAACTGGAAACTGTCTATGTTTCAACAGGCTCTCATCGACTAGAATCGTCGAGATGCAAGGCGACACGCCTACTGCCTGTTGCAGCACCGCGTTTGGCGAATAGCCATTGTTTGCCTGCGCCGGTGCGTGCACATACGCCGGACTGGGCGCGTGATGTTCTGCGTTATTTACATCGTAATCTGGCACGGGCGAATAAGTGTCGCACTGCCTGTTGCTTGACGTAGGCAAGTCATTTGAAACATTCAGTCTACCAGCAATTTCCTTGCGTATTCTGTCCTCGGCTACTTTGATTTCATTACCTAATTTTTCAAAAAGTTTTGTTTCCCGGTCAGTTATTGATTCATTTACACTACCGTTTTCTAAAGTTTCATTTATTTTGATAATGTCCGCGTTGATACGTCGAGTCTCCTGTTTCAGAAAACCGACTTCTTCGTTAACTTTATTAACTTGGTCAGGTATTTCTTCACATGCGGACTGTACTCTTGTTAAATTTAATTGAATAGCCTGTACGTTTTCATGTATTTCTTTTTGTACGGTTTGTGTTTGATTGTGTGTTTCTACTATTTCTGACAGTTCATGTTCCTGTTTGGTTGTAAGATCTGACAATTTCTTTTCTAAGTCATTTGCCAATACATTGTATACACTATTGACGGTTTTGATGACTTTGTCTTCGATCTTTTGATCGATTTCATTGGTGAGTTTATTTAAGCGTTGATCGAAATGTCTGTGTATGTTTTCAAATTGCGTGTTTACACTTGAAAACTGCTGTTGGAACCCAATTTCCATGTTTGACAATTTTGTGTTTGTCGTTATTTCTAGATTCGCCAGTTTCTCGCTCACATTTGACATCAGACTATATAATGCCTCAAGCGTAACTGACGAAGCTTGTGTGTTTGTATTTATGCCATTATTTGTTGCCATTGTTTCTCTGCCACGGTCTGATTGAATCGAAACCGGGCTAGGTTCACTGACTTCACGCGAAATATTTTCATCTGATCTGGTAATCGATGCTTCATCGACTGTGCACAAGGTTTCATTTGCAAGTGGTTCGTTATTGTTAATCCCTGTGGAGTGCAATTGAATTGTATTTACTTCTACATTATGTTGTGCTGAAAAACTAATTGCGTCATCATTTACGTCACTATTGTCAGAATCGGTGACGTGTCCATGAACATTTGTCAAATTAAAGTTCTTCGATTCCATTGTGAAGATATTATTTTTATCTGTACTTTACTGTTAATCTAAATCTTTAAATTCTCTCGCAGTTGAATTAATAAAAATATCTCGCGATTGTTATTTGTTGCGCGTCGGAAATGTACAAGCTGGCGCACTACGTCTTCTAATTCTGCGATTGTTGAACATAAAAAGTAATTATCAAAGTGTAATTGTGTGTTGCCACAAACACTACCAGGATTTTAATATGGACAGGAAAAGGTTCTGCTTTAAGTGGAGCTAAGCCAAGGTGCAGCCACTGCATGCGTTTGCGCTTTCCTACCTTAATTCCGACTGAGCTGCGTCACTCACGATTACGTTAGTTTTGTAAATCCTTGTCCTTGTTCCTTCTGGTTATTGTGCCATCCGTTTATACAGTTAATATTGTTTCACTTTATTCGTCATTTTCCATGTGCGTCATGTAACAGAGAAACAGTAATTAGTACAAGTACATTTGTAGCACAACAATGAAGTACTTACTCTTTGTTCCACCAGCACTGTCCCTGTCAGCGGTCGCCAGTGTGGCGAAATAAATAAAAAACATTTTATATTTTAAATTCCACGTCATTGTTGATTTAATCAGAGTTCTCACCTTAGACGTAGAATTAGTCCTTCTGCCACAATATTAATTCATTAGTCGCCATCGATGTTCTTCTCTTTGTTGACCGTGTGTACCATCATGAGTCGGCATCGGTTCACTTCACGAAGACGGTGGAAACCAAGGAATACTATGCTACGTCGCTATAAATAATTTTCGTAACACTTCGAAACTTTTCACTATTTTTTATTCACAACACAATAAGACTTGCTGTGCTCATCGCACAAACCATAATTACCAACCACATGGCTGCCTTTCCGCACAGTCCAAAATCACGTCCATCCTCCACAAGGCAACAATCGAAAGTGTCCCTTAGCTCCTTGGAGTATCAAACAAAAGAGAATCCAATGTGAACTTGACAAAGATTATAATATACATGCCTCTCAATTTATCTTTGGCGCAGCTTTTAAGATATCGTATGTCTCTGCATAGGAATGTGTCATTACACCTATCAATCTCCCCATTCTCTTCCATTTCCATAATATTGTTCTCGAGTACTTGTCTGTTGTATAGATCCTCTATATACTCCTTCCACCTTTCTGCTTTCCCTTCTTTGCTTAGAACTGGGTTTTCATTTGAGCTCTTGATATTCATACAAGTGGTTCTCTTTTCTCTAAAGGTCTCATTAATTTTCCTGTAGGCAGTATCTATCTTACCCCTAGTGAGATAAGCCTCTACATCCTTACATTTGTCCTCTATCCATCCCCGCTTAGCCATTTTGCACTTCCTGTCGACCTCGTTTTTGAGATGTTTGTATTAGTTTTTGCCTGCTTCATTTACTGCATTTTTATATTTTCTCCTTTCATCAATTAGATTCAATATTTCTTCTGTCACCCAAGGATTTCTACTAGCCCTCGTCTTCTTACCTACTTGATCCTCTGCTGCCATCACTACTTCATCCCTCAAAGCCACCCATTCTTCTTCTACTGTATTTCTTTCCCAATTGCTGTCAATTGTCCCCTTATGCTCTCCCTGAAACTCTGTACAACCTCTCTGTTTAGTCAGTTTATCCAGGTCCCATCTCCTTAAATTCCCACTTTTTTGCAATTTCTTCAGTTTTAATCTACAGTTCATAACCAATAGATTGTGGTCAGAGTCCACATCTGCCCCTGGAAATGTCTTACAATTTAAAACCTGGTTCCTAAATCTCTGTCTTACCATTATATAATCTGTCTGAAACCTGCCAGTATCTCCAGGCTTCTTCCATGTATACAACCTTCTTTTATGATACTTGAACCAAGTGTTAGCTATGATTAAGTTATGCTCTGTGCAAAATTCTACCAGACGGGTTCCTCTTTCATTTCTTACCCCCAATCCATATTCGCCTACTACGTTTCCTTCTCTTCCTTTTCCTGCTATCGAATTCCAGTCACCCATGGCTATTAAATTTTCATCTTCCTTCACTATCTGAATAATTTCTTTTATCTCATCACACATTTCTTCAATTTCTTCGTCATCTGCAGAGCTAGTTGGCATATAAACTTGTACTACTGTAGTAGGCATGGGCTTCATGTCTATCTTGGCCACAATAATGCGTTCACAATGCTGCTTGTAGTAGCTTACCCGCACTCCTATTTTTTATTCATTATTAAACCTGCTCCTGCATTACCCCTATTTAATTTTGTATTTATAAACCCGTATTCACTTGACCAGAAGTCTTGTTTCTCCTGTCACCAGACTTCGCTAATTCCCACTATATCTAACTTTAACCTATCCATTTCCCTTTTTAAATTTTCTAACCTCGCTGCCCGATTAAGGGATCTGACATTCCACACCCCGATCTGTGCAACACTAGTTTTCTTTCTCCTGATAACGACGTCCTCTTGAGTAGTCCCCACCCGGAGATCCGAATGAGGGACTATTTTAACTCCAGAATATTTTACCCAAGAGGACGCCATCATCATTTAACCATACAGTAAAACTGCATGCCCTTGGGAAAAACTACAGCTGTAGTTTCCCCTTGCTTTCAGTCGTTCAGAGTACCGGCACAGCAAGGCCGTTTTGGTTAGTGTTACAAGGCCAGATCAGTCAATCATTCAGACTGTTGCCCCTGCAACTACTGAAAAGGCTGCTGCCCCTCTTCAGGAACCACATGTTTGTCTGGCCTCTTAACAATTACCCCTCCATTGTGGTTGCGCCTACCATATGGCTATCTGTATCGCTGAAGCACACAAGCCTCCCCACCAACGGCAAGGTCTATGGTTCATGAGGGGAACTCTGTAATATGAAATATATAATTCATGTATGAAACCCAATTCACATCTGGCCAGAGTTACGTTGTTTTAAGTGTTTCCTTAATTGTGCAAGTTCCAATAGGGTTGGCTACATTGTAAGATGCATTAGATTCTTTTTTACATATGTTACATAAACCACTGACAGACATAAACATGACTCCTAATGGTATTATGAGGTCCATCAAGTGAACAGAAAGTAGTGAACGTCTTGAACATTTCATCAATAATGGATGGCATCATGAGAACTCTGACTGTTGATAATATAAATGAAACAGTGTATTGTGTGACTTACTTATTTACTTTGCACTACATGTTTTGATGATTCACGCCATTATCTTCAGGTGGAGATCAGTGTAGTTACAATGTTGGTGTTAGTGAAGAACACAGATGCCTTTTTATAGTAGCAACTCAAATGAATGGCAAGTAACGTTTGTGAATAACTAGAAGTCTGTATCCACAGAAAGGAACTTATGGAAAAACGTACTTAAAAACAACAATGAAACAGGGTCAACCAATCAATATATCTGTAGGAGTATGAGAGGGTGGAGATCTCTTCTGAACAGCATGTTGCAAGGCATCCCAGAAATGCTCAATAATTTTCGAGTCTGGGGAGTTTGGTGGCCAGCGGAAATGTTTAAACTCAGAAGAGTATTCCTGGAGCCACTCTGTAGCAATTCTGGACGTGTGGGGTGTCGCACTGTTCTGCTGGAACTGTTCAAGTCCTTCGGAATGCACAATGGACAAGAATGGATGCAGGATTATCAGGCAGGATGCTTACGTATGTGTCACCTGTGAGAATTCTATCTAGACGTTCAGGGGTCCCATATCACTCCAGCTGCACAAGTCCCACACCATTACAATGCCTCCGCCAGCTTGAACATATCCCTGCTGACATGCAGGGTCCATGGATTCATGAGATTGTCTCAAGACCTGAACACGTCCATCCAGTCGATACAATTTGAAACGAGACTCGTCCAACCAGGCAACATGTTTCCACTCATCTACAGTCGAATTTCGGTGTTGCTGAGCCCAGGCGAGGAGTAAAGCTTTGTGTATGGAGTCATCAAGGGTGCATGAGTGGGCCTTCAGTTCTGAAAGCCCATATAGATAATTTTTCATTGAATGGTTCGCACCCTGACCCTTGTTGACGGCCCAGCATTGAAATATGCAGCAATTTGCGGAAGGGTGGCGCTTTTGTCACGTTGAACGAGTCTATTCAGTCGTCGTTGGTGCCATTCTTGCACGAACTTTTTCCGGACGCATCGATGTCGGAGATTTGTTGTTTTACCGGATTCGTGATATTCACGGTACACTCGTGAAATGGTCGTATGGGAAAATCCCCACTTCATCGCTACATCGGAGCTGCTGTGTTCCATCGCTCGTGTGCCGACTATAACACTATCTTCAAACTCACTTAAATCTTGATAACCTGCCATTGTAGCAGCAGTAACCGATCTAACAACTACGCCAGACACTTGTTGTATATAGGCGTTGCCGACAGCAGCGCCATATTCTGCCTGTTTACATTTCTCTGTATTTGAATACGCGTGCATATATAAGCATCTTTAGCGCTTCAGTGTGTTATGTACAATGAACAAATGCTGTTGCAAAACACCAACACATTGAAGATCTCTCGACAATGCGTCGGTGTTGGCAAAATTTTTTGTAACAAAGTTACGAAAAACTTCATATTGTTGCCTAAAGACGTACTTTAATTGAAGACATTTTCGTTTGGCTAAGAAGTGGCCTAAATGACCTGGCTCGTAAATTTTCTTTTATACTTTGTAGATGAATGATACTAAGATATCTTTTAATTCTTTTGCACATCTGTCAATCTTTTCTGTGCTTTTTATTCTGAGTGGTGGTTTGTTTTACCAAATTATTAACGTGTTTTCAATATTTATTCGCATTTGTGTGTTTAACGCTTAATTGCCATGATGATTTACTTCTGAGAGAGAGAGAGAGAGAGAGAGAGAGAGAGCGTGAGAGAGAGAGAGAGACCGCTGTATATTTACATAACATCGAATGTTACAGAACCTACTTCTATTAACTTAATAAGGTAGCCATTCTAGCAGACAAATTAAAGCACCCGCTCATTTTATATTATGTACAACGAATAAATGCTGTTTCAAACACCAAACACTATGGAGATCCTTCTGGTTACACCTTTGTAAACAAATGTATTGTGAAGAGCACGTGCATTAATTAGAAACGCGAAGGTGAAAAAAATAGATACATTACACTCCCTAACTCAACACGGATAGCCACTACAGCCACTACAGCAGAAATTAGGAAATCCAGTATATGTGTATAGTGTCCCCCAACCACCCAGAATGTTAACGAAAGTCGATAGCAGTTCCTGCAC
This sequence comes from Schistocerca americana, assembly GCF_021461395.2. Classification (NCBI taxonomy): domain Eukaryota; kingdom Metazoa; phylum Arthropoda; class Insecta; order Orthoptera; family Acrididae; genus Schistocerca; species Schistocerca americana. The sequence goes on from NC_060119.1 coordinate 946,067,539, forward strand.
TCTTCGATAAGTGCGTGTGATGTCATAATGACATCATGTTAACATGAAGTCGTCTATGTCGTAGGTTACCCCAGTGTAGACAAATGTATAGTGAAGATCTCATGCAACAAGTAGCAATAGGTAGCATTTTTCCGACTCTGCATGCCTTATAAGTGTTTAAAGACGCAGCAATGCACTTGATCTGCTGTTACGAAAACGTGTCTCTGCTCTTCACAAATACTAGCAACGTAACTGCACAATCCTCCACATGAAGACAATGGTTTGAACCATCAAAATGCACTTTGGGATAATAAATAAATGACTAATTTTATTATCAACAGCCCTCATCATGCCACCTTTTATGGATGAAATGTCCATTTGTATGCTAAGCGAGACATTGAATGAGTTTACAATGAAAGTCAATCTTACCAAAACTGTTTTAGGATTGGTTTCAACAAAGAATGCAAGAGATGTGGAAGTGCCACAAGATGCAATAAAATGAAAAACCTAAACATCTCATAATTTGGTAACATTGTTCGAACAAAACTAAGTAGAAAACTGTACATAGTCATGTAAGACTAGTGGATAAAATACCAAGCTACACCTTCAACTATGTGCAGCACAAAATCAACAACAGTACTAATAAAGAGTACATGGTGTGCAAGAGGATGAGGCAGTTGAAATACTGTCAGACTTCAAGAAGTATAAAACTATCCAATTCCAAAGAAAGCAGATGCTGATAGGTGTGAATATTACCGAACTATCAATTTAATAAGTCATGGCTGCAAAATGCTAACACAAAATCTTTCCAGAAGAACGCAAAAACTAGTAGAAGTCGACCTTAGGGATGATTAGTTTGAATTCCGGAGAAATGTAGGAAGACACAAGGTGATACTGACCATATAATTTATCTTAGAAGACAGATTAAGGAAAGACAAACCTGCGTTTATCGCATTTGTAGACATAGAGAAAGCTTTTGACAATGTTGACTGCAATACTCTCTTAGAAATTCTGAAGGTAGCAGGGGTAAAATACTGGGACCGAAAGTCTATTTACAATTTGTACAGAAAGCAGATGTCAGTTACAACAGTGACAAGTGGTTGAGAAGGGAGTGAGAGTTGCAGCCTATCCCCTATGTTGTTTGATCTTCACAGTGAGAAAACAGCAAAAGAAACCAAAGAAAGATTTGGAGTAGGTATTAAAGTTCAGAGAGAAGAAATAAAAATTTTGAGGTTTTCTGATGACACTGTAATTCTGTCAGAGACAGCAAAGACTTGGAAGAGCAGTTAATGGACATTGCCTTGAAAGTAGGATATAAGATTAACATCCACAAAATCAAAACAGGAAAGATGGAATGTAGTCGAATTAAATCAGGTGATCCTGAGGGAATTAGAGTAGGAAATCAGATGCTTAAAGCAGTAGATGAGTTTTGCTATTTGGGTAGCAAAGTCACTGATAATGGCCAAAGCAGAGATTAGAGTTAATATAAGATGTTTACTAGCAATGTTAAGAAAAGCATTTCAGAAGAAAAGAAATTTGTTAACATCGAATACAGACTTAAGTGTCACGAAGTATTTTTTGGGGGTGTTTGTAAGGAGTGTAGCCACATATGGAAGTGAAACATGGATGATAAACCGTTTAAACAAAAAAAGAGTGCTGAAGATTAGATGGGTAGACTAGAAGACGAGATCGTTGACAAGACACATTCTGAGACACCGACGGACCATCAATTCAGTATTGGAAGGGGAAGTGTGGTGGCAGAGATCGTAGACAGAGGTCGAGAGATGAATACAATAAGCAGATTTGGAAGGATTTAATTTGTAGTAGCTGAGATAAAGAAACCTGCACAGGATAGAGTTGCATGGGGAGCTGCACCAAACCAAACTTGGACTGAAGATTACAACAGTAACACATCAGTGTCCTATACAGCAAAAAGGAAAGTTATCCAAACTTCAAGTGACATCAAACCACGTGAATAACAACTTTAGGAACCAGCACAACTTCTACAGTAAAGTTATAAATACCATCAAAATTGAGTTCAGTGAAAATGAACTTAACTTAAACATAATGTAGAACAACTGTTTAATACTAGAATATTTAAAAAAAATACTAGCTACAAAAAATGCAGTAGATGCTGCCAAATTAGATAACACTAAAATCGCTGTAGCAGAAACAGTCAAAAATCTGCTTGATAAGAAAATCTAGAGACAAGCACTACAAATAACATTGAAATTAATGAGAACAGAAAACTCCAAACACTAAATACTAAACTGAAAGATCATAGTGAAGTTATTACTAAGTAAACAAAGTTGACTCAGCAGTAATTATATACGAAAATGGATATATTCAGACAATCTTAAAGTTTTTTGAAGAAAATAATATCATAGGGTTAGACAAGGATCCTACCAACAAATCTCAAACTGAACTTGAGGCCTTCCTCGAAAATACTAACTTCCTGCTTACTGAAAAAGAAAAGCACCGTTGTATATTCATGAATCGAATAGCACCATGCTAAAGGTATCAATTAAAACCTCACAAAAAATATGACTCCGTAAGATCAGTTTCAAATTCAGTAAATTACACTGTGTAGAAAATGCTACAGACACTAAACGAGATCCTACTGGATTACTTTGTGTTTAAAATTAATTACTCAACAAAAAAATATGCTCTCATTTCCCAAGGAACTAAAAACATATGCAGTACTAACAAAAACAAAATGAGCTCCTTGGTTCTAACTAATCTGTAAACTAACATCCTCATTGATGATGCAGCAGCTGTTATTACACAGAAGCTAATGCAATATAAGAAGTTCTGTCCTGCAGAAATCACAGAATTCATTAACCTTTTTTGAATTGGTACTGATACGTGATTACTTCTCTTCCAATGGAAAAGTCTACAGACAAATAATGGCTAGCTACTTGCCAGCATATCAGGAACTATAGACGCAACATTCCTTGACCACCTAGAGCACAAACTTTACACAAAAATGCCGACATGTACTCAGAAACTTCAGTTATACAGAAGACATGTAGATGATACATTTCTAGTTATTGAAAGAGAAAACAAAGATGATGTCTAAGATATTCCCCAAACCTTCATCAAAATGTGCAAGAATACTAAATTCACCTGTGAACAGGAAAGAAGTAGTAGCTTACCATTAACTTCCTTGATCGAAACATCTGCAAGAAAGATGTCAAAGATATCTTCCAAATTTGCAGGGCATCAACCACGACTGATGTAAACATAAATGCTTCCTCCCATCACCCCAAAACCCAAAAACGTGCCGCATGTTACTCAGTGGCCCATAGAGCTCTAATAGTCCCACTGAAAGATTAGAATTTCCATAGTGAAATGAGAATCACAAAACAAGTAGCTGCAGTTCATGGGTATAAACCCACATTCATAGATGATTTAGTTACAAAGAAAATAAACATCAACAACTAAGAAAATCCACTAACAACATGTATCCCCATCCTCAATAATATTTTCAAAAATTTGAAAATATCTTTAAATTACATACAATGAGAACCTCACTTCCAATAAACAATAAAATTTGCCACAGACTTCCTCATAATTTAAAAAGCAGCAAGGTGAGTATATGCCTACATTCTCTGGCGTATATGAAATCATCTGTAATAAATGCCCAGCTCAGTATGTAAGTCAACAGGCCATAGGCCACACCAGATTCAAGAACACATCAAAACCTTCTGATACAATGCAATACACAAATCTGCCATTCCCTCCCATATAAAATGCAGGACATCTACGTGGTAGTATACAAATTAACTTTACAATATTGCGCACAACAGATATGATACAATATGTCTCTGTATGAAGAACAAGAAATCTGTGTATACAAAATGAAACTTGGGGAAAATCTGCTCAATGATAATAATCAAACATACTCACCCAGCTTTTCCAAAGGCTTTGAGAAGGTGCTTAATGCATTTTTATAATCTACAAGAATTTCAAGGCACCCAGCAATTTATTTAGCCTCTTCAAATCAAGTGTCTATGAGTTCCACCTACAGTATAGAAGTGTGGGAACAACGACCTACAACGGTCGATTCAATGACTGAAATCGAGTACAAGAATATTAAAGTGTGTGTGTTTGATATCTTTATCTTCATAGTCCTTTGATCAGTCCTTTGATGGTAACTGAATTTAATGAACACATATTAAGATGTCTTTAATTTTATGCAAATAAAGTGAATCAGTTTCGTTGTAACAGTATGCGAGTGTTATCGTGCCAACTCACCTACATAGAATTTCCCACACCGGTGACCTGCGGCAAGCATACCGCTTCATTAGAACTTCAGAAGTATACAGTGCTTTGTTCCTACCCTACAATGCACATTTATAAAACACAAATGTTATCAGGAACTTTCGCCAAACCACATACTGTTTCACAGAATGTGGAGCAGTTTATTTATGAAGTGAAGAGTGAGAGCAATTACATAGCTCCTCCCTGTCGATTGGAAGACCAAATGGATCACCTGCAGCAAATTAATGTGTCACCTCCCTGAACCTTATTTGCATCATTAGAGAAGGAGATCAAAATACAGCATTACAAACATGTGTTCCTGGAACGAAGTCAGATTTACATGTGAAAGTGCATTAATCCAGCCATATCCCATACCCCTATCATCGTGCTTCCCCACCAGTATTTGAGCAGAGTAACCCATTCTTTGCTCTTTGCAGAACCTGGCCAGCTAGGTGACACATGAAGAATTATGCTTTATCTACCGTACCACACTTGATGAAAGGGGTTTTGTATGATGACACCCCCATTACATTACAAGTGTCATATGAACACGATTTGAGTGATATTCATACTCTGTGGCAGGCATTACATAAGCTGCCATTATTTCAACCTAAACGTATGCAAACTGTTTTGTCAACCAACAAAGTCAGTGAAGATGAGGCAAAATATTTTACTTTTCTGTGTAATATATCATCAATGACATCATTTTGTTACCCCCAACCACTTGCAAGTGTAAAACAGTAAAGGTGGCCTTACTACAGCGGTTGCACAAATCACTGGAACAGCATATTCATCAAGTGATTTATAAGGAAAAATTGCCTGTGGGACATCTTCCCAGTTCTGTTATCATCTAAGGGAGTTAGTGGACGCCAATCGTATGCCTGACACTGCGTTGTGGGCGACTTGGATAAGCAGGTTACTTCCTCAAATCCCACTTCCTTTGATTACTAACAAAGGTGATATGCGATAAGACATTACTGATTGCCAGCTGAATTTTTGCACTGCAAGATAGAATTCATTATCACTCAGGAGCCAACAGTGGTCTACATTAGCGGTAGCTGTATTACACTATGACACAGCAACCTGAGCCCGATTGAGCCAAATATGTCTAGAGGAATATGGCGCATTTGATGGAGTTCAACACCACTTGTCTCCCAGGCACGCCAGGATGCCTTTCAGTCTATTGCAGGTGACTGGCCAGCCCATTACTCAGGTCACTCAGAATTCCGGAAACAGCGGACAGATCATGCATTGGTGTTGATTTCATTTGCATTTTGGAGCATCTGCTCACAAATTAATGCACTACTTCTTACCTGTACCCAAATGCAGATCGCGACCTCCAGTAGGTGTCATAGGTCATCTGAATAAGCAAGTACGGCTAAAGCTTATGCATGTAAGCCAAACCTCCTGGATCCAAGCTTAGCGGCCAATGTATGTCCTTGATAGAAACACAGCTCAGGATCTCCTCATTTACTTGGGCTCTGAAATAAGCATAACCTAAAAGCAGCTGCTAGGTTTCCAACTTCTGGATCTCTTCTACAGGTCCAGGTAACCAGTGATACATCTGTTAAGATATATAGTACCACCACTATGTCTACTTAACTCTGGGCACACCATTTGTATGGACACTCGTAGTTGCAGACTTCAATGAACCACTATTAGTTGCCAATTTTCTCCATCACTTCTATATTTCCTCCAATGTAGCAGAGACGCTGGTTATTCCATTGCTGTTGTTATTGACAACTTACAATTTCCTACACCATCCATGTTGACAGATTATTCCACATAACCAACTGAGGAACTAAAAATTTGTGCCATTCGCTAACTAAGCAGCTGGATATGATGGAGCAGATACACATAGATATGAAATTCAATGTGCAAAATTATAGGACGAAAATTTAGTTTTACACAAAACGTTCCATGACAAACGCAATTAACTGCATAATTGAGGTCAAGCACTGGCTGTTACTTTTAAGAATTAACGCAACTTTCGAGACCAAGCACGCTCCACTTTCTAATCCTCATCTCCATACTATCTTAAAAACCGCTGGAGAAATAAAAGATTATGACAAACAACTGTAGTGGATCCTTCAAGAAAGATAAAGATTATAAATGCATGGACAAGAAATTCACTCAGACCTTGTTGGACTTCTACAGTTTGAACGATGGAGATAATGAGGAAATAGAATGGTTACATAAAGAGGCAGTATGTAGTATTCAAAAACGTATCTCCCAGTTGGAATTGTTTGTGGCTGCAACTACCCTCCCCAACTATCGACTTCAGACAGTAGGCATGAAACACATATAGATCAGACACTGTGAGTCTTATCACTCTTCAAGTGTTACTTTCCTTTTGTCCAGTGTTTTTGCACTCCCAATATATTATGGTACTACATACAGAATCATCCGCAGAATAAAAACTTATGAGGGACTTCCGTTCTTCCAGAAAGCACAATGTCTTGACTCCACCTAAGTTCAGGCTTCAAAAGCAGCTGTCAAAAAAATTATTAAATAAGGATATCCTGCAACCATAAGATAGCGCATGGGTCTTACCCACCCATGAAGCCTATGAAGAACAGCATAGATAGGACGTGGGGGGATTCCTGGGCAATGAACTCCTAAATAGTACGAGAAAGATATCCAATCCCCAATATAAATGATTCTGTTAATTCATTATCTATGCTTCGATATTCAGTGTTATTGACTATGAAAAGGAATACCTCCAGATTCCATTGGCAATATAAGATATTTCCAGAATTTCCATCATTACTCCTTTTGGATTATTTGAATTCTTGTACAGGTCGTTTCTGTTGTGCCAAACTTCCCAGCATTTTATCAACAGGGCCCTCATTCATCTTCCATTCTGTACCCAAAGAATATACTGATTTTTTTCTTTTTTCTATAAGCAACGTGAGAAACGCCTGCAACTTGACTTCTGTGCTCTGTATAAATTTGGAATAATTTAAACAAGGACAAATGCTAGTTATGTGAATAAGATATTAAGCACTCTTGGAATACACTGTAGCTCAAGATGGTGTGAGACTTTTGCAAGAACTTACAGAACTCATCAGACAGACACCACAGCCAACCCGCATTCAAGGAACTTCAAAGTTTATGGGTATGGTTAACTTTCACAGGCGTTCCATTCGTCATGCTGCAGGCCCTCTCAACTAATGTCTTGGTCGTTAAAAATAATAAGGATAAACAGTCTCTATTGTGGACCTCTGAGATGCAACTTGTGCTCGACACTGTCAAAGAGTGCCGTCACACCCCATCACTTTGGCACACTCAATACCGTTGGTGCAACTGTTCATAACACTGGATGCTAATGAAATAGCAATCATGGCAGTTTTGCAACAAACTGTAAATGGACAACAACAGCAACTAAGTTTCTTCTTGTGAAAACTTACTGGATCACAGTAACTGAGGTCAGCTTATAACTGAGAACTTTTGGTCTTATATGAAGGTATCAATTTTTTCCAGGAGAATCTTGAAAGACATCACTTACCTTAGGGTCCAACCACTGATCTCTAGTACACGAACTATGCAGTCTCAGTAGGAACTGCAATCCTCACTGTTTCTATCATCTCGGTTACATCAGGCAGTTCTCTGCTGGCATTCATCATGTCAAGGGAGCGAACAATATGGCCGCTAACTATCTGTCACACATTAGTGCATTTAGTGCCTTGATAGATTTCAGTGAAATGGCAATGAGCACATAATAGTACTCTTACAAGACAACTAAATTCTAAGTGAAAAAGTGAAAAATTGTGTGAACATGCAAAGAGATTCACAACAGGACATGAAGTAGCTCTTTCACCAAAATGCCAGAGGTCTCAAAAATAAATTAGACTTTCTATCTGTAGATACAGGTGATGTAAATTTTGTTAATCATGCACGTGTTTTATGCCTTACTGAGCATCATATGACAAATGGAATTGAAGGGCTGCAGCTTGAGGGGTATAACACAATGCTTATCTGTTTTCAATCTTTTCCTTTAGTTGCTCTACATTCGTGGAGGTATGTACTGTCTATGCAACTAAATGAAGGCAGTTTGTTTCTTACCATGCTTCATTTGGGAAGCATCATCAGTGGCCTGAAATACACGTTCCTTTTTATACACGCACTAAACGTACTGTGTGATAGAAATAATATGCTGCTATATTACATTTTGTCGTGTTTTTCTCTTGCTTTTTAGGTTAGAAGCAACTTTTGTAGCACAAGTCCCGTATTGTGAATGTATTGTTTGGTGTTACTTACGATTTCCATCGCTGTCGACACATGTGTGTGGTCCTGGAGATATATTTGTTATTCTTCATACTCTAGCTGGCCGATTTCTGATGTTGGTTCACCGACATTTGCACATCCCATGTATCATTTTCACTTCCATTTGATGATCAACATATTGTGTGTTTTCGGTGTGTAGTGTTGCCAGCTGTTGTTGTGTGTTTGTCTGTCTTTTGTTTCTATTGTGTTTGATGTTTTACATTTGTTGTGATTGTGTTTGTGCAAACACATGTGTGTATGTGTATTCCGTTTTTCTTTTTTTTAATAATAATAAATATGGGTGTTTGTTTGTGTGTGTGTGTGTGTGTGTGTGTGTGTGTGTGTGTACATTTCACAGTGTGTAAATGTATTTTTTTTTTTAGTTTGTGTGTGTGTGTGTGTGTGTGTGTGTGTGTGTGTGTGTGTGTGTGTGTGTGTATTCCGCTGTGTGTAAATGCTTTTTCTTTTTTATATAAATATGAGTTTATGTGTGTGTGTGTGTGTGTGTGTGTGTGTGTGTGAGTGACAGAGAGAGAGTGTGTGTGTATTTTGCTGTGTTAACCCCTTTTCTGATCATTTCTGCTCCTGTCCAGCTTTCCTACAACTACAGTTGCTGCACCACCGTTTAACCCACCTCCCTTTACCATTCTGTGCAAAGTGTAACAGAACATGTTATACTATAGCTGGGCAAGTGCAAATTGGGAACACAGAATTAAAATTTCTGAAACACTGTCTTTCTCAAAAGGGCAATCTGACTGTGGCAGATAAACTGAATGTCATTGCAGAATTTCCTGCAACTAAAAACAGAATACAGCTGAAACCCACTTCAGGTTAAGTGGTTGTTGTTGAAAGTAAATTAATGGGCAATATATGAATGCTCATGGTTAAGTAACGTTTTGGAGGAAAATGCCATATGCAAATGGGACCAGAACTATTAGGAAGCTTCTGACAAACTAAAACAAACCCTATGTTATTGTTATATCTTGTCTACACATAACATTGGATTACCTTTTTGTTCTCACCATGACTTCACTGATTATGGATTGGGAATCCATCACCTTGAATTAATTTTACAAAGTGGGTGAAAGAAAGATTACACCATTACATTTGTTAGTACAATCTTACTAAAACATGAGAGGAGATACACAGTGACAGGAAGAGAACTACTATTTGTATACTCGGCTTTTAGAAAAATCAAGCATTATTGAAACAGACATAAGGTCATAAGATATTCTAAGCATAAGGAATTAAGTTAATTGCAAGCGTGCAGAATGTATCATAATCAGTTAAGGAGGAGTGTGACATCTCTTTAACCATTTTACTATGAAATAAAGTATATACCAGGTTTTAAAATCAAGATAGCTGAATCTCTTTCATGATTACTGGTGTTGATACAAACTGAAGATGAAAAGGGGTTTCATGGTTGGTGATTCCTGTCAAGTACCATTTCAATCACGTCGATAACTGACACGAATTAACAAACATTCAGAAAGTTAACAGTCAACAGACAAAATGATATTAATACAATGACTACTGAACGTGGAGTCACTAACTGCACATTTTGGCTGATCGTTATGGACCAGAGATTACATAACATTTAAATGTTCTCCTCTGGTCAGTGACTTAGTTACTGTACTTAATGATATATTGACAGAGACTGCTTGAGACTTTGTCTCCCACACCTATTTATAAACACCTATAATACGGAAAATTACAATATGCTAAAATATAAACTTATTATGTGTTATTTAAAAACATAAAAGACAGAAGTATTAAAAAGAACAAAGACACAATAGACAGTGATGTAAGTCCGCTTAAGTGAGATCAGTATAATTAGAAATTAGTAAAATAATAGGTTCTCCTCTATGAGAGAGTCCACCAAAAGGTTTCAAGAAAGTTAAATTTTATAGCTGGAATAATTAACCAACTAATAAGTTGTTTTAAACAAAATTTACGTTTTTGGACATAGGAAAATCGGAGCTAAAAAACTAAGGTTCTGAAGTTTGGAAGGAACTACATTTTAAGATTAGAAAACTCTAGAACATTCTATTTGTGAGGGTAAAAGGGCATTTTATGGAATAAACGAAAGTTTGGGTGACATCAGTAGTGACAATGGTTTTTATAATTGAGTAAGTGATCAGTTCAGATCAGGATTAACCAAAAATAAAATTAGCGTTTATTAGTTGACATGCTATAAGTCTGGCTTTGGTTGGCAATATTTTCACGTCTGAGGTACTCATTAGGCATGATGCAGCAATACAAGGTCTCCATTCGATGAATTTAATCATCAGCAGTACTTCCCCAGAGTCTGTGATGCTGGGCACCATGCAATGGAGGCCTTCCTAGTAAAGTTTCGTGGTTTGGACTTCCCAACAATAATGAAAATATCTTTGTTATCAATTACACTGTATTGTGAACAGTTATTTGTAATACTTTTTTGTGTTGTTTATCTACCTACTTCTTTAGTAAACACTTGATTACAAAAATGTGTACAGATCATAACATATATTAGCCAACTGTTCCTATAAATAATTTTGTATAGCTGTTTATAAACTGTTGGCAATTTGAAACTTCCTGGCAGATTGAAACTGTGTTCCGGACCGAGACTCGAAGGCGGGACATTTGCCTTTTGTGGGCAAGTGCTCTACTGACTGAGCTACCCAAGCACGACTCACGCCCCATCCTCACAGCTTTAATTCCGCCAGTACCTCGTCTCCTGCGTTCCAAACTTCACAGAAGCTCTCCTGCGAACCTTGCACAACTAGCACTCCTGGAAGAAAGGATATTGCGGAGACATGGCTTAGCCACAGTCTTGGGGCTGTTTCTAGAATGAAATTTTCACTCTACAGCGGAGTGTGCGCTGATATGAAACTTCCTGGCAGATTAAAACTGTGTGCCAGACCGAGACTCGAACTCGGGACCTTTGCCTTTCGCGGGCAATTGCTCAGCCGACTGAGCTACCCAAGCACAACTCACGCCCCATCTTCACAGCTTTATTTCCGCCATTACCTCGTCTCCTACCTACCAAACATCACAGAAGCTCTCCTGCGATTTACTGCAATTTACTCAGTAAGCACGCATTTCATAGAAGAAAGTATGATACTGAAGGGATTCATGCAAGCATTATTTGAGCAATTTTCACAACTAAATAACAAATATTCACGAATGCAGAAGAGTAAACGACTAACAGATTTTTAAAAATGAAAGAGAAAAATCTTCAATTTTACATCTCAGATAAATGGCAGAACAAGTCATTTACTACAAATATTAGATATGGGATTTCAACACATAGAAGAAATAAATATATGTCTGGAAATAGCAGGAGGCAAGCTAGGCAATATAGTAGTATATGTACAGGCTATAAAATCAGCTGAATGGTTAAAACAGTGGAATTTTAGAAAAATAATTTTTAGAAACAAAAAATAGCTAAGAGAAAGTGACTGCTAAGAACATAAATACAATAATGATGATGATTAACGATTTATAACCTAGAATTCAGAAATTAGGATGTGGGAAAGAACTTGTGAATAAAAATGTACATGGTCAGAATAAGAATATTTTGAAACCAACTTCGGTTTCACTACTTGGTATAACACTAATAGGTGAACAGCAGTGATATCCAACACAGGAGACACAGATGGTAACAGGCAGATAACTCATGTAAGTAATACCACATTAAACGTAGACTGTACAAGTCAGGAGAAAAAGGTAAAATATGATGGTGAGTTAATAAGAAACAAGTTACACTAAATGGATACGATTTTACAGCTGTATTAAGCAGAGGGTTTATTCTTAAATTTCTCAAGTTCTCAGTATCTGGTGGCATACCATATTAGTTTCTTAAAAGCTTTTAAACGTATATTACCAGACATCTGGAAGGACCATAGCAAAACAAGATTTTTTGTAAGTTATTTATTTGTTAATTCGGCACAGTGAGGTATGCTAAAGTTATAGGAATTTAAAACCTACAACGATTATGAACTCAAATAAATCGAAATACTGGAGTGAAGGAGCTCTGAAAAAAATATCTTTAGGATTATTCCAAACCTTATAACATTAACAACAGGAAAGAAAAATACTTTGAGGAACACAAATAAGTACCTAAATGACTCACTCTGTGAGGAACATTTATTGGAAGCGATAATAAGTCGATAAACTTGGAGAGTAAGAGATAAACTTTTAGGTAAAGACTGGGAAAAGTAAATAATATACTGGATTATCTAAAACAACTAGATACCATAGAAACTCAGTCAGAAAGAGGGCATTCTACTGGCAGTATTGTGCTAAATGGCACCAAAAACAGGAATGGTAACAGCAACACAGGGCCAAGGAATACAAGACCACAAAATACTGAGCAGAGAAATAATATGCTTAGACACAGTTGGGGGTAATGATAACAACAATAATAATAATAATAATAATAATAATAATAATAAATAACACTGTTAACGATAGAGACCACCCAAACTTTAGATTCAACAATATCACTTACAATAGCACAGAGTGGGAAAATTAGTGAGTTTCCGGAGAGAAGCTCAGTCTTCAAGAGCAAATGAAACTGAGCCACAAGTAATATGTTTGCATTTGATAAGATATAATAGGGAAAATATCGTAACAAACGATCTGTTAGAAGAACACCAGGCATCAGTTAGCAAATGTATACAGCTGAATTTAAAGGGAACCATAGAATACATTTCTGTAACTATAATCCTCGATTCTGACAGTGTGATATGTGCCATTGACCAACAATTGCTAGAGTAACATAACATGCTGAACATATTCGCTAGACTTCCTGTGAGTGCAGTAAAAGTAATAGGAGTTACAGGAACTGTAGGTAAACAAATACCTACAGTAAAGAATTATTAGTAAGAATAAATCTCCAAGGATATGATTTTGGATACCCCATATTTCTTGTGACAGGGTTAAACATCCCAATAATTATAGGTCCAGGCTGACTAACAGAAATTCCATTTTAATAGATGTATCACATTTGCATATGGAAAAGAGAATACAGTAGGTACATCCCATATCACTAACAGCAGAAACAGTTCCATGCAAATGTCAAGATATTAATAAGGATGATTATAACATAAAAATAAGTGCATATTATTAATGAATCTACAAGAACTGCATTAAAAGAGAAGACAGAAATATAGGCCTTTGCACAAACGGGCTTCATACAAAACGAGGTAATTGCACTACATACATTCTGAAAGTTATCAAATATGAAAAGGATATCAGATTACTTTGTAGGAATTAGAAAAATGAACAATATTAGACTGAAATGTGAAATAAACATATATAGTATTCAGTGAAAAACCCAGATGATAATAACATGAACTGGAAAATTGACAAAGATCTATTTTTTCATAAAAAACAAAAATGTCAATAACCAGTACAATTTATTCCTAAAAATTGCATTAGTTTATTGACATGGTACAGACACCTAAGATACACCCGATGTCGATCAAAAACTGTATAATGCCCACTCAAAATTATTCTGACTTCAGAAACATGGCCCAAAAAGTGAACAAAACATTGAAATTAAGTGATATTTTTCAAAAAGCTAAAATAATAACTTCAGAGGTGCACATCATGCTATACCACATAATATTGCAAACATTATGTTATTTACTGGCTGTTGATTCCTATGGTCCACTAAAGTCTGTCTGTAAACTCAAGAGCGAACAGCGCTTTTGGTGGGGTAAGTGGCCTTTCCCGGAAGAACGTTGCCACCAGCTTACAGGGGCACCCAAAATGTGTTGCGGTGTAGATCGGCGTGCACTGATACACGTCGTTTCTGCTCGAGGGATCTTAGTTCCCAGGATCAGTCAGTTAACTCTGTATACTTACTGAAATACTTCGATATCCAGGAGTGATGGATAATCGTCTAGCATTGCAAAAAAATGTGCAGAATACGGGGAAGAGGAGATATTTACGGAGTAACGAGCGTTCGATCGCCTCTAATGTTAGTACAGTGTGTATTAAAGAGGCGACCCAAAAATAACTGGTTCAAATGACTCTGTGCACTATGGGACTTAACATCTGAGGTCATCAGAACTAAGAACTACTTAAACCTAACTAAACTAAGGACATCACACACATCCATGCCCGAGGCAGGATTCGAAACTGCGACCATAGCAGTCGCCCGGTTCCGGACCAAAAAGAACTGTTGGCTAGTATTACAGTCCCACTCAAAGGGCTGCAAGTTATGCAAACGTCAGCCTCGTCTGTTAGGACGCATAAAGAAGGAACGCGAAAATAAGCTGCATGGTTTAGTGGAATCGTCACGAAGGAAAACTAATAATCTTGGGAGAAAACCGATCATTATAGACAGTTTCAAAATCACGTAAAACCTTTGATACTTATGGAACACTAAAGCTCTATCCCGGTCACTATTCACCTCATTCTGAGACATATTGCTTGAAATATATGCGCATTAGCTATTCTAAACACTGCTGAAATTTTCTTTGAAACATGTGCATCGATTCTGGACTTCTAAGCAAAAAGCTTACGAGGGGCGTTCATATATTAATGTTTTAATAAATATGTGAAGGGTTCTGAGAATGTGGTAACAGAAGCATTATTCTTTAGGAACTGTTTCTTTAGGATAGTTTATAGGTCTCTTAATTGTGCATTTTTAATCTCATCCATTTTTGTAAAACGGCTGTCAGTTTAAGGCCTACTTTGAAATGTTTATACCACTTGTATGCCCTTGGTTCACTCATAACTTGCTCACCAAAAGCAATATTTAACATGTCTAAAAATTTCATATATTTTATTCAATTTCTATAACAAATTTTAATACAGATTCTCTGATCTGATCTGATAATTTTTGATGTCACAAAAACACATGCAACCTTTTTGACAGCTGACAACAGAGTAAATACCCAATATGCATAACATTGTACACATACTTTTGAGACATCTTTACGAAGACAGAGACAAAAAATTAGTGCAAATCGGACCAATACAACACACAAAATTATAAATTTTTGCTTACTTTTTAAAAACTCTTCGTGTTGCAAAAATTGTTAAGTTTCAGTGCATTCCTTCAAAGAAAACTTCTACCTTTTAGTAGAAACACAAAGTAAGAACAAGCCTCAAATTCCACAGATTCACTGCATTATGTGAGGTTCGTTTTACGAATAGCAATAGAGGAACATACAATATATTCACATGATCAAGCATTCAGTCTGTGTTTGTAGTACAATCCTGACTTCCATTCTTATCTTAATGTTATTTAGTCTATAACGTTGTGTTCCGGAAGAGAGTTATCGTTTTTTGTATTCCTTATGGTCTTAATGATGGAAATAAAAGAAAGGTACAGGAGTGGAATTAAAATACAAGGTGAAAGGATATCAATGATACGATTCGCTGATGACATTGCTATCCTGAGTGAAAGTGAAGAAGAATTAAATGATCTGTTGAACGGAATGAACAGTCTAATGAGTACACAGTATGGTTTGAGAGTAAATCGGAGAAAGACGAAGGTAATGAGAAGTAGTAGAAATGAGAACAGCGAGAAACTTAACATCAGGATTGATGGTCACGAAGTCAATGAAGTTAAGGAATTCTGCTACCTAGGCAGTAAAATAACCAATGACGGACGGAGCAAGGAGGGCATCAAAAGCAGACTCGCTATGGCAAAAAAGGCATTTCTGGCTAAGAGAAATCTACTAATATCAAATACCGGCCATAATTTGAGGAAGAAATTTCTGAGAATGTACGTCTGGAGTACAGCATTGTATGGTAGTGAAACATGGACTGTGGGAAAACCGGAACAGAAGAGAATCGAAGCATTTGAGATGTGGTGCTATAGAGGAATGTTGAAAATTAGGTGGACTGATAAGGTAAGGAATGAGGAGGTTCTATGCAGAATCGGAGAGGAAAGGAATATGTGGAAAACACTGATAAGGAGAAGGGACAGGATGATAGGACATCTGCTAAGACATGAGGGAATGACTTCCATGGTACTAGAGGGAGCTGTAGAGGGCAAAAACTGTAGAGGAAGACAGAGATTGGAATACGTCAAGCAAATAATAGAGGACGTAGGTTGCAAGTGCTACTCTGAGACGAAGAGGTTAGCACAGGAAAGGAATTCGTGGCGGGCCGCATCAAACCAGTGAGTAGACTGATAACCAAAAAAAAAAAATGGTCTTAATGCATTTGTCTAAAAATAAACGCAGCCGAGACGTATCTGTACACGGCGTCGCCACAGATTTAAAGCATGCGTCGCGGCAGGGCCGGTACTACTTTGTGAACCAGCCTGTAGAAGCGCCTTGTGACGTACCTGGGTTGGCAGAGTGGGGACTCGCTCGCTCGCTCTTCATTTTACAGACAGACTATACCTAGAGAGCAGGGAGGAAAGGCATACATCTTCATAATTTTGGAATGCTAATCCAAATTGGTCGAAGTATATCCAATGAAGAGAGCTATGACCAATGCCGTTATTCTGAAGGTGAGGGGTAATTATTTTAAACTTGTAGGGAAAACTAAGAATTTATTATTTGATACTGAATCCCAATTTACAGCTAAGCTGAAGGAAATTTCACTTTGCAATGGAGTGTGTGCTAATATGAATCTTTCTGTCAAATTAAAAGACTAATGACCTCAGAAGTTAAGTCCCATAGTGCTCACAGCCATTAGAGCAAATTAAAAATCGTATCAGCGTGCACTGCACTGCAGAGTGAAAATTTCATCCTAGAAACATTCCCCAGTCTGTGGCTAAGCCTTGTCTCTCCATTTCTTCCAGAAGTGTTAGTCTTGCGAGTTTCATAGAAAGCTTTTCGAAACTTTGGAAGCTAGAAAATAAGATGCTGACTTAAGCTCTTCGGATGTGAGTTGTGCTTGGGTAGCTCATTGGTAGAATATTAGCCAGTGAAAGGCAAAGCTCCTGATTTCGAGTCTTGGTCTGGCATACAGTTTCACTCTGCCAAGGAGTTTCATACAGCTAAACGGTTTACAGTGTTAGTAGTTTGGGGGAAAGCAAATATTAATTTTAAGTACCACTCACAAGTCAACACATTTGAAGGGATTATAACCAAACAAACATTACAAATGAATAGAGTTAGTGGGAGACTTTGAAAAGGTATTAAATGAAGTACACCATTCTGTTACTACACTGTGTCCAGTAAAAATATTAGGTGGACAAACAGAAGGAGAGTTAATGTTAAAATGTATAGAGTGACTTGAAGTAAATGAACATCAACAGACTGCACCAATGAATGCTCTTCAAGAGTCGTCAATCAAAGATCGAAAAAAGAGAAGAAAGAGAGAGAAAAAAGGTATTCTGATATTGTATAAAGCAGGGGATCTTGTTCTGGTTAGAAATCAAACCGTAACTGGAAGAATGAGAAGTTATCAGTAAGTTCTCTCCCTCTCACGAAGTACCTTTTGTGGTTACAAAAATGCCACATCCAAAAACGAATATATTAATTTACCCAGTAATTACAATCTACATCTACATTTATACTCCGCAAGCCACCCAACGGTGTGTGGCGGAGGGCACTTTACATGCCACTGTCATTACCTCCCTTTCCTGTTCCAGTCGCGTATGGTTTGCGGGAAGAAAGACTGTCTGAAAGCCTCCGTGCGCTCTAATCTCTCTAATTTTATATTCGTAACGCTAAAAGCTGTGTATAGTATCCACGATGTTTGGCATTTTATAGTTAACCAACCATAAGTAATTATCGTTAATGTGAAAATTTAGAAAATTGAGTCTTCCAAGAGACTCCACACTAATTTAGGAACACAAGGGACTGAATAACATTTGGACTTAACTTAAGGGCTATTACAATATATTTTCATACACAACTTTAGAAGAATGGATAAAAGAAATGGTACTTTGTAAATGTTCATAGTGGAGACAGATAGTTAAGATACTAAATATGACGTTTTTTTTATGGGTCTAAGGATTCAGGTGCCCCAGCTGAGGGGTGGTACACGAAATGCACACTATTAAGGAAGCATTATGAATCTAGTGGTATGCCTATGGCAACATGTTGAGCTCTGAGAGATGATCTGCAAAGAAACTTGGTTGAATATTAGTATGAAGAAGAGTGTAGTAAATGACTGTTAGTGAAAGTGGGTATGGTAGTACATTATTGGTGCTACTTGTATGATGATGCTTTTATTGAATACAGTAATTTGATTTGCTCTATGTGAAGAGTACAGGCTTGCTCCTCACGATGGAGATATTCTTTCCTAGTTATAATTGTGCTGTGGAAGAGACATAATGATTTGCAATTATAGCTCTACATGCTCATAAGTTTCTCTGTACTGCAGTGAATGTTCACTATGAGCTTAATGTTTGTACTTGAGGCGTCAGTCTTCTAACAAAATTTCAACACTTATGTGTCAAATAGTAGCAATAATGATTAGATTAAAAGCTAAAACGATTATTTATTTAGTGGTAAGTTAGTTTTTATAGAGTGAAGAGTTTTTACCCTTTCAGAAGAGTCTGAATTCTGGGTTTAGGATTCACATACTTTTATCTAGAGGAAGGTACGATGGTACCTAGTGGTCACTGCTAGTGTAGTTGCTCTACCAAACAGCATCCCATACAAGCACACCAGTTGCATCTTTATCTGTGGTGATTCATACTATAGGTACTTGAGCTATGTGCAGCAGTAGTATGGTATTCTGCCTTACAACAGGTCTTGTCATGGGTTAAGCCTTTTCCACTTTTGGCTGTCTATAGCCAGTCTTTTCATTTGTGAACATTTGTCTCCTTTGATTTTGTCCAGCATTTGATATCTTCTTTTTCCTTGTTCTCTTTTTCCCTCCCCCATTGCTTCTATTCCTTCCTTCAGTAAACAGTCCCTCCTCAAACAATGTCCAATACAGTGACAGTTTTCTCTTTCTCATGACTTTCAGCATGTTTCTAACTTCTCCAACTCTTCTTAATACTTCTTCATTCCTTACTCAGTCTTCCCATTTCAGTTTTTCCAATCTTCTCCATATCCACATCTCTAGTGTCTCCAATCTTCTTTCATCTTCCTTCCTCAATGTCCAGGTCTCCGCACCATACAGTGCTATGCTCCAGATGTAATATTTGGCAAGTCTTTTCCTCAGATATTTGTATAGTGGTCCGCAAAGTATTTTCTGTTTCCTCTTGAATTATTCTTTTGCCACTGCAATTCTTTTCCTAATTTCTGTTGAGGAATACATATCATCCATTATGACACTTCCCAAGTAACCTGCTCTATTTCCCCTCCCCCTATTTTCATATGGAATTTTCTCCCCTTTCCTCCAGTTACCATGCTTTTCGTTTTCTTCTTGTTAATCTTGATTTTATATTCTTCTAATTTTGTGTTTAGATCACATAATATTTGTTTCATCTCTCTTGCATATCTGCCATCACAGCCATGTCGTCTGCAAATCTTATACACTCCACTCTCCGACCCCCTACACAAATTCCGCTCCTTCCATCAAAACTTTCATTAACAATTTCGTCCATTAGATACTGAACAGTGTTGGTGATAAACAACAATCTTGTCTTACACCTGTTTCCATTTCAATTTCTTCACTCCTCACACCTCCTATTCTTACTCTTGCTCTCTTGTTCAAATATAAATTTCTGATTAGCTGTCTATCCCTCCAGTCAACTCCATGTTTCCTTAGGATTTCCATCAGTTTGTCCCATCTAACAAAGCCAAAAGCTTTCTCAAGATCGATGAACACAACATAAACCTTCCTTTTCTTCTCCATGTAACCTTTCCCCTATCACTCTCAGTAGCCCAATGGCATCTCTAGTTGCCACTCATCGCCTGAAACCAAATTCATCATCTCCTATTACACAATTCAGCTTTCCATATAGCATTCTGTTGAGCGTCCTCAGCAAGACTTTGGCTGCATATGATATCAGGCTCACTGTTCTATGTTCTTCACACTTTTTGCTGTTCTTTTTTTCTATAGGTATTAAGATACTCCCTGTAATGTCCTTTGGCCATTTTCCTGTCATGTATATTTGATAACACCATTCAATCCACTCCCTCTTCTCTTATTTATCCAATGACTTTACCAGTTCTTCAGAAATCTCATCAATTCCCATTTCCTTTCCATTTCTCATCTACTTCATAGATGCTTCAGTATCACTAGTTAGTATTGCATTTACTGTGTCATCATCAGCAACTTTATCTTCTTCTTGTATCCCAAGCTCTTCTTCACTTTGTCGGATGTCTGCAGCATATAGCCATTCAATATATTCTTCCCATCTTCTCATTATTTCTTGGGGTTCACTCATCATTTTATTGTCTGCTGCCTCTAATTCCTTTAGTCCATTGTTGATTCTCTTTTCCCTGAATGTCAAATCCATTGCTTCTTTGTACATCAAATCATATTTTTCTTCTTTCTCTAATTTCTCTATGCTGCAACACTTTTCTGTCAGCCATTTCTCATTTGCTTTTTCTGTCTCCCTTCTTAATTCATTATTTAACCTCCTTTAGTTGCGCTTCCCTTCTTCTGTGTTTACAGTTTTCCATTTCCTGCTGTCATCCATCTTGGTTAACATATCTGGTGTTACCCATTCTTTCTTTATGTTTTTCCTCTTCTTAACTCCAGGCATTTCCTTAGCTGCCTTTTCGATCCCATTTTTAAAACGATCCCATGTTCCTTCTGTGCGTTCCGTTTCCTGTCCTTGCATCATGATTTCACAATATGCTTTCTCTAATTTTTTGCAATTGCCTTTGTCTTTCAGTTTCTCAAAGTTAATGTGCTATCCTTTCTGTCCTTTCCAGGTTATTTTCAATTTGACTAGAACCTCAGCTATTACTAACATATGATCTGAATAAATATCTAACCTTGCACAACTTTTGACACTCTTCAGGCAATTTTGGTATCTTTGTTGCATCATTATGTAATCAGTTTGATATCTTTTGTTGTCAAATCGAGATATCCAAGTATACTCTCTTGTCTTGTAGTTATCAAATAGAGTATTTCCAACTACCATGAAATTTTCATTGCAGTATTCCAACAATCTTTGCCCTCTCTCATTTCTTTCTCCCAGTCCAAATTTTCCCAATGCTTTTCCTTCTGGTCCTTCCCCAACTACCGCATTCCAGTCACCCATTAAAACAATGCATACATTGCTTTTCTGTCTCTTCTCATAACATTCTTCTACCTCTTCATCTGAATGATTACTTGTTGGCATATAGGCCTGGATTTTGTGTGGTGATTAAATATTACTTTATGAAAGGTTGAAGCGCCTCAGCAGACTAAAGAGAAGCTTGGTAAACATTACGGTGACTCTGCGCCTTCAATAAGAGCAGTTTATAGAAGGTTTAAAAGTTTCGGAGTGACCATATGGGCACAAGTGATGCTGAACCTTCTGGACGCCCTGTGGAGGGTTCCAACTCCAGAAATCACTGATAAAATCCATGATATGGTGATGGATGACAGAAGAGTTAACGTGTATGCAGGTGCATAATGTTTTGTATAAACATTTAGACACGAGAAAGCTATCCGCAAGATGTGTTACGTGATTGCTCACGCTTGACCAAAAACGGATTCGCATGAAGTGTTGCAAGGATGGATTGCATCTGTTCAGGAAGAATCTGTAGGACTTTATGCGTCGTTTTGTCACTGTGGATGAAACATGGATACATTACTATACTCCTGGGACCAAACAACAATCTAAACAAAGGGATACCAAGGTAGAGTCTCTACCAAAAACGGTGAAGACCATTCCTTCAGCCAGAAAGGTTATGGCGACTGTCTTTTGGGATTTGAAAGGGATAATCCTCACGAACCTTTCCATAAATTTATATAATTTACGTTTATTTGGGCATTTAATTAACATACCACAATTTTTTTAATTTATGTTAGATTTAGTAAATTATAGCTGATATTCGGTTATGACACGTCCTAGGAGGTACATGCTATTTCATACACCATGACAAAGTTTCTTACACTATTGTTCTGACACCAAATTAGGATATTCTATTTATTATGTTATGCACATATTTACAGTGTCATGTAAGTATGTAAAATTTGGCGCAACTTAATGTATCGAGTTAGCTAGCTAATGTGCCACACTAAGTCCAGGTGTGTAACATTACACATAGAGGTGAGCGATTTGGTGGTATGAGGAGAAGTCATATTGTTGTATGGCTGAATGCTAGAAGGCCTAGGGCTCAGGGAGGCCCACAGCAGGTCCAGATATGTGATGAGTATCGACAAATCCAGATCGAAAGATGAGTAATGTCACTGGAAATGGTTAAATCCCAAAGTTAGGAATTTGGATGGCTGTTGCATGCATGGCAAATGTTAGATTAGATTAGATTAGATTAATACTAGTTCCACGGATCATGAATACGATATTTCGTAATGATGTGGAACGAGTCGAATTTTCCAATACATGACATAATTAGGTTAATTTAACAACATACTTAAGTTAATAAAACAATTTTTTGTGTTTTTTGTTTTTCTTTATTTTTTATTTTTATTTTTTTATTATTTTTTTTAATATTGTTTTTTTTTCTTTTTTTCTTAATTTATATCTAAAAATTCCTCTATGGAGTAGAAGGAGTTGTCATTCAGAAATTCTTTTAATTTCTTCTTAAATACTTGTTGGTTATCTGTCAGACTTTTGATACTATTTGGTAAGTGACCAAAGACTTTAGTGCCAGTATAATTCACCCCTTTCTGTGCCAAAGTTAGATTTAATCTTGAATAGTGAAGATCGTCCTTTCTCCTAGTATTGTAGTTATGCACACTGCTGTTACTTTTGAATTGGGTTTGGCTGTTAATAACAAATTTCATAAGAGAGTATATATACTGAGAAGCTACTGTGAATAACCCTAGATCCTTAAATAAATGTCTGCAGGATGATCTTGGGAGGACTCCAGCTATTATTCTGATTACACGCTTTTGAGCAATAAATACTTTATTCCTCAGTGATGAATTACCCCAAAATATAATGCCATATGAAAGCAATGAGTGAAAATAGGCGTAGTAAGCTAATTTACTAAGATGTTTAGCACCAAAATTTGCAATTACCCTTATTGCATAAGTAGCTGAACTCAAACGTTTCAGCAGATCATCAATGTGTTTCTTCCAATTTAATCTCTCATCAATGGACGTACCTAAAAATTTGGAATATTCTACCTTAGCTATATGCTTCTGATTAAGGTCTATATTTATTAATGGCGTCATACCATTCACTGTACGGAACTGTATGTACTGTGTCTTATCAAAATTCAGTGAGAGTCCGTTTACAAGGAACCACTTAGTAATTTTCTGAAAGACAGTATTGACAATTTCATCAGTTAATTCTTGTTTCTCAGGTGTGATTACTATACTTGTATCATCAGCGAAGAGAACTAACTTTGCCTCTTCATGAATATAGAATGGCAAGTCATTAATATATAATAAGAACAACAAAGGACCCAAGACTGACCCTTGTGGAACCCCATTCTTGATAGTTCCCCAGTTTGAGGAATGTGCTGATCTTTGCATGTTACGAGAACTACTTATTTCAACTTTCTGCACTCTTCCAGTTAGGTACGAATTAAACCATTTGTGCACTGTCCCACTCATGCCACAATACTTGAGCTTGTCTAGCAGAATTTCATGATTTACACAATAAAAAGCCTTTGAGAGATCACAAAAAATCCCAATGGGTGTGCAAGAGACAGTACTCCAAGAAATGGCAGAGTGACAGACAAGCTGAAAGATAACTTCGTACAGCTCTTTCAGAATCTATAATAATCACAGTCAAATATTAAAGCAAATCTGAATACATCTTTAACCTCAAAAAAATGAGGCACATCCAACAACACAGTAGTTGAATATCTTTAAAACTGCAGAAGTTAATATCTCACAACGAATAAACATTTTCACCTTGAGCCTCTGAGTTAACAACTTTTAAACACTTGCTGTGATTTCAACACACAATATCACAATGATACAATTGCACTGTAGCTATCATCTCTGAAAGCTGTGTATCTGTATCTACTTTATTTCTTGATTTATAACGTTTTTTTATATCTTTTCATTATGCAAATGTTTATCAGAACATCATATCCTTCACAGTTACACAGCAAATGAGTACAGTATGAATACCACACATTTTGTCATGCTCACATGTTCATTGAATGAATAGTTTAGTATTTTGCAATTTTATTTAAATATTAATTACAACTGATAACAGAAATTCATGGTAATTCGAGAAGTGGTTGATCACATGTGTTAGCTGACAATACATTTGCAAAAGAGTGCCAAAAGTCGTTTCTGACAAGAGTCCAAAATAACAATATCTAACAACAGTCTGTTGTCATTTCATGTTTGGCGTTTTCTAATTTCCCTTCCTGGAGAAGGGTTAAAATATTCCAAGTCCCAATCCTCAATAAGTCTTCCTCCTTCTTCTCCTTCCTTCCTTTTCAATTTGCCCTAATCTCTGGAGTCCTCATTTTATTCCCCTCCCAGAGATCCAATTGAGGGGAAGCTTTACCTCCAGAATATTGTTCAAAGAGGTCCATCCCATGAACATTTAGGGAAGTAATTCCAGTGGTGGTTTCCTATGGCCTTCCACTGTGAGCTATGTGTAGCTCTGTTTAAAAATATATATTACACTACTGACCATTAAAACTGCCACACCGAGAAGAAATGCAGATGATAAACGGGTATTCATTGGATAAATATGTTACACTAGAACTGACATGTGATTACATTTTCATGCAATTTGGGTACATAGATCCTGAGAAATCAGTACCCAGAACAACCACCTCTAGCTGCAATAACGGCCTTGATACGCCTGGGAATTGAGTCAAACAGAGCTTGGATGGCGTGTACAGGTACAGCCGCCCATGCAGCTTCTACACGATACCACAGTTCATCAAGAGTAGTGACTGGCGTATTGTGGCGAGCCAGTTCCTCGGCCACCATTGACCAGACGTTTTCAATTGGTGAGAGATCTGGAGAATGTGCTGGCCAGGGCAGCAGTCGAACATTTTCTGTATCCAGAAAGGCCCGTACAGGACCTGCAACATGCGGTCATGCATTATCCTGCTGAAACGTAGTGTTTCGCAGGGATGAAATGAAGGGTAGAGCCACGGGTCGTAACACATCTGAAATGTAACGTCCACTGTTCAAAGTGCCGTCAATGTGAACAAGAGGTGACCGAGACGTGTAGTCAATGGCACCCAATACCATCACGCCAGATGATACGCCAGTATGGCGATGACGAATACACGCTTCCAATGTGCATTCACGGCGATGTCACCAAACACGGATGCGACCATCATGATGCTGTAAACAGAACCTGGATTCATCCGAAAAAATGACGTTTTGCCATTCGTGCACCCAGGTTCGTCGTTGAGTTCACCATCGCAGGTGCTCCTGTCTGTAATGCAGCGTCAAGGGTAACCGCAGCCATGGTCTCCGGGTGAATAGTCCATGCTGCTGCAAACGTCGTCGAACTGTTCGTGTATATGGTTGTTGTCTTGTAAACGTCCCCATTTCTTGACTCAGGGATCGAGACGTGGTTGCACGATCCGTTACAGCCATGCGGATAGGATGCCTGTCATGTCGACTGCTAGTGATACGAGGCCGTTGGGATCCAGCACGGCGTTCCGCATTACCCTACTGAACCCACCGATTCCATATTCTGCTAACAGTCATTGGATCTCGACCAACGCGAGCAGCAATGTCCCGATACGATAAACCGCAATCGCGGTAGGCTACAATCCGACCTTTATCAAAGTCGGAAACGTGATGGTACGCATTTCTCCTCTTTACACGAGACATCACAACGTTTCATCAGGCAACGCCGGTCAACTGCTGTTTGAGTATGAGAAACCGATTGGAAACTTTCCTCATGTTAGCACATTGTATGTGTCGCCACCGGCAACAACCTTGTGTGAATTTTCTGAATTTTCATCTTCGTGATGTAGCAATTTTAGTAACCATAGTGTAAATTTGAACTAATAATGCGAAAATTTTTAACTTGGATATCTTAGAATGCAAATCTTCCTGTTTATTGCAAAGGAAAACGATTGATTTTCTAAAACATTCTCCGTCGTACACAACTTTAAACAGGTCACGTCCACCAAATCATATGACAGCGACTTATATCGGAAGGCAGTACGATCCCTTGGCTTTTGGTTTGGCAGTATTCAGCAGCCATTTCTAGGTGCAAGTAAATGAAGAAAGGTAGCGCGTTTTTGTTATCAAGTAACATGTTCATCAATTACTTTAGTTTTAATGTAATCTACGAGTAATTGCTGATGTTGGATATTAACATGAAAAGGATTCCATAGACAGGGAAAGAACCGGTTCTAGGGTAACTACCTCTATAATGACCAAAAGGGATTAAATGATCTTCAGGCACATGTGATCCAGTAGCGGTATGAAGAAAATGATAGTAATAATGACAGTTGTTGTTGTTGTTGTTGTGGTCTTCAGTCCTGGGACTGGTTTGATGCAGCTCTTCATGCCACTCTATCCTGTGGAAGCCTCTTCATCTCCCAGTACCTACAGCAGCATTCAACCTTCTGAATCTGCTTAGTGTATTCATCTCTTGGTCTCCCTCTACGATTTTTACCCTCCACCCTGCCCTCCAGTACTAAATTGGTGATCCCTTGATGCCTCAGAACATGTCCTACCAACCGATCCCTTCTTCTTGTCAAGTTGTGCCACAAACTCCTCTTCTCCCTAATTCTATTCAATACCTCCTCATTAGTAATGTGATCTACCCATCTAATCTTCAGCATTCTTCTGTAGCAGCACATTTCGAAAGCTTCTATTCTCTTCTTGCCTAAACTATTTATCGTCCATTATTCACTTCCATACATGGCTACACTCCATACAAATACTTTCAGAAACGACTTCCGGACACTTAAATCAATACTCGATATTAACAAATTTCTCTTCTTCAGAAACGCTTTCCTTGCATTGCCAGTTAACATTTTATATCCTCTCTACTTCGACCATCATCAGTTATTTTGCTCCCCAAATAGCAAAACTCCTTTACTACTTTAAGTGTTTCATCTCCTAATCTAATTACCGCAGCACCACCCGACTTAATTCGACTACATTCCCTTATCCTTGTTTTGTTTTTGTCGATGTTCATCTTACACCCTCCTTTCAAGACCCTGTCCATTCCATTCAACTGCTCTTCCAAGTCCTTTGTTGTCTCTGACAGAATTACAATGTCATCGGCGAACTTCAAAGCTTTTATTTCTTCTCCATGGATTTTAATACCTACTCTGAACTTTTCATTCGCTTCCTTTACTGCTCGCTCAATATACAGATTGAATAGGATCGGGGAGAGGCTAGAACCCTGTCTCACACTCTTCCCAACCATTGCTTCCCTTTCATGTCCCTCGACTCTTATAACTGCCATCTGCTTTCTGTACAAATTGTAAATAGCCTTTCGCTCCCTGTATTTTACCCCTACCACCTTCAGAATTTTCACATCTGTCAACACCTGCTTTCTTTGGGATTGGAATTATTATATTCTTCCTGAAGTCTGAGGGAATTTCGCCTGTCTCACACATCTTGCTCACCAGATGGTAGAGTTTTGTCAGAACTGGCTCTCCCAAGGCTGTCAGTAGTTCTAATTGAATGTTGTCTACTCCCGGGGCCTTGTTTCGACTCATGTCTTTCAGGGCTCTGTCAAACTCTTCACGCAGTATCATATCTCCCATTTCATCTTCATCTACCTCCTCTTCCATTTCCATAATATTGTCCTCAAGAACATCATACCTGTATAGACCCTCTATATACTCCTTCCATCTTTCTGCTTTCCCTTCTTTGCTTATAACTGGGTTTCCATCTGAGCTCTTGATATTCATGCAAGTTGTTCTCTTTCCTCCAAAGGTCTCTTTAATTTTCCTGTAGGCAGTATCTATCTTACCCCTCATGAGATAAGCCTCTACATCCTTACATTTGTCCTCTAGCTATCCCTGCTTAGCCATTTTGCACTTCCCGTCGATCTCATTTTTGAGACGTTTGTATTCCTTTTTGCCTGCTTCATTTACTGCATTTTTATATTTTCTCCTTTCATCAAATAAATTCAATATTTCTTCTGTTACCCAAGGATTTCTACTAGCCCTCGTCTTTTTACCTATTTGATCCTCTGCTGCCTTCACTATTTCATCCCTCAAAGCTACCCATTCTTCTTCTACTGTATTTCTTTCCCCCATTCCTGTCAATTGTTCCCTTATGCTCTCCCTGAAACTCTGTACAACCTCTGGTTCTTTCAGTTTATCCAGGTCCCATCTCCTTAAATTCCCACCTTTTTGCAGTTTCTTCAGTTTTAATCTACAGTTCATAACCAATAGATTGTGGTCAGAGTACACATCTGCCCCTGGAAATGTCTTACAATTTAAAACCTGGTTTCGAAATCTCTGTCTTACCATTATATAATCTATCTGATACCTTTTAGTATCTCCAGGGTTCTTCCATGTATGCAACCTTCTATCATGATTCTTGAACCAAGTGTTAGCTATGATTAAGCTATGCTCTGTGCAAAATTTTACCAGGCAGCTTCCTCTTTCATTTCCTAGCCCCAATCCATATTCACCTACTACGTTTCCTTCTCGTCCTTTTCCTACTGTCGAATTCCAGTCACCCATGACTATTAAATTTTCATCTCCTTTCACTACCCGAATAATTTCTTTTATCTCGTCATACATTTCATCAACTTCTTCATCATCGGCAGAGCTAGTTGGCGTATAAACTTGTACTACTGTAGTAGGCGTGGGCTTCGTGTCTATATTGGCCATAATAATGCGTTCACTATGCTATTTGTAGTAGCTTACCCACACTCCTATTTTTTATTCATTATTAAACCTATTCCTGCATTACCCCTGTTTGATTTTGTATTTATAACCCTGCATTCACCTGACCAGAAGTCTTGTTCCTCCTGCCACCGAACCTCACTAACTCCCACTATATCTAACTTTAACATATCCATTTCCATTTTTAAATTTCCAATCCTACCTGCCCGATCGAGGTATCTGACATTCCACGCTCCGATCCGTAGAATGCCAGTTTTCTTTCTCCTGATAACAACGTCCTCCTGAGTAGTCCCTGCCGGAGATCCGAATGGGGGACTATTTTACCTCCGGAATATTTTACCCAAGAGGACGCCATCATCATTTAATCATACAGTAAGGCTGTATGCCCTCGGGAAAAATTACGGTTGTAGTTTCCCCTAGCTTCCAGCCGTTCACAGTAGTAATCGAATTATCCGGTAGCTTCACATTTTACAGTGGATTTTCTCGAACTTAGAAATATGCTGAATTCTTGAAAATTTCAAAATGGTTTCACATCGATGCTATGATGCCTAGAAGAGCCTTTACATCTTGCTGACATGAGAATAGAATAATCTCTGCGTCAGAAGCTTGCTTCTACTTAACCATTTAATAGACTCGCATTTTTTCCACCGTGACTAATGTTGTAAGCTAATCACATCATCCATTACAGCACACTCCTGGGGCTGGGAAATGTGGCCACAATGATCTGGTGAAACGAACTGTCACAGGTGTAATGCGTGGGTTCAGGCATTTACTTTTAATGTCGGGCACAGTGACTGAGTGGTTCTAGGCGCTTCAGTCTGGAACCGCGCGACCGCTACTGTCGCAGGTTCGAATCCTGCCACGGGCATGGATGTGTGTGATGTCCTTAGGTTTGTTACGTTTAAGCAGTTCTAAGTTCTAGGGGACTGATGACCTCAGATGTTAAGTCCCATAGTGCTCAGAGCCATTTGATAATCTGAACATTTAAGAGGCACAAACAGATTTACTTTACCTCTGGTAGCCTCAAGAGAAAGACGTTATAATCCAGAATCCGCATTAAACATCACGTTCCTTCATTACCAACTGGGCAGAGCCGGTTGACGTTGGGAAATGACATAGGCGGAAGTCATGGTAAACAGAAATACTGTCGCCAGTAAACTTACTTACATTAGAAAATTTTATTTTGTTTGATGAACCGATAGCCATTGAAAGGAACAGGGCTCTTATTTTACTTGTACTTGATTGAACTAGAGACGTGGAAAAGTTTGGTGCTGGACTGTGATTAGAATTCGTACCTCCTCTTTCGAGGGTCTGAATCTCTCAGAATAGTATAATTCAATCACTTCGTTCCCTTTCCCAAGAATGCAATCTTCTTTAGCTCTCCTCCGAAGGTAAGTATGTGGGACCGAATCCTGATCCAGTACGAAAATATTCGTAACTTCATTTCAAGCCCTATCACATGCACACCGGCCTGCTAGTGAAAATCAACGTTCATTTTTAATATCTGTTCATGTGTTGCCAACAACCACAATAGGTGTCGTTATTTCTGGTCAGACACACACACATCTAACTGTTGGTGAGCAAGCAATTGATACTTAAGCTGTAGTCGTGGACGATAAAGAAGGATGGTAGGTGTGCGGTTCGATTGTCACTCAGGCACAAAAATTTGTGTCCTTACCTTAGATTCAAACAACTGGCAGCTGGTAAGAAAAACCGATATGTAACATTTGATTTTACTTACTTAACAATCCGATTACGTGTTGGGTTCGTATCTCCGTCACAGAACTTCACATCATGTGCTTCATCTTTAAATGCATGCACACTTCGTAACTTCTGAATGGAAGTATATCAGACATCTTTCGTGCTTAGTTAACAGGTACGAAAGGGTCTTGATAGGAGTCCCGGTTTATTACAAAAACTGTCGTCTTTTATTTCCAAGTTTATATTTGGTTACTGATATTGACGAAAATTTCGGTAATTGATGACTCTTCATGGCTAGTCAGCAATATGATTAGATCAGATTAGATTAATACTTGTTCCATAGATCATGAATACGACATTTCGTAATGATGTGGAAGGTGTCATTTTAATGAAATATTTCTTTACATACCATGATTCAATTTCTTTACACCAATTTTTTACACTGACTCACATTCTTTTTTATATTTCTCTCTGTTTCTCTCTCTCTCTCTCTCTCTCTCTCTCTCTCTCTCACACACACACACACACACACACACACACACATTCTTTTTTTATTTTTAATTGTTTGTTGTGCTCGACTATCAGCCAGGCACGAAAACGTCCGTGGTGAGTGAATGAGTTTCTTAGTTTTGAGTACAGTCACGAATTAAATATAAAAACAACTATGAGCGTTACTGATTTACGATACTTAATTTGCAGTCAGTTCTGAGTATTATTAGTCACTGCGCTCCAGTCCCTAAGCCTAGTTACAGAAATGCGAATCAGACGCATTACGTATTCCGGGCCGTGGCAGCCGCGTCTTTGGGACGCCAGCTATGGTCACTTCCCAGCCCGCTGTAGGAAGACATCGGTTCTCCTTCTTCCTGCTGGTACTGTAACTGAAATTTGGCAACAAGGCAAGGTATGTTTGGCAACTCTGTGGTCGACGAGTTTCTTCCTGGTGTGCACAGAATTAAGCCTCAAATTCACTTGATTTTCCCTGTCATTTCCATTGAATAGTCTGAGTTATTATCACTTGAGGTGTAACAAAAGTTTGTAAATTTACGGTTTTCAGCCCAGGAAAGTCATTGCACGTGGAAATCGTAATTAATCTGGTCCTTTAAATAGCGGTTTACGAGATGTAGCTGCTATTCTATTGGTCTCGTAAGAGGAAGCCAAGATACATACCTCTTTGTTAGCTCTGTGGTAACGTGCTGACCTGTGAAACAAGCATCTGTTATGGTTCGCGGCTGCAGTCTCGCTGACTGTAACGTTTCTTTCCCTTCAGTGAAAGAGCTGCAAGCAGTCAGATCAAACATCGATAAGAAAATACTTTCGGCTCGAAGTGCAATGGTGAAAAACTTACAATTCTGCACAACAGATAACGCCTCATTACGCTGCTGACAAGCAAATTTTGGGTTTCTAGGAGTACATAACTTTATCTATGAAATGCCACATTGCGTCCCTCTTGATTATGACACAGCATTCCAATTAAACACAGACCAAATCGAAATCTAAGTGAGTAGTATTTTACTAATTTGTGCTGATAGAGGCACGCTTGTGTACAGATACTCAGTTTATTAAAACAGACTTTCTTCGTCAGTTTATTGTGTGTAGTTTTATTTCATTTCCTATAATTCAATGCACAATTCTCGCAAGGTTTCTTTTAGTGTTGTTAAAACAATAGTAGACATGAGAGAGAAATTAATCATCAACAATATATGCGATTTCTCTGATGTTATATATAACAGTCTGACAATGCACACGCAGTTTATTGATTACATGCATGTAGAAAACTTGTTCTGAGTTAAAGCTGTCAGACAAGGCTTGAAGAAGAATAAAATGCCACTGCCACACGACAGATACTGTAGAAAATACTTTTCTGACATATTTTGGTATGATGCGCTCTCCCCATACATAATACAAAAGTTTCGAGATGCATCTGCTGCCTGGCCGTCTAATCAACCTGAAAGGAACAAAATTTCGCAGAAGTTAGCCCTATTTCCACATGCAACTGTTTTGGGTTGAGAAGTGAAGGGAATTGTGCTCAAAGTTCCATTAGATTGATAAAATCAGCGGACACCAGAATTGCGTTTTAAAAAATGTAGCAGTGAATGTACTCGCGACATCTCATCAACGATGTGCGACGTTTACTGTTACGCTACTAGCTGACATGGAGCTACAGCAGCTCCAGAAGTCAACAATTCCTCTAGAACTTCCGTATTCCACAGTGCTGTGAGATAATGCATATTACCAGATCTAGACTTCTGAGAGGCAGACAGTTACAGCTTTTCTTTTGCACAGCACGACGTTTTCAACAAACAGATAGCGCTATATAGTAGCTCAAGTGGAAAGGAACACTTCCTATTAAAATTTCTGCATTCTACACTGTTGGCCATTCTGTGTAGGTGGCAGTTATGTGATTTTATTTCGGTGATTACAAAATAGAGTTGAATGTATGCACTGGGTAGCCGAGGCAGCTAGTTCATGGCGATTTGGTCAACCAATGAATGCACTCAACATGCTGCAAACCACTACAGGGAACCAGTGTGCCCGAATTCTCATCCAGTGCGGCGCAACGGCGCTACGATAGAAAAATGAGCGACAAAGAAGAGGATTTGGTGGTCTGTTGGATTGATGATAGATTCCTATACTTATAGTCTGGGTTCAATTCCAAATTCTGCTGATGGGTTTTGATAGCGAGAGACAGATTCCATCTTTTATCTGAGCTTTTGCATGTCGATAAAATTGGTTCTGAACTGGGAATTCAACTCAGACAGCCCTTCACGTGAAATTTGATCCCTTTGTGACAATACAGCTCGACTACAGTTTGTTGTTTGTGAAAACTGCAGATTCCTCCACATATTGCCCGTGAATGGGTCTGAATCCTGGTCCGGCACTAAAGTTTTCATTATGTATTATCAAGCTCTAGCATGAGAACACCTATCTGCTGGTGGATAATAATTTTGATTTTTAATGTATTTTCATTCGTTGTCAACACTAACGATATCTGATGTTTTTGACTCCCAGTGAGACACAGAACTAATTGCAAAATCAGTCTAAGCTCAAGGATGTTATGAGCTGCTGGTGGAGAAAAATTCGGTTACTGACATCTCTTTGTATGTAGTCAACGACGATATGTGTGGGGTTTGATTACCAGTCAGCACTGAACTCTTCGTCATATTATTTCTAGTTAAAACATGCTCACATGTCGCTGCTGGTGTAACAAACCCATATTTAATGTTCGTTTTCTGTAGAATGTAACAGTGATTTGTGCTGGGATGGAGTCCTGGAAAGGAAAAAATTAATATTTCGTCTCGTCATTTCAGTTAAAACATCTTGCTACCGCCGAGAAAATCCGATATGTCACAGTAGATTGTGCTTCGATAACAATCCGATGAGATTCTGGGTTCGAATCCCTGTCCAACACAAAGCTTTACCTCACGGCGTTTCAAGTAAGTTACTTGTGAAGAAGCAATATTTAACATCTCTCGTAGTTCGTTAACAGGTACAATAGATACTGGGTAGGAATTCGTGTCCGTTAAAAGCGTTTACGTTATGTAATTTAAAGTTGATATTTGCTAACATGCTGTCTAAAATCGAGGTATATCACTCTCTGTATGCCTAGTCAGGAATGACTGTTAGTTTCCGTCATTCACGAAATCTTTGCTTAGTCTTCATGACCAGGGTTTGAATCCATATGCAGAAGGAGGTGGTTCGTCTTGTCATTTGAAGTTCATACATATTCTCAATTAGCTGCTCGTGAATAACTTAAATTTTTAATGTAATTTTGTGTTAAATCATAAGTACAGTACGTTACTTTGAAGAGGAAATCATGAATACGTCGAACTTACTACGTGCATTACCTATCTGACGTAATAATGCGAGTGGTAATATTTCAGGTATGGCATTTATTGTAATAAATGTGAGCTTACAAGCCTTAAGGACAGTCTTATCTGTGATAAGGTGTTCCCTCATATTTGTAGTATCGTGGTATTACTTTACATCTTGAGTTATTGCGATACAGAGCAGTGTTTTCTAGTGGTGACTTGTTGGAACCATTTTCAATAGTCAAACGACTGTACCGAGGAGCGATTAGAGGACCTGCTAGACAGCTGCGTTATGTGCGTTGCATGCGAATCAGGTGAAATTCAATTCTGGTCGTTCGGATACTTTTGAACACGACTGTACTTGTATGGCTCGGTTTAGCGATAGCCTACCGATTCATGGCTGGTATGGAGAAAATTAGAATTCATAAATACCTATTTAAGTGGAGAAGATATTGGAAAAGTGTTGCAGTTTATCAAAAATTGTGCAACCGTAGTACATTTCGAAACAGAAATTATGAAACTATACTGCTCTGCTGCTGAGCAAAATAGGATGCACCTTAGCGTAATTAAGGTTCCACCACTGTTAGCAACAGGGTTTTAGGCGTATATAGTGTACTTCGACGAAATTCTGAAGCGCGATCAATATCTGGACAACCAACATAGTAACTGTGGACTAATCCAGTTGTTTTAATACCATGCCATGGAGCTTAAAAACTTCTAAATTGTGTTTAAAGAATTAATTGGAGGCCTTCATACTGGTACGAACAGATGTGGGTGGAATTAAGAGAGAAGAGAAGAAGGCGGGTGTTACTTTCGACAGGCACCAACGCGTAAACTCTTGAAGTATTGAGCGCTCAAATGTTAACGTGGAATGGAGTGGTAATTGCAAACGAATCCATAATTCAAAAGAAAATTGGTCCGGAACAGAGGCAGTTCGACGACAAAGGACCGATAGGGGACAGTATGTCAGGGCCTTCAAGAAAGAACGGTGGTGGTGAAATAATTGAGTTCTAGAATTAGTCTTTGTTTTTCATTTTTTATATATGTTCTGTAGCAACAGCATTAGGCTATCAATTTTTGTGTGATTTATTTTTATGTGTGAATATTTAGTGTTTTTGTAGTCTTTAATGTTTTGTTCATTCTTTTGTGTATTTTGACTGCATTAAATTTAATTGGATGGGTACATAGGGGGTTGGAATAAATGAGCCTCACACTCACTTGTCAGTTTGCTATAGATGTTTTAGAGAGCACATGTGATTTTCTTTCACATCCACCTGGGGGAACCTTTGTTTTATTCATGAGTGTAATACTTGTTTTCGACATTTCAAGATTATTATGTGCTGTAGTGTACTCCGAAAACCGTCGACAAAGCCTCCCAAGATGTGCCCATTTGTTTGTTGTCTGTCAGTATCTTAGCTAATATTACGTGAGGTAATCAAAAATAATACATCATTCCATACAATTTGCCCCTTTTTTTAAAATAGTTTTGCACAGCGCCTCATTTCTGCATCACTTGTTGAATGATCGATGTGTGATTCGCTAATTTTAAATGAGAGACTTTTCGTCTCTATCACTTGGAAAAGGTATAGTGGGGCGTTAATATATAGATTCGTGGCAGGAGAGCTGACTTGATGCCAGTGACGTGAGGAGGAGTCTGGTGTTTTGTGTCCGGTGTGGTTCTGACACAAGTGACTGATATTGTAGAGGAGATTTGGCCTTCCGACAGCGGCGATTTACGCCCTGGGGAAACTGCCGAGATGATATGATTTTTTGTCAGCCGCCAATTATAGCCACTTGAGCGCTGTGCGTGCTTGACGATGCCATTTCGAGTTTGATGTTTATGCACAGCTCTCTCCATCACACAGACTATCGTATCCGTGAATGGAGGAGAATTATAATTTT
Organism: Schistocerca americana; assembly: GCF_021461395.2. NCBI lineage: Eukaryota > Metazoa > Arthropoda > Insecta > Orthoptera > Acrididae > Schistocerca > Schistocerca americana. The sequence goes on from NC_060119.1 coordinate 946,104,203, forward strand.
GCCACCGCTACTAAACCAATTATATGGTGAAACCCTCTCACTAGTACCAAACACAAGAACCGAATTAATAATGAATGCACAATTTGTCAGTCAGTTGTAAAGATTTTGGAGGTACGAGAACTTGTTATTTATTTATTTTATTTATTGTGAAACACTCTAACACTCAATATACATAGATTTTTGCTGCGGTAACCTTTTCTTGCCTTTCTTAAAGAGAATCGATTTAAGAAGTGATGTAGCAACAATGATTGTTTCGACACTCCCACGAATCGTCCCGTAAGTGGTGTGGAATTAAGTGAAGAAGTATATTGTTAAGTTCTGCTTATATGGATGCGATTAAGTGTTTTAATGATGTGGTTTGGTCTCTGAAGTGTTCGAAAGTTTCAGAGCCAGCCGTGTTTCGGTGCAAGCAGCGGCAAGCCTACGGCAGTCGGGAGAGACGGATGAACCTTTGCCTGAGCCGACAGCCCCGTCAGCATACCTGCTTTAATCCTGGAAACCGCAGGTCGGCGCATGCCTTATCTAGTCTGACGAGTCAGGGCATAATAGATTCTTTTGTCGATAATAGTCAGAAGGCTACTGAATGTTGCTACGACACTTCTTCAGAGAAGAGAGTCATTAGGTGACGACTAATATTGACGTTTTCTAGCAGGAACTTATTTTGTAAGCCCACAACCGCACTCACATATTATGTACAATAACCCTGCGACACATACAACACGCTACATACAACTGAATGAAATTCAAGGTATACATCACACCTTTAACCAAGGCGTTGATGCTCTCATTAAGATGTAGTGAGTAAAATTACCATTTAACATTTGTGTCTCACCGAATGAGGCAGTAACCATTTAAGATAATTTATCTTGTAACGTTTTTCCTTTCTTTATTTTATTATACTTTTGTGCACACGAACAGATTCTAGTATTACTTTTTTTAAGATTAATCTCTTTTTTGTAAATACGCACGGACCATTGTCCTTGTGGATAACTGCCATGGCTTTTAAAATGTTTCGTCACAAGAGATCTCCATGGAAAGACAGCTGTTGCAAAGTATCAATTTTTTGTGGAAGAATAATAGTTTATAAGTCAAAAATTCATTTTATCTTCTCATTAGCGATGATGAGCAGATGATTGTAATTACATTGTTGGTACACCTTGCTACACTTTTATTTTAAATTTGCAGAATACTGTTAGAAATCTCAGGTTCTGAGATTTCCAGTTCTTTGGTGAAGTAGGTAGTAGGTAATCTTCTTAGAGTGCCAATATTCAGTGATCGCTGAGGATATTGATCATGGGACTTTTGTTCATTTCAAAAGGAGGACCGATGGTTGGTGTGATGTGACATGGCAGTCACGTCACTATATGGTGTTTATCTTTTTATTTGATCATTTTTATTATATTTGGTGAAAGCATAAGGAAGATTGGAAAAAGGTTTCAGTTTGCTTTTGAGGAAAGTGAGTGGGTTGAGTGGCAGTGTGTTGGTTGCAGCATGACAATAGTAGGTCTGTCACAAACGCTCTGATAGAAAGACGATGGATTCATGGGTGCAGCTTTTCGCAGAAGCGTCTGTATTAAGACCTGGCCGTCTATTTTGTCTATAAATGCTGTTTTCTCCTTTGAAAGGAGTTTCTGACTAGCCCCCAGAAAATTACCCAATATGACGAAAGTATCAAATAACTTCCGGGAATTCAGCCAGGTAACACTTTTAGCGACCGCCGATATTTCGGCCGGAGAACACCCCGCCATTTTCGAGGCAAACTGCAACGGACAGGCGGCGTACATGCAAATTTAATACCTCGGTTCTCCGACAGATGCAGGAAAGATAACACACACACACACACACACACACACACACACACACACACACACTGAACACTAGTGCCACCAAAGATGACCAAAGTCAGAGCTATCGATTGTGAGACTATGAATTCGCAGGTGAGGCAGCATTGACTCTGTTCCTCTGTTTTTTGACAAGGGAGAGAGCCGGATTCCAAACAGAGTTTAAACAAAAACCTCCATCCCTGTTAACGAGGTTGCTCGCTAATTTAATCTCAACTGCCTCCCTAATGACACTGTCCCAATAGCTGGACGTGCATGCCAATATATCTGTGTTATTATATAACATGGGGTGACCAGTATCCAAGCAATGTTCGGCAATAGCAGATCTATTTGGCTGCTGTAATCGTGTGTGCCGTTTATGCTCAGTACATCTGTCCTCCACGGTCCTGATGGTTTGACCAATATATGCCATGCCGCAGCTACAAGGAATACGGTATACACCCGCCTTACGCAGTCCAAGATCATCCTTAACGGAACTCAAAAGTGCTCTAATTTTAGATGGAGGTCGGAAAACACATTTCACATCGTATTTCCGTAAAATACGACCGATTTTATTGGACGTGTTTCCAACGTAAGGCAAAAAGGCAGTAGACTTAGGTGTTGACTCAGAATTATCATCAATCACCCGATGTACAGTTGGTCGATAATGCAACGCACGTTCAATCTGTCTATCACTATAACCATTTTGACGAAATGTAACTTCAAGATGGGACAGCTCAGCTGGCAAAGTCTCAGCGTCAGAAACGACATGTGCCCTGTGTACCAAAGAACGAAGGTATTGTCAACGTATCTAAAGAAACATGCGGGTTTTAAAGGCGCCGACTCCAATGCACGTTCCTCGAAGTCTTCCATAAATAAATTTGGGATCACAGGAGACAACGGACTACCCATCGCAACTCCATCTGTCTGCTCGTAATACTGGTCATTAAATAAAAAGTAAGTGGATGTCAACACATGCCTAAAGAGATTAGTTAAATCAGCACCAAACCTGGCTTCAATTAACCGCAACGAATCAGACAGAGGAACACGAGTGAAGAGAGAGACCACATCGAAACTCACTAAAATATCAGAGTCATTCAGTCTCAGTCCCTCCAAACGACGCAAAAAATCAGCTGAGTTCCTGATATGATGTTCACACCGTTCTACTTGTGGACTCAACAGAGAAGCAAGATGCTTGGATACACGATATGTCGGAGCGCCGATGTTACTCACTATAGGACGGAAAGGAACCCCTTCCTTATGAACCTTTGGAAGGCCATATAACCTAGGGGGAGCGGCACTATAGGTGTTAAGCCTCTTGATTGTGTCCTGCGACAAACCACTTTTCTTCAGGAGCCTGTTGGTCTTTCTCTCAACACTTTTCGTGGGGTCAGCATCAATTCTGCGATATGCTGAATCAGATAGTAAACGTTGCATCTTTTGTACATAATCATGTTTATTTAAAACAACGGTGGCATTGCCCTTGTCAGCAGGTAAAATAACAATACCGGGATCAACTTTGAGAGAGCGTAAAGCAGCCCTCTCTGCTGCTGTTACGTTACTCTTGGGTGGACGAGCCCTAGTCAAAACACGGCATGCCTCCCTCCTAACTTCCTCTGCAGCGTCAGGAGGTAGTTTGCAAACTGCCTGTTCAATTGAACTAATAAAATCAACTTCCGGCAAATTCTTCGGAGTGGGTGCAAAATTTAAACCCTTTCCTTGCACGGATAAGGTTGCGTCGTCACAAGATTTCTCTGTGAGATTTATCACAGAACGTCGAGTTATAACATCCGACTCCGCGCGATGAAAACGTTCAAACTTTGCCAAATGCTGGGCAGTATCGGAGTTGTACTCCCAGTCAGCTTGGGTCCATGAGGCACCGTCCAACCAATCCCAAGTGAAATCAGACACTTCAGATGCAACCATTAAATGAAAACGATACAATTCTTTGGAAACAGAATCCAAACGTCGACGAGTAAAACGAATCCTTTCGCGAACAAGAGCCAAGCCAGCGCGTTGCTTGATACGATTGGCGGCAGGAGAATTAATATGGTGCACAACCTTAGCAAATGTTGGGACATGATTTTCATCACGACACCTCAATAAAAACGACAAAGCAAATTGCAGTCCAACTCGACAGCTACGAAGTTTATCCAACTTACGTAAACACCGATACATTTCCTCCCCGTAGAGGTAAACAGGAGAAACTCAGGTCTCACATGACGAAAGTAGTAGGGCAACAGGAGTTTCTGGGCGTTTGGTTAGTGTGGGTTGCATACATTCAAGGGCACCCCCCCCCCCCTGCCCCACCCCTCGATGACGTCGTGAGTTTTCCCCAGAAACATGGGAAATATATCATATGGTATTTTTTATGACTGTAGTGTTCATTATCTAACCAGAACATGATGTCTCAAGACAAAAATCAAGACTGACCTGTCACCTGTCCAGTGCCATCTACAGAGGTATTGTGCACCTGATGAGCCAGCCAGGGGAGAAAACACCTGTCCCCAGAGGCCAGGCTAATCCACAACATCCTGTCTGTGCCCGACCTCCTCATTACTCCCACAGCCCACTGTGGCACAATGCAAGTCAAGCACCAGTGGGCTGGGATGGATACAGTAGTTCCATCCCTGACATAGACTCCTCAGTTTAAAAAATCCGAGGTAGGGATGTTGTTGACCATGCACCTCGAATTTATCATACAAAGTGTAGATTTCTCCCATTTATACAATTTAGTTTAGAAGACAGGAGAAATTGGGCCATATGTGCGTTTTCACATCGCCAAAGTATCGTTACTTGTTCTTAAAACCCTGTCCAAGAGTATAGCAAAAGCTACATTTGATAGGTATTTCCAGAGTGCACCAGAACATACATACAAGAACGCGTGAAATCCCTGGCTGGCAGCCCAGCACCAACTTGTTCTGGGTACCCAGACCAGCATTCATCAACAAGTGGGGAGAAATATCGTATTGCTACTGGCTCTCTGGGTGAAATGGTGTGTGGAGAGTGTAGAGGTTATATAAAATCTTGATGTGGTGCAGTCACTTTCATTCTGCCATCGTCAGTTCGTCTGTGTGTTGGCTGTGTGTGGCAACCTGCCCTTAAGCCACTCCACCGAGTGCATCCCCTCGCAAACAAAAATGAGGGCACCACAATCTAGATAGACCCTCCTGAAGTTGGGTCCTGGGCCCGCGGTCCCCCCCCCCCCCCCCCAAATCTTTTCAAAGAGGGCCATCTGTACCAATTCCTCCTGCTGTGAGGTGATGGCTGTCATTGGATAGCCTTCCTGGATAACTGCCATCCTAAAAAACCGAGACTGGAGTACTATAGGTCTGTTTCCCTACTACTTACCTCAGTTTTTCCTGGGCTCGCTTATCCAGGGAGGAGGGAGTCTTAGAGTACTCCCTTATCCTCTTGCTGCCTGTCTTTGATTTTGTGGGGGTCTGCGTATCCCCTTCAAATTGAGACAGTTTTTTCCTGAGGGTTTTACATTCAGGTCCCTTTAATTCCCTCCACTTGTCTTTAGGGAGCCATTCTTTCCCTTCCTTTTTCCTCTGTTCCCTGAGTAGTTTCCTCCTCTGGGCTCCAGACAAGGCTTTGATCTTAATCTGGTTTAACTTCTCAGTTACAGTTCCCACTTCTGGGTCAGGTGTAGACCTTGATTTAGTAGTGGGAATGCCTTCCATCAGTCCTGAACCCGATGTTTGGGTGTCTGAGGTCTCAATTTGTCCCTTAGTTTGTTTTTCTTTATTTTCTTTAATCATGTCCATATTAGTCAAATGAGATTTAGGGATCTACATGGTCCACACGATGAATACCCTGCACAGTGCAACGCTACTTATTCAGGGAGGTCGCCCGGTATCCCTGAGTCTCTGTTTGCAACACATCTTCCCATGTGCCATGCACCCCTCCGCATGGATCGCACCACACCTTGGGTTGGGAAAGGGAATTGGATAGGACTAGGTGTGGATAGAGAAGATGGGACATTGTGGGACACTCTTACTCTGACCCATTGCCAGAGGCCTTTGGCATAGCCCTCAGCTTCATGGAGATATGCAAGCCTCTCCACCTGCACAGACAGTGCTTCATCAAGGTGGTGTCTCCAGGTGAGGAGAGGGTGTTCACGAGGAGGTATTTGTTGATGCAGAAGGATCGGATTTTCTGGAAGAGGATGTGATGCTCAAATGGTTCAAATGGCTCTGAGCACTATGGGACTTAACATCTATGGTTATCAGTCCCCTAGAACTTAGAACTACTTAAACCTAACTAACCTAAGGACAGCACACAACACCCAGCCTGCGATGCTCATGCTGCACCATTATGGGAAGAGAGGGGATGGTAGGAGGGGAGAGGAGAGGCTTAAACTAGGGTGATGAGGCAGGTGAAGGTGAAGTAGGCTTGGTTGTGGGAGTAAGTGGCGAAGGGGTTGAGGTGAAACATAGAGTGAGTGGCGAGAGAGATCTGTTGGAGCGTGTGGGGGCATTGGAAAGAGTGAAGGTGTTGAAGTGAAAGACAGAGCGAGCCAGCCGGTGTGGCAGAGTGGTTCTAGGTGCTTCAGTCTGGAACCACACAACCACTACAGTCGCAGGTTCGAATCCTGCCTCAGACATGGATGTGTGTGATGTCTCAGGTTAGTTAGGTTTAAGTAGTTCTAAGTTCTAGCCCCCCCCCCATGAACTATGGTCCTTGCCGTTGGTGGGGAGGCTTACGTGCCTCAACGATACAGATAGCCGTACCGTAGGTGCAACCACAATGGAGGGGTATCTGTTGAGAGGTCAGACAAACATGTGGTTCCTGAAGAGGGGCAACAGCCTTTTCAGTAGTTGCAGGGGCAACAGTCTGAATGATTGACAGATCTGGCCTTGTAACACTAACCAAAACGGCCTTGCTGATCTGTGAACGGCTGAAAGCAAGGGGAAACTACAACCGTAATTTTTCCCGAGGGCATGCAGCTTTACTGTATGACTAAATGATGATGGCGTCCTCTTGGGTAAAATATTCCGGAGGTAAAATAGTCCCCCATTCGGATCTCCGGGCGGGGACTACTCAAGAGGACGTTGTTATCAGGAGAAAGAAAACTGGCATTCTACGGATCGGAGCGTGGAATGTCAGATCCCGTAATCGGGAAGATAGGTTAGAAAATTTAAAAATGGAAATGGATAGGTTGAAGTTAGATACAGTGTGAATTAGTGAAGTTCGGTGGCAGGAGGAACAAGACTTCTGGTCAGGTGACTACAGGGTTATAAACACAAAATCAAATAGGGGTAATGCAGGAGTAGGTTTAATAATGAATAAAAAAATAGGTGTACGAGTAAGCTACTACAAACAGCATAGTGAACGCATTGTTGTGGCCAAGATAGACACGAAGCCCACGCCTACTACAGTAGTACAAGTTGATATGCCAACTAGCTCTGCAGATGACGAAGAAATTGATGAAATGTAAGATGAGATAAAAGAAATTATTCAGGTAGTGGAGGGAGACGAAAATTTAATAGTCATGGGTGACTGGAATTCGTCAGTAGGAAAAGGGAAAGAAGGAAACATAGTAGGTGAATATGGATTGGGGCTAAGAAATGAAAGAGGAAGCCGCCTGGTAGAATTTTGCGCAGAGAATAACTTAATCATAGCTAATACTTGGTTTAAGAATCATGAAAGAAGGTTGTATACATGGAAGAACCCTGGAGATACTAAAAGGTATCAGACAGATTATATAATGGTAAGACAGAGATTTAGGAACCAGGTTTTAAATTGTAAGACATTTCCAGGGGCAGATGTGGACTCTGACCGCAATTATTGGTTATAAACTGTAGATTAAAACTGAAGAAACTGCAAAAAGGTGGGAATTTAAGGAGATGGGACCTGGATAAACTGAAAGAACCAGAGGTTGTACAGAGTTTCAGGGAGAGCATAAGGGAACAATTGACAGGAATGGGGGAAAGAAATACAGTAGAAGAAGAATGGGGAGCTTTGAGGGATGAAATAGTGAAGGCAGCAGAGGATCAAATAGGTAAAAAGACGAGGGCTAGTAGAAATCCTTGGGTAACAGAAGAAGTATTGAATTTATTTGATGAAAGGAGAAAATATAAAAATGCAGTAAATGAAGCAGGCAAAAAGGAATACAAACGTCTCAAAAATGAGATCGACGGGAAGTGCAAAATGGCTAAGCAGGGATAGCTAGAGGACAAATGTAAGGATGTAGAGGCGTATCTCACTAGGGGTAAGATAGATACTGCCTACAGGAAAATTAAAGAGACCTTTGGAGGAAAGAGAACAACTTGCATGAATATCAAGAGCTCAGATGGAAACCCAGTTCTAAGCAAAGAAGGGAAAGCAGAAAGGTGGAAGGAGTATATAGAGGGCCCATACAAGGGTGATGTACTTGAGGACAATATTATGGAAATGGAAGAGGATGTAGATAAAGATGAAATGGGAGATATGACATTGCGTGAAGAGTTTGACAGAGCACTGAAAGACCTGAGTTGAAACAAGGCCCCCGGAGTAGACAACATTCCATTAGAACTACTGACAACCTTGGGAGAGCCAGTCCTGACAAAACTCTACCGTCTGGTGAGCAAGATGTATGAGACAAGCGAAATACCCTCAGACTTCAAGAAGAATATAATAATCCCAATCCCAAAGAAAGCAGGTGTTGACAGATGTAAAAATTACCGAACTATCAGTTTAATATGTCACAGCTGCAAAATACTAACGCAAATTCTTTACAGACGAATGGAAAAACTTATAGAAGCCTACCTCGGGGAAGATCAGTTTGGATTCCGTAGAAATATTGGAACACGTGAGGCAATACTGACCCTACGACTTATCTTAGAAGAAAGATTAAGGAAAGGCAAACCTACGTTTCTAGCATTTGTAGTCTTAGAGAAAGCTTTTGGCAATATTGATTGGAATACTCGCTTTCAAATTCTGAAGGTGGCAGGGGTAAAATACAGAGAGCGAAAGGCTATTTACAATTTTTACAGAAAGCAGATGGCAGTTGTTAGAGTCGAGGGGTATGAAAGGGAAGCAGTGGTTGGGAAGGGAGTGAGACAGGGTTGTAGCCCGTCCCCGATGTTATTCAATCTGTATATTGAGCAAGCAATAAAGGAAACAAAAGAAAAGTTCGGAGTAGGCATTAAAATCCATGGAGAAAAAAATAAAAATTTTGAGTTTCGCTGATGACATTGTAATTCTGTCAGAGACAGCAAAGGACTTGGAAGAGCAGTTGAACGGAATGGACAGCGTCTTTAAAGGAGGGTATAAGATGAACATCAACCAAACCAAAACGAGGATAATGGAATGTAGTCAAATTAAGTCGGGTGATGCTGAGGGAATTAGATTAGGAAATGACACACTTAAAGTAGTAAAGGAGTTTTGCTATTTGGGGAGCAAAATAACTGATGATGGTCGAAGTAGAGAGGATATAAAATGTAGACTGGCAATGGCATGGAAAGCGTTTCTTAAGAAGAGAACTTTGTTAACATCGAGTATTGATTTAAGTGTCCGGAAGCCGTTTCTCAAAGTTTTTGTATGGAGTGTAGCCATGTATGGAAGTGAAACGTGGACGATAAATAGCTTAGACAAGAAGAGAATAGAAGCTTTCGAAATGTGGTGCTACAGAACAATGGTGAAAATTAGATGGGTTGATCACATTACTAATGAGGAGGTATTGAATAGAATTGGGGAGAAGAGGAGCTTGTGGTACAACTTGACTAGAAGAAGGGATCGGTTGGTAGGACATGTTCTGAGACATTGAGGGATCACTAATTTAGTATTGGAGGGCAGCTTGGAGGGTAAAAATCGTAGAGGGAGACCAAGAGATGAATACACTAAACAGATTCAGAAGGATGTAGGTTGCAGTAGGTACTGGGAGATGAAAAAGCTTGCACAGGATAGAGTAGCATGGAGAGCTGCATCAAACTAGTCTCAGGACTGAAGACCACAACAACAACAAGTTCTAGGGTACTGATGACCTCAGATGTTAAGTCCCATTGTGCTCAGAGCCATTTGAACCATTTGAAAAGACAGAGCAGGTGGCAAGAGAGATCTGTTGAAGGGTGTGGGGGCATTAGAAAGGGTAAATGTTTTGGAGGACTATGGTTAAGAAATGGATGACATCTTCAGACATGGGGGGGGGGGGGGATGGATGGAGGGAATTGTTGAGGTTGACAGGGAGGGTTGATCGGATGGATGGGGACTATAAGCTTTGGAGTGGCATTACACTTGTGGGTGTAGATGAGATGGTGGCCATTGCAGGTGTTACAGGAAGGAGGGGTGGCGAGGTTTGGGCAGATTTTGAACAAATGGAAGACCCTGCAATGGGGACAGGTGGGGGTATTTACAGTTGGGTTTCAGGTGATCATTATACATAAGGCAGCACTGGCAGTAGTAGGATTGAGGAGAGGATTTAGGGGATTCAACAGGGTGTCAGCAGTGAAAAAACAGGGCTCCCTGAGTGAGGAGGTGGTCGATGGAGGGGGCGGACTCTGATAAAATGTGCATAAGATAAGTGGGGCCAGAGGCAATGTGGATACGGCAGGTGGAGCGGATTTCAAGGTCGGGTGAGAGTTCAAGTCAGCCAGCTCCTCATCTTCCATGATCACCAGGCTGTGTAGGTTGGGGGCAATGGGGAGGCTGGGGCTGGCAAGAAGAGGAACAGGAGAGGAAGGGTGTCAGGGATGTATGGGGGCCAATCATGATGTGTGGGAGTTTACAGAAGAGAATCATATGAAAAGAGGGAGATGAGGAGTTCCTATAGGAAATCAATTGGGAGATGGGAGCACTTGGGATATACTTTCGTATCTACATGTTGAGGGTATGAGTGTCAAGGAACTTGGGGTCCGGGGTTGACAGGACAGAGGTGTGGAGGGTGGGAGCCAATGTATGGGTGCCAGGAGGAGGGGTGGTATACACAGCGACGATGGCAGGAGGGGGAGGGCGTGTGACTTTTTGTTCGAAGTTGTGGGAGCAGAGTCGGCATTGATGCACTTACGGAATTTTTTGGTGAGGGGAGCCTGGGAGGAGGGGAGAGGGATGAGGAGGAAAGGGAGATGACTGGCGGCAGATCCTGTAGGTGTGGTGGAGTTGCTGGGAGGTGCTGTTGGTTCTGTGGTGACAATTGTGGCCAGCGTGACGTGATGCAAGTGGGCGAGGCAGACGATGAAGTGATGGGTGGGTGAGAGAGGGGAAGCCGATCACCTGAGAGGTTGCAACGGAGGCAGCAGCGGAGGCATATGTGAGGGTGGGGGCCAGAGTGGGAGCTTCTGTGGGCGTGGAGGCTGGGGGAAGGGAGTAGAGATGGGGATAGACAGCAGGGGAGAAGATGGGGGAGATGGTGAGTGGGGAGAGGGGAGGTGAGGTGTAAGGGGAGAGACCAGGGGTGGCACACCAGGAAGTGATAGTGGAAGTTGGGGGAAGAGGAGGTGTAGATGACAGTGGAGGTGGGAGCACTCATGACAGACAGCACTGGATGGACAGATGGCGATGGACGGACGGGGTCGGACTGACAGCAGGTGAAGGTGAGCACCAGACAGCGAAGGCGAGCACTGAGAGGTGAAGGCGAGCATTGGCTGATGATGGCGAGCACCGGTCAGTGTAGGCGGGGGCAGCGGCAGCAGTGGCGGTAGTGGCGGTGGGCACTGGGCACCAGAAGGTGGCTGACAGACAGACTGATGGACCAACAGTTGACAACAGCGGCAGATGGCAGACAGCAGGGGCTCTTCCAAAAAACCCAATTGCACCCTGAGAGCAGCCCAGGCGCAAAATCGTCCAGTTTGGTAGTGAGGGGATCCAACACTTGAGATATCCCAATGGTGCCTTTTTTATTTCTTTATTGTAATTTCATGCTCCTGCCCCATATGGGCAGTGATGCTGGCAGTGGCACAGTCCGCCACTCTTCAGCCAAGTGGCTTTACAAAAATACACTAAAAGGGGAACTCTTACATAAAAAGGGGATAAAAGGGGGACATAAAAACACAGTAAATGGAGTTGATGGGAGTAAAAGTAGTCACTAATACATGTACTTTCACTGGGGGACAGTTAAAAAGTTAACAGAAAGTTAAAAAGAACACAGCTGGCAATTCGTGGCGCACTTGAAATACACTGGAGTCACGCACATGTTAAAAGTCGGCCACAGTATAAAAATAACACAGAGTGGGACACATAAAAAACCATTGGAAACGACAGAACACTCATGAAGAATAAAAACCGCAGGTAGGGACCTGCTGAGGGACTGGAGGCCATAGAAGAGGGAAAAAGAGGGGAGGAAGGTGCGGTGGGGAGGCTGGGCACATGGGAAGAAGAGGAAAAAAGGGGGGCAGGGGGCACACCAAGAGGCAGAAGATGGACAGTGCGGGAGAGGGAGAGGGAAGATAAGGCATGAGGGAGAGCAGAGTCACAGAAGGGCCAAAGGAAAGAGAGGGGGAGAGTGTGTAGGAGGGGAGAAAACCATTCAGGCAGAGGGAAGGGGAGGGGAGGAGAGAGGGAGCCCTGAGGAGTAGGGTGAGGAAGATGGGGTTAGAGTTGGTAGGAGGGGTAGATGTCAGGGCGAAGTTAATCATCCAGGAGGGGTAGCTGATGGAAGATGCGTTGAGAAAGGAGGTGGAGGGTGTGGAGATGGAGAGAGGCAGAATATAACAGTAAAGGTGCAGCACCGAGCTGGGGTGGAGAGGAAAGGGGACACCAGGGGATTGGGTGGGGTGGGGGTGATCTGGTCAGTGGATGATACACAGGGTGTGGCTGTGTTCAGGGACAAGAAGGAGGTGGGGGAAGGGTATGAGGTCACAGAGGATACATGTGGGGGACAGATGGCGGATACGAAAGGCAACGTGGAGTACATGGCCTTCTAGGATTTGGAGGGCTTTATAGAATCTGATAGAAGCGGAAATCTAAGTGACTCTGGCGGCGTAACAAACGATGGGGGGGGGGGGGGGGGGAGAGGGATCAAGGATTTGTAAGTGTGAAGGATGGTGGAAGGATGCAGTCCTCATGTCCGGCTGGACAGGAGGTTCAGGAGGTAGAGTCTATTATAGACTTTGTGTTGTATTGTAAGGAGATGTTCAGGTGAGGTGGCAGTCTAGGGTGAGGCCAAGGTATTTTAGGGTAGGAGTGAGGTGGATAGGACGACCATCCAGTGGTGCTACTCTTTTTTTTCTTTATTGTAATTCCATGCCCCTGCTCCATATGTGCAGGAGAGGGCTAGCAGTGGCACAGTCCACCACTCTTCAGCCAAATGGCTTTACAAAAAAATATGAAAGGGGAAATCTTACATAAAAAGGGGGATAAAAGGGGCAAATAAAAAACACAGTAAATAGGGATGATGGAAGTTAAAATATACACTAAAATGGGGACATGCACTGTGGGACAGTTAAAAACTTGACATAAAGTTAAAAGAACACAGCTGGCAATACATTTCACACTTCAAATCAATGGAGTTAAACACAAGAGAAAAGTCATGAGGAATAAAAACCGCTGGGAGGGACCTGCTGAGGGACTGGAGGCCAGAGAAGAGGGAAAAAGAGGGGAGGAAGGTGCAGTTGGGGGTTGGGGGGGGGGGGGGAGGAAGAGGATAAAGGGGGACAGGAGGTGCACCAAGAGGAAGGAGATGGGTGGGGCGGTAGATGAAGAGCGAAGACAAGGCAGCCGGAAATGCAGAGATACAGAAGGAGGGCACAGGAGAGGGAGGGGTGAAGGATAGGAGAAACTGCTCAGGTGAAGGGAGAGGGAGGCCTGAGGAGTAGGGGAGGAAAGTGGGGTTAGAGTTGGTAGAAAGGGTAGATGTCAGGGCGAAACTCGTCATCCCAGTGGTGCTATTTTTTTTTTCTTTATTGAATTTCGATTCCCCACCAGAGGAGGGCCGGGCTGACAGCAGCTTAATATGCACTCTACAGCCTACACTAGAGTTAAAAAACATAATGAGAAGACATCAAACAATAATAAAACAGGCGATAAAGCAGTGACTTTTAAAAACTGTAACATGGCGGAAAATTGTGGAAGTTAAAATAGAAAAACAAGGGGTTGGTGAATATATTGAAGATACACAGTGAGTAGACAGGCACAATTTAAAAAACATGGTGACAGTCTGATTTCTGTTCGCAAATGATAAAAAACACACCTAGCGACACTATGTTTTGTTTGCAACACTTAAAAAAAGGGGCGCATAACACTGAACGCTCACTTAAACACTGCACTGTAGACCAGACACAAAGATAACAAACCACAGCCTAAGGCAGATGGGGGGGGGGGGGGGGAGGGAAACACCCTGACAGATGAGAGGAACAAAGTGGGGGAGAGGAAAAGCAAAAAGGGGGAACCGATGAAGGAAGAGAATAAATAAAAAAGGGTGGCAGCGCAGACATGAGAAGGAGTGAGGAAGGCAGAGGAGGGGAAAGCAAAAGGACTTAGGAGAGAGAATGGAGTCAAATAGAGGGTAGGCGGCGGAAAACAGGAGGGAAGGGGGCAAGAGGGAGCCTGGGAAAAGGACAGAGGTAGGAAGAGGCAGGAAGGATCAGAGTTGATAGGCGGGATAAATGGAGTGAGAGAGGGCATGACCCAGGAGGGGGAATTGATGGAAACCTCCTTGGAAAAGGAGATGAAGGGTATAGTGGTGGAGGGTGGGGGAGACACAACAGTGAAGGCGTGGCAGTGAGCGGGAGTTGGAGAGGAGAGGAGCAACCAGGGAATGAGGGGGATCAAGTCAGTGGGAGGTGAAGAGGACTCAGATATGTTCGAGAAAACGGAGCAGATGGAGAAAAGAATCAGGTCATAGAGTATCCACGTGGGGGCAGAGTGCGTGGTACCAAAGGATCTCGAGGTACTTACAAAACTTGGTTGGGGGGGGGGGGGGAAGATACAGGTAGGGCTGACATAGCAGAGTATGGGACAGATCAAAGATTTGTGGTTATGGAGGATGGTAAAGGGGTTCAACCTCCATGTCTGGCCAGAAAGGAGTTCAAGGAGACAGAGGCTGTTGTGGGCTTTGGATTGGAGAGAGCGGAGATGAGGGATCGAGGGGAGGTGATGGTCCACGGTGAGGCCAAGGTAGGTGAGGGTGGGGGAGAGGTGGACAGGATGGGCGCAAATGGTAAGGGAAAAATCAAGGAGCAGGAAGGAAGGAGTGGTACAACCTTTGATGATTGCCTGGGTCTTGGAAGAATTGATTTTCAGGAGCCACTGGTCACACCATGCGGCAAAAACGTCAAGGTGATTCTGGAGAAGGCGTTGGAGGGTTGCCAAAGGTATCATCAGCATGCTGCAGGAGGTGAACTGGAGGGAGGGAGGTTGGGGCATATCTGCCATGTACTGGAGGTAGAGGAAAGAGGAGAGGACAGAGCCCTGGGGCGCACCCGCAGAGGTGTAGAAGGTGCAGGAATCAGCATTATGGATGGAAACGTAGGAGAGGTGGTGGGAGAAGAAGGAGGCAATCAGACAGACATAATTGATAGGAAGGGCATAGGTCTGGAGTTTAAACAGGAGACCAGGATGCCATACATGGTTGTAGGCCTTTTTGAGGTCTAGGGAGACAAAAATGGCAGAGCGACAGGAGTTAAGCTGGAGGGAGAGGAGATGAGTGAGGCATAAAAGTTGGTCATAAGCAGAGAAGTAAGGTCGAAAGCCACATTGGGTGTTGGAGAGGAGGTGGTATCGGTGGAGGTGGAGATGGATGTGCCAGGTAAGGATGGATTCCAAGAGCTTGCTGAACACCGAGGTGAGACATATAGGGTGACAGGAAGAGGCATAGGGGCGGTGTTGTGATTAGTGTGGAGTTTGAGGCTGATGTCCTATTTAGTGATTGGAGTGTTAAGTTCAGATGGTGGTATGTGGCCCAAGTACTGGAAGCTAGGAACAAGGGGAGGCACAGAGGTATCTGTACATTCGATGACTAATCAAACTGGGGATCATCTGGAATGGAGAAGACATTGGACAGGTGGGATGCAAAGCGGTTGTCAGGAAAGGGAGAGTCATCAAGGAGGAGAGGGTACTGCAGGGTAGGGCGGCTTCCAGTAAGGTGGTGGAAAGCAGACCAGTATTTGGAAGAGTTTATTGGGAGTATGGCATTGAGTTGTGTGAATGTCTGTCGCCTGGTATGGCTTCTCTTCGCAGTAAGCGTGTTGCGGATGAGTAGTTGTAATTGCCGATGGCAGGTGAGTGTGTCCCGGTCATGAGCGCTGAGAAAAGATCGGTAGTGGCAAAGGGATTCACGAAGGAAAAGGACGGCCTGTGGGGTAGGGCTGGATGGTGAGGGTGGATGACTTTGGTAGGGATATGGGTGGCTACAGTGTCAGACAAGGTGTGGTGGAGGAAGGCAGCGTTGTGGCAGATGTCATCAGGAGATTGTTGGGTAAGGTCATGGCGTTCGACCTGGGTGTGTATGGAGTACAGATAGACATCCCAGTTGGCACAGGACTAGTCGTGGACAAGTTTAGGAGGAATTTTAGGGTGGGGAATGGGGCAGGGATGGTGACCATCAGAGATAGTGAGGAGGATGGGAGCATGGTCACTGCCAGTAAGGGCAAGGACATCTGCAGTGATGCACCCAAGTGGGCTGGGAGAGGCTAGGATCACGTCAGGAGTTGTGTTGGATTTGGGTCAGGTCTGTTTGGGAAGGGGAACCAGGTCTCCCTGGAGGGTGGTGATAAACCAGTGCCACTGCTGGAGTTTGGCAGGAGCACGGTTGTGGATATTGAGGTCAGTGACAATGATGTAAGAGGAGAAGGTGAGGTACGGGTTATTGGCACGGTGGAGGGTGTAAGGGGCTGTGGAGACGGAGAGAGTGGTTGGAGGAAGGTTTCATTTGGGATGAACTCATCCACACGGTGTCGATTGAGGGTATGGAGGAAGAGGAGTCTGTGTGTGAGCAGTGAGCAGATATTATGGTACAGGATATTGTAATGTTGCCACGCCATTTGAGGGGAGACTTAGGCAAGGGTGGTGAGGTGGGTGAAGGTGAAGTGGGCCTGGTTCTGGGAGTAGGTGGCATAGGTGGTAAGATGGAAGACAGAATGGGCAGCGAGGGCGATTTGAGAAAGGGTGTTTGGAGCATTGGATGGGGCGAATGTTTTGAAGGACAATGGTGATGAAATGGATTATGTACTCTGCAGTAGGGGAGGGCAGAGCGAGTTGTTGGGGTGGATGGGGTCATCGACAAGATGGACAGGGATAACAGGAGGAAGTTTTGCTTTACATGTCGTGGAGTAGGTGGGATGGGGTTCGTTACAGGAATTACAGGAAGGGGGAGAGGTGAGGTTGTGACAGTTCTTCAAGAAGTGGGAAGCTTTGCAGTGGGGTCAGTTAGTGGGCCTCTTGCAGGTGGCGGTGACATGGTCATTGTACTTTAGGCAGCGTTGGTAGTAGTAGGATTGGACAGGGGAACGGGAGTGGTAAACTTCATAATGGCGATTGTAGATGAGGGATCCGTCTGTAAGGAGGCAGTTGATGGAGGAGCAGGATTCGGTGAATATCCGCATTTCTGATATGGTAGTCAGGGAGAGGCAGGATAAGGCAACGGCTGTAGATGGGGCCGCAATCAGCTACCGTTGGCTGCAGTAAACACATACACTTTATTTGAGGAATTAATTTTCGACAATCATTTTAAAAGATTTTAATACACTGACGGCTGAAGGCCTTATTAAGAAAGAATTCAATATTATTTGTCAGCTGACGGCCACAATCAACTTCAGAATACTCAACAGCTGAAGGCCTGCATTACAAGTGAGGAAGGCAGTCACATGTTAACAAATACTAAGATATTTTCTTCCTAAACAATCAAAAACTGTACAAGCTATAGTAACGGCTGAAGGCCTTATTAAGAAAGAATTGCAAATTATTTGTTGGCTGAAGGCCAAAGCAATGTTACACACAATCAACGGCTGAAAGCCTGATTAAGAAAAAATTCAAATTATTTGTCGCCAGAAGGCCACAAGTAAATTCAGAATACTCCATGGCTGAAGGCCTGAATTACAAGTGAGAACGGCAATTACACGTTAAAAATACTAAAACCTTTTCAAACAATCTTAACAAACTGTAACAAGCTATATTGATGGCTGAAGGCCTTATCAAGACCTAATTGAAAATTATTTGTCAGCTGAAAGCCACAAGCAATGTTACAAACGATTGACAGCAGTAGGCCTGGTTAAAAAAATAATTCAAAATTATGTGCCAGCTGAAGACCATAAGCAACTTCGGAATACACAACGGCTGAAAGCCTGAATCACGAGTAAAGTGGTCAATTACACGTTAAAAATACTAAAACCTTTTTTATCAATCTTAATAAACTGTAACAAGCTATAGTGACGACTGAAGGCCTTATTAAGACAGAATTGAAAATTATTTGTCGGCTGAAGGCCTCAAGATGTTACAAGCAATTAATGGCTGAAGGCCTGATTAAGAAAGGATTCAAAATTATTTGGTGGCTGAAAGCCACAAGCAGGTCACAGAAGCTCTTCTGCGAACATTACAGAAATAGCACTCATGGAAGAAGGGATACAGTGGAGACATGGTTTAGCCACAGCCTAGGGCATGTTTCCAGAATGAGATTTTCACTCTGTAGTGGAGTGTGCGCTGATATGAAACTTCCTGGCAGATTAAAACTGTGTGCCAGACTGAGACTCGAATTCGAGACCTTTGCGAGGTTCGCAGGAGAGCTTCTGTGCAGTTTGGAAGGTAGCAGACGATGTGCTGGCGGAAGTAAAGCCGTGAGGAGGGTTCATCAGTCGTGCTTGGGTAGCTCAGTCGCCGGCACGGTAGCTCGGTGTGTTCGTTTAGAGGCTTAGCCCCTCTCTGTAACAAAAAACTGAGTCAATGAAACGGTGTTGAACTTGAACAAGCGTCATGAGACATCCGCCCTGAAGACATGGAACGAACAATCACGATCAAAATGAGATCAACAAAAAAAGGAGGAGGAAAAATGTCGGTAGAGCACTTGCCTGTGAAAGGCAAAGGTCCCGAATTTTTGTCTCGGTCCAAAACACAGTTTTAATCTGCCAGGAAGTTTCAAGTTTTGCATAATAACCATATAGCAAACTCCTCTCCTCTTTCTCTGCTATCATTTGGCAATATCTCATTTCGATATCTCAAACAGTTCATGAAATATGAGGAATGTTCTAAATATTTCACTCTGACTTTATCGCTGGCGCGGCCTCATCGCAAATGACTGTGTTGTGTCAGATCACTTTTTTCGAAACTGGTGACAGATAGACACCTCTACGCAAATCTAAAAACAAATTCAGTTTATTAGCTAAATTTCATAAGCAGCAACATATTATGTAATATGCACCAAACACAAAAGCCTAGGGACCTCTATTTTTCATTGCAAACTTTTCTGAATTTTGAGCAGTGTCTTACTTCCACGTAAATATCACAATAACTATGACCATTAACGAAATGATGGCCACATCATCACAAACCTGACATATAAAGCTATAAGTAAAGCAAAAGTAATTTTTGTACCGAATAGTTTCTGTAAAATCTTTTGAGAAAGACTGCAGAGCGTGCTCCTCGATTCTGTCATCGTTAACCAGCTGAAAGATGGCAAACACTTGTTGGCCTCCCCTTCCGAAAAAACGAATGAATTCAGCGCTTTGGACGAAAACTCGTCACTGCATATCAGCCACCGTTTCCTGTACGGACTCTAGTTGCTTCCTCTAATACCAAAGTTGGTGGTTAACTGACGTCAGACAGCTGAAGATATCCAGTGCTATTTATATTCATTTGCAGTTGCGAATCTGGGTAACCATGAAACTACGACAGTGAAAATTTGTGCCAGACCGTGATTCGAACCGGGAATTTACGCTTATTACAAGTGATCCCCTTACCATTAGGCTATCCAAGGAAGGCTCACAGCCAAACTTCCATATGTCATCAATCATGTGTCCACTACCTGTACTCGTACATCCATTATGTGTATTCCAGTACAGATGAGACATTTTGCTTGAAAGTCACTTGCCAGGTGTTGGCAGATAAATATGATATTGCAGTTCTTGTGTTATTCCGAATTTCAATGCAATGTTCATTTAGAGTAGAAGAAGCTAACATAACGAATCACAGAGATGTGTATGTATTGAACAAATGAACTGCACACACACACACACACACACACACACACACACACACACACATGGTTCCTGTGGCAGGGCGGGAGGGAGTAACTGCCCCTCAAGAGTGTCACCCTGCCAGGTACTACATAATCAAAAACAACATCCAGGTACAGCACAACACTACACCGTCTGTTTAATGTACTGTACCACCCCATCCGAAACCACATCCAAGTATGGCACTATGTTTGTGTACAGTGCCATGTACGTAAGGGTGATGCTCATGAGGGACAGTCGTTCCCTCCCTCCCTGCCTCAGACACCATGTGTGTGTGTGGCTCACCTTGTCTGATAAATACACATGTCTGTGATTCGTCATATCCTTTTGTTCTGTTCTGAAGTGTCTAGCAGCTTTCAGCTTCTTGGTAGAAGGAGGAGTCCAACTGATGAACACTTTCAAACGTGTGTGGAAGTTTTAATGGCTATCTTCATGGTAAATTTCTCAATTTCATATCTGTTAAGGCTGAGAAATCATGTCTCCTCCTTGGGAATAACAATGTGATAACAGTAGGAATACTAGGAAAAAACTTAAAGTAAAGATCCAAAGTACAATGTGAAACCATATAAGTTGTAAATGTCTGACAATTAAAATTGCTTTTCCGATGGAGCAGCTGTGGGAAATATTGTTCTAGCTGCCAGTTCTTATAGTTCTCTTTTCTATAGCTTATGCTTATTTTGTTAATATTTGAAACATCTGTTCGCCATCTCATTGGATATTTCTGACTGTGGCTTTGTCACAGATTCTTCGCGCTTCTGTTGGAGTGTGATTGGAAGATACTATATAATGGTTGTATGCCTGAAGTAATTGTGGGAAGCCATACCAGAAAATATAAATCTTAGACCTTTTAGGGTTAGTGGTATAGGGATGGATGTAGCCAGAAATAGCATGCCTCATCTAGAATGAAATTTTCTCTCTGCGACGGAGTGTGCGCTGATACGAAACTTCCTGACAGATTAAAACTGTGTGCCGGATCGAGACTAGAATTCGAGTCTCGGTCCGGCACACAGTTTTAATCTGCCAGGAAGTCTCATGCTTCATTTGAGCGGTTGGAACCGAAAATGGCATGCTCCTTAGCAAGAAGAATTTGAGTGTGCCTACGCCATGTCACGGATTGCGCGCCCCCCTGTATTATAATAAAAAAAAAGAATTAAGGAAAAAGTAAAGGAATTGATTGGCAATTGTCCTTTCACTTGCAATGAAAAGAGAATATTAGTACAATTGCATTATAATGAAATGTTCTGCATGTACGAAATTGTCCTATTGTTCATTCACTTTACCTTGCGTCATTTCTTTTTCTGTGTCCATCACTATACATATTTTTATTACATTTCTCGTCTTCTGAAAGCTTCTCCTTCTGTTAATTTTAAAAAAATATGACCGTGGTATTCTTTTCCTGCATTTCAGTTGTAGATGCAGGCAGCTGGCTCCAGGGAACACTAGTGCCTCTCAAGATGATATAAAATATGAAGGAATTCTTCTTAACTTGGTTCTATTTCACTTTAATAAAAATACTTAATACTGTTATTAAGTCTTCTCTTATTCAGGAACACATGTGATACAAAACACTCGCAGCCTGTCATACTCCGAGCAGTACAGGTTAACAAAACTTCTAAATACGAGAGAGTGAAACAAAATCATGTACAAAAAAGTGAATGTCATTTGTCTTCGCTTCACTGCACATTCATAACTAATGCCTTTGCCGACTCTTGTAGTTGGTCTTTGATTCTGTCGTTACCACTGTTTCATTTTTTTAATAAATTTTATCTTTATCGTATTCGAGGGGTCTTTCACCATGTACCTACACGCTCCTCCCGCTGGAGGTTCGAGTCCTCCCTCAGGCATGGGCGTGTGTGTGGTTGTTAGCATAAGTTAGTTTAAGTAGTGTGTAAGTCTAGGGAACGATGACCTCAGCAGTTTGGTCCCTTTGGAATTCACACACGTTTGAACATTTTTTTAGTGTGCCTACACCCATTACAAAACCGTTTTGCCATAGCAATATGGTTGTTTATACCTTAGGTCAAATGGACTGTCAAGAGCAGTCAGAAAGGGACGGTTTGTAATGTTAAGGAATGAGAGGTGTTTCTCATTTAATAACTATTATTTATGCTGTAAATTCTCACAGTTCGTCACTCTCAGACATGGTGTCGAAGCGAAGCTACCTTTTTTCCTACATGGAAACGACACTGTGACATCAAGAGGAACACTGGAGAAAATCGGCAAGGAAACACTGGAAACCATTTCAAGGAAATATAAACATCTTTTGGCTATACTATACAAAATGTAAATTTAGCAGACATTTAAATTGGATGTTCTAATGTAAGAGCTGCTTGGAATTTTGCAGCAGCTAAGTGCAGATGACTGTTACCTTTTGGATTTTGACATAACGCAAGGCTTTGCTGGAATTTTTAATAAAATCGAGACTTGCGACAACTTAATATCAAACCACAACTTCTGTATGGAAGGATACCACCAGGGAAGCACCAATGTGGACAAAGATAAGACAACTGGAACAGACTGCTTAACGTGAATGACCTTTAATTTCACAGTAAAGATATATAATAAATTTTTGTGTCAAATCACAAGTCCAGGAGTAAAAAAAGTTATCGGTAACCACCTTGTACATGTTATAAAGTGCCGTTACAGGCTGCTAGAAGAAACGTATGTCTTCTTCCGCTAAGGAGCATGGCATTTACAGGCTAGTGGCTACAATATACATGTACAGAACGTGTTGTGTGTTCGACCTGGTGCAAGATCGTTTAAGGATACAGGGTACTTATAAATGGTGGCAAAATCGAAATTTTTTATGACTTTATTAAATTCTATGGTCTTTCCTGACTAGATTGATATTTACATTATATGATTTCAAATGAAAAGGGACTTACATATACCAAATTGTAAAGTTACAGTCATATATGCCGCCACGCACCCTTAATTTCTGTTACAGAAACCAGTATTATTTCGAAACTAATGGTGAACTTTGTTTCCAGCGATTATACGTATGATACATTGTATATATTGGTAACACTGCAGGTTTCTAGTGTCTGTAAATGATTATCTTTGCTAAGATTTACTTTTGTGCCGCTGAAGCAGTTTTTCACATGTTACTGAATGTTTGTTACCCAAGAGCTACATATATTTGTGGAAATACATATTCTTTAGTGTGCAATAAATATGAACTATGCTACACATCAAGAACTTCAGTAAAAAAAATTCCTTGGTAACCAGTTCACAAACAAAACAAGACACAGTGTTGAAAGTAACCTATGTATCAGTTCTTTAGGGAAGAAACTCCCACATGGCACGCCTTCTGGTGATTCAAATTTTTGTGTTAACAATGATGCTGTTTGTAGTGGATTTGTTGTTGATGATGTGGGCATATTATCTTCTTTGATAAAGGAAATGGCGAAATATAAACATTTCTGTCTGCAAATAACTGAACAACAAAGTATCAGGAAGGATTTAGCGTCAAAAGTAGTTGTTTTGTGTAGATCCTGCAAGCTACCCCGAAAATTACTTCAAACATTGTGCATAATTCATATGATGTGAATCTGAAGTTAGTGTATGCAATGCGTGTGGTAGGAAAAGGAAAAAAGGCTGCTCGAACGTTTTGGGGTTTGATGGACCTCCCTCCTCCACCCAGTAGGTTCAGCAAATACGTAAAACTACCTTTAGGTGCCTTGACGGTTGTGTCTAAAGCATATATGACATGTGCAGTAGAAGAAACTGTAAATATTAATGGGACCAGGGACATTGCTGTTGCACTTGATGGGACATGGCAATGTTGAGGACATCGTTCCTTGAATGATGTAGTAAGTGCTGCTTTTCTGGAAAATGGAAAAGTTGTTGATGTTGAGTGCTTATCTAAGTACTGCCACACCTGTCATGGTAACACTGAAGGACACATTGAACATCAGTGTTCTAAGAATTATGATGGTTACAGTGGAGGTATGGAGTATGATGAAGCTCTACAAATATTTCAGAGGTCAGTGCCTGTTTGTAATGTTAGATATACAGAGTACCTAGGTGATGGAGACTCTAAAGCTTTCAGTAAAATTAATTAGTTCAATGTTTATGGTGATACCTTGGTAGCAAGAATGGAATGTTGTGGACATGTGCAAAAGATGATAGGTGCTAGATTGAGGAAGTATGAAGAGAAATGAAAGGAAAGTTGCTATCTGATGGAAAATCTCTGTCTGGCTGATTGACAGAAACTGAAATTGACGTTCTTCAGAGTTATTATGGACTGGCCATTAGACAAACTGCCCCTCTGAAGGATGTTACAGTAATTAGAAAAGCTGTATGGGACACCTACTTTCATAAGTTGTCCACAGATGACCATCCTGTTCACAGACCTTGCCCTAAAGGAGTAGCTTCTTCGTGTGGTTACCATAAAGCAAAAGAAAGTGGTCAAATATACCACTACAAGCATTCTCTTCATGAGCCTGTTATGAATGAAATAAAACCAATTTTTAGAGACCTGTGTGACCCTGTTTTGCTTAGTAAATGTCTTCATGGGGGCATTCAGAATACAAATGAAAATTTGAACCATTGGATATGGGAAATATTGCCCAAGAATGTTTTTGTAGGACTAAATACATTAAAAGTTAGTGTACTGAATGCAGTGATATGTTTCAATGATGGAGTGGTAGGAAGGTTGGAAATCCTGAGAAATTTAGGGACAAAAGGTGGCTCTAACATGGAAGATCAATTGCTTGTGTGTGATAGACACCAAAGAAGCAAAAAGTGCTGAAAGGAATGGCAAGAGGAAGCTTGAAGATGAAGAAATGCTGCAGGATGAAGACTATGCTTTGGGAATGTTTTGAGGCACAGTTTAATTTGACTTGTCTTCATTCCCAATTTCTTGCAAGTTCTATTTTTCAGAATTCAGGTACAAATATTTCCTAAAGTCTATAAAGCATTGCTCTAATTTTTTCTGTAACTTGCAGTAGTCCATACTTATGTAGTAGACCTAAGCTTTATCGCAGAATCAACTAAATTATAGAAAAAATAACATTTTTACTACGAAAAAAATATAAAAATTAAAATGTAAGATGTGATATTTTGTTATCCTTGTAATATACATAATAGGTGAAATTAAATAGGTCTAATACCTCAGCCATCATGTCATGCATATCTGATAAAAATATGGTCTCCTTCAAATGTATAACATTGGATTAAATGCTATCTCAATTTGAGGAAGCATTTTGGGAAAAAAATTGCATCAGTTTCTTTGTAATTCTTTTAATAAGCCTAAGCAGGTTCAAAAATATTCAAAATACTTATAATTTGTTTAGAAAGTGTGCTGGATTACCTGATATCAACGAAAAATTTGTAAAATCTATACATTATAAACAGTCCCTGAAAGAAATAGGTGTTGATATGCAGATGTGTGGTGTTTAACAACGTTCTACAATTTGTCTTCTGGGCTAATAAGAAAACCCATAAATTTACTGGTGTACAAGTAAATCTGCCAGACTCTCAAGAGTGGGAAAAGCTTGTAAGTTACGTTTTGTCTGCATACAGTCTTAATTGCGTACCTGTAAACTATATGGAGATTCTTAACACTGACTCCAACAAAGATAAGTATTTTACAGAAGTGTTATATTAACACATGTGAAACATGTTTTTCACAATCTAGAACATTGTTCTCCAAAATACCATCGAATATAGATATTATTATACTGGGCTGGTCCCACAAAGAACGTTATTCCACAAGTGTTAAGGAAAAGAACCAATGTGTTCAACAGACATAAATCATTCCATTTTAAGGAAATCGCTCCCCTAAGTACAGTTAATGCGCTACATGAACGAAAAGGGAAACTGGAAATAGAGGATATCGAAGTCAAGAAACGAAAACATAAGTATATAGCGAAGACAACTGTCATGAAGGAACAATATGAACTACAATTGGAAAAAGAAGTAGCCAATACAGATGTGTAAGCAAATTTTACATGTGAATGAAGAAATCTGGCTATAGTTGGGGAACGCAGAATATCTGCATTTACAATAAACAGAACTGCAAATTGGTCATATGTTGGCGCGCTGGCCGAATTCAATGAGATCGAGAATATTTACTACATAAAAGAATACATGAAAAAATTTTTTATGTTCCTCCATTTCCATTTGGACAGTCTTAGAAAATGGTTATACGAGAAGTTATTAAAACCACACCCAACAAACATAAAGAAAGATTTGTTTTTCGTGTCTAAATGTATATGCAGAAATTAATGAAGATTTTCTAATAGAATATTTGCTTGTCTTATTCGCTAACCTGCCAAAAGTCAGAAGACATTCCCTATTTACAATAATTTAAATGCATTTATTTTGGGTGGGGAAAGTGTAAAATTGGATGACCTTAAAAAGTAGACGAAACTAGGTAGCTGAAAGCAAAGCGACTCTCTTTTCATACCTACATGAGGCCATTGTCAGCAACTATCCCGACATTAACATTCGAAGGCCCTTTTGTGGTTAAATGATATGTATTGGTGAACAGCAACGTCGATTCTACAGCTCAACACTGCATAGTCGCTGTCCAATCTTCCAAATCCACATCTGTTTGTGTTACATGGCTGATCCACGAAGCAAAAGCATCAAGTAGATGCTGATAGATTCGTATAGGTTGGCATACTCCATTCGAATATGTAACGAAAAAAAAAATCTCTTGGAAAGACGACTTATTTCTCCCAGAAACTTAAGGCTGGATTAGGGCATGTAGAGAAGTATATAGACAATCATTTTTTACTCGGTATGGGCGTGAGATTGGGATGTAAGGATAATCGATAATAGTTGTGTGATGCACTTTTCATCAAGCACTGTACAGCGACTTGCGACGTATTTTTTTTATATGTAGAATGTTCACAGTAGATAGAGTTGTCTTCAGGCAGGTGCGAAGATCTATGGTGGGGTTGGTAGTTGACTTGAACTTAACTAAATCTTTTGCACATCAACAGGACTAGAAATCCAACACAACGTCATCAGATGCGTTGACTGTAGTAAAATGCCTAGCAGTAACCATATCCCTTTCCACCCAAGCCCACACGATCGCGCTGGTTCGGTTTTCAATTTTGTATGCCGACCTGTTGCTTCTGCTTTGCTTCCAGCACAAGACATTAGCGAAAGCGAAACACAGGAAGTAACTTAGTTCACAGAAGTTACCACATCCAGTTGAAGGTGTTACGAGTATTGTCTTTGAAGACGAAATCTTTGGTAGTCAGAAACAGTGCTACCAGTTTCGGCATTACATCGATGCCATCTTCAAGCCCCATACGTTATAGTCATAAAATCGCTATACACGGAAGGAGCCATATAACTGGCTCATGAATCAAATCGCTATGCAACAGCTCTTGGTGGCGAAGCGACACAAACTCTGTGTCGCCTGGCCACCAAGAGCTGTTGCATAGCGATTTAATTCATGGTTCGAGTTATATGGTTCCTTCCATGTATAGCGATTTTACGACTATGACGTGTGGGGACTGAAGATGGGATCAATGTAATGCCAAAACTGGTAGCACATAACAAGTTCATAAAATAAATTTCTACAATACATAGGGCTGTTGATAAATTATTGCATCAACAAATATAAGTTGTTTTTGGCGTTTCTTCAAAATTAGTTTTCCTACAACGAATTCTCTTCAAACCTTAAACTATTCTATAATCTGTTCTTGAATTCTTAAATTATCCTATACCTTTGGTACTTAGAAAACCGGATATGACAGAAAAATAATAGACTTAAGAGAATCACCGATAAACAGTGATCTCTGAACATGAAATGGAATGTACAGAATATAGTATTAGTGAAAAAATAATATCATGGTCCTATTCAAACAGAGTGATATCGAGACAACATAAGCTGTACAGAGTCTTTAATGTGTGTATAAAAATATAGTATAAACCGAATAACTAAACAATTATTTGATAGTAGTGCATAATTTTCTATGTTGTATAGAATATTTTATACCTTTCATGAAATGTGATGTCAAGGGGAGGGTACTGTAGATTAAAGCATGATTTACACCAACAGACAAATCAGTTCTAACACAGGACACAAACCATGCCTTCCAAATGACCCTCGCAAACAAGTGTGGCTAAATTTTCACCATTTGCCGTTCCATAGGGGTTGCAAAGATTTTCTTTGGGGACCTCAAGGGTGAAGGTGAGAATGTCCATTCTGTAGGAGATGATTAACACCACACCTCCTCTGGCTTATCACTCAAGTACTGGTGAGGTAGGGATCCTGGGGAAAGGGGGGTGGGAAGGGTTTCCTGTCTTTGCGGCTATCTTCCTTCTCTTCTTCGATCTTTGCTACCATTTGTATTTTTTCCTTTCTTACTTCTAATTTTGAGCCTACCTATTTTCTCCCTCTTTCCATATTCATCTACTTCTATCACAGAAGTCCTGAATTTCTGTGGTTTCAAATAACCTACAACTTATCTCCAGATAAGTAGGTCGAAGAATCAGGTTGCACAAACACACATCAACATACACACAATGATACACTCAAACACAAACACTAAAATTACAAATTGGAAACCTGCAGCGATGTCAGAACTGACAAGAGATGCAGGGGAATAAAGATATACGCACATCTGGGAAGATGTACACATTATATTGTTTTTATAAGTGACGGTTCTGCATTGATCCCCATTTTTCTTGTCTCTTCTTATATATACATACATGTATATAAAGAAAGAAGGGTAGCAATCAACCCATGCACCTAAAGAGACAGGAGCAGGAGAGCTTATGTAATAATTATAAAACAGTGATAAGCCTAATTGGAGTTCTTTGTGATAACCATTTGAGAAAAGTCAGGGTAGCAAATACTCTGATGAGCTATAGAGTAGTGGGACTTGATCATTATGTGTAGACATAGTATCAACTAAGAGTTGGTAAATAAAGGTAGACACAGCATCTGGTATGAGTTGAACAATAAGTGTAGACATAGTATCTGCTTATATGATAGAAGTGAGGAGTGGAAGAGGACTCTAGGTTACTAGATGGAGTATTAGAATGTGGAGTGAAGGTATAAAATAGATTTGTAACGTTACCAGAAAACATTTAATTATAGTGTACATAAAGATGTATACTAGGGCAATGAACCATGAGACATACTCAGGAAAGATAAAGGGGCACACCTAGCATTCATTGAATATAAAAGGCAGATAGGCAAACCTAAGAAAGGCTGACCTACACTGTGCAGACAGGGGCACCAAGAAGCGGATTGACCTGTACTATAGGAGAATAGGAATTAAGAGGAGCGTACCTACCGAAACGAAAGGAGGAAGTGCACTCATAGGACCAACCCATGCGTGAGACATAGGTACTGTTCCTGAAGGGGAAAAGGACAGCATCATGACAGAACCCTCACGTTTTGTAGGAATTAGTCTGGTAAGTTTGAATTCATTGCATCACCAGCCTTATTATGTTTCATGTTTACAAGTGTCAACAAAAGGAATACTTTTATTTTACCTAGAGTTCCTCGATACTACAATAAGCAATGAATAAGTACATCCTTAGAAAAGGTAGGACGGAAAGTAGGAACAAACAGTAGATTGCTCATGGGTCATGTGCTCCTGGAATTTACGATTGGAGAAAGAGCAGAAAACAGAACAATTGGTCCTCTCGGTTTTTAAATATTGAAATCCTACATGGATTGAAGGTTCACGTTTTATAATTGTAGTAAAATGGGAAAAAGGAATGACTAGGTAATAAGAAGAAGATTATTTACGGTTATTAATAGAAAAGGTTGTATTGTTGAAAAATGAAGTGTTATCCTATGTGATATTGATGTACATGGTGATTATGTATAAAAATATCGCTTGTTCGAGCTGAGGGGATGGAAAAGTAGAGCTTCGAGAATTTCCGCGTAAATTCTAGAACCTGTCGTCCTTCTACCGTCTCGGACACACGATATTTTAAATATAAGTGGGAGAGTGTAAGCATATCTACTGCACCACCTGTTTCTGTGTGCAGATTAGAAGTTCATTATGAGAAGACTGTAAGAGTGGCGGTCCATTGACTACGACAAGTGTCTGCCTCTAGCGCCACAGACACTGTGTGAAAGAACACGGAGTAATTATATGCTATTCTTTGCTGTGTTAGTGATTGTGATTATTGTAAGACAAAAGGAATAATTGATTATAGACTTTTAACTTACTTCATGTCTTAGTCCCGAACGAGGCAAGATGTATGTGACGTCCATAAATTATTTGGTTGTTACACCAATGTTATTATAAATGCGTTTAATAGAGTCTAATGTTTGATGTCTAAGTTGATTAGCAGAAGTTGTTTTCTGTGAAAGTTGAAAGTATATTATGATTGAACTGAAAGTATTCTAGGAGTACCCAATTATTTTAAGAGTAGAGAAAGAGTGTAACGAATTCCTATTGTTAAAAGAAAAGAAAAAATTCCTTGACGTCTATATTTATGTGCTGCTCCATGACTCTGCTGTCAAATCTTTATTCTTGGCTTTTGTGTAACTTCTGTGTATTTTCTTACAGTAAATGTTTTTTTTCGTATCCAGGGTGTAATTACAAAGCTAATAAAATGTTTTCTTGCCTTAAAATAATATTTTTCATCAGGTTATGGGCCCAGTACACGTGTAAAGGCAAACAACACAGTTTAATTAAAACAATATTTGAAATGAGCGTATGTCTGTAAAGAAACATGACTGCTAGCGGCGATTATAAGGTCAGCATTGATAAGCTTGAAGGACCTGACGACTGGGCCAAATGGAAATGGCATATTTCTATGGTGCTACGTTCATATGGACTAGAAGGTATTATTAACGGTACACGTAACGTGTAGAGTTGCCGCAAGATGCGACAAGTGAACAAAAAGAAGCGTATGTGGAATGGCTCAAGGACGACGCAAAGGCAGCAAGTCTTATAGCAAGTGCGCTAAGTAAACCTGTTGCAGAACTCGCCTTAACGTGCAAGAATGCTAAAGAAATCTGGGACAAATTACGCGCCCGATTTGAACGTAGCAGTACTCAGCGTTTGAATATGTTGATTGAAACATTTTTCCGTGTTAAACGTGATGAATCGGAAGATATTAGTGCACATGTGGCCAAACCGCAAAAGTTATTTGTGGACCTGAACGATGAATTATCAAAACATGAAGAAAATACGCTATCTGAAAGAATCTTAAATGGTCGAATTTTGCCTACACTGGGAAAAGACTACGACAATTTTAGGGATCTCTGGGATACGATACCGACAGAAAAGCTAAGCTTGAATTTATTGATTGAAAAACTCTGTACTATTGAACTGCGTGAACAAGACGTTAATGGAAGTGCAGCTTTTGTCGTTTCTAAAACAAGAAAACGGCAAACAAGTAATCAGCAAGTAAAGATGACAAAGTCACAATTAAAACAGAAGTTTCCGTGTAATAAATGCAAACAATTAGGTCACTGGGCAGCAGAGTGTCCACAGAACACTCGTGACAGCAATAAAAGAAAAGAGAAGAAGCGAGACAGTGAACACGCTGCATTTACTTCATACGCTATGGGTGTGTGTACCAGCAATCACAGTGACCCAAATAAGTGGTATTGCGACAGTGGCGCTACAAATCATATCACTCCCAACAAACAGTATTTTGTTTCGTATAGTGAATTTGATGTTCCTCAAGTAATTTCATTGGGAAAACAAGATGTGAAAATGTGTGCGTACGGTCAAGGAACAGTTTACATCCAAATCCGACGAAACAATAAATGGTACAATGCTAGAATGGACAATGTTTTATACGTCCCTGATGCAAGTGCTAATCTGTTCTCTGTGAGAGCCATTGCCTGCAGAGGCTACAGTACTAATTTTAGTTATAATGATGTCTGTGTTCGAAAACAAGTCAGTGGCAATATTGTTATGACAGGTTATGTGAAAAATGGACTTTATGTGTTGAACATGCGTGTTGTTAGAAATGCAAAAATGAATCGTATGAGCTTGATGACTTCATCCGAAACATTGCAAGTGTACCATGAAAGGTTTGGTCATCAGAATAAACAACATGTGAAGAATATTTTAAAAGGAATGAACATTAATGTGGAAGATGCCAAGAGTGAATTTTGTGGCGGCTGTGCGCTTGGAAAGATGCATAGGCTGCCATTCAAAACACGAACAATACGCGCTACCAGTACTGGTGAATTAATCCACGCGGATGTAAATGGACCAATGAGCACGAAATCTTTTGGAGGCAAGCATTATTATGTATGTTTCAAAGACGATTTTAGTAAATTTCGTCGAATTTTCTTTTTAAGACACAAACGTGAAGTGTGTACTTTGCTTAAGCAGTTTTTAAATGAAGCACGAGCTAATGGACATGTTGTCAAACAATTTAGATGTGATGGTGGCAAAGAATTTAACAATAAGAATGTCAGTGAACTGCTTGCAGAAAGGGGAATAGAGCTACTGATTCCTCCTCCTTACACTCCTGAACAAAATGGTGTGGCTGAACGGGAAAATAGGACAATTGTTGAAGCGGCCCGGTCAATGTTATATCCGAGTAAATTACCTAAAGGGTTGTGGGCAGAGGCATGTAACACAGCAGTCTACCTAATAAATCGTACTGGAAAATCTTCAGTTGAAAATAAAACCCCTTATGAACTATGGTTTAATCGACCAGTAGGACGACTTGATCACCTCAGAATTTTTGGTACAGGCTGCTATGTTCACATTAACAAACAATTCCGTTCCAAGTTTGATGATAAGGCAGTTTTTGGACGACTTGTTGGATATGTTAATGACAAAGATGGGTTCAGAGTTTGGATTCCATCTAAAAGGAAAGTGGTGTTGAGTCACGATGTAAAATTTAAGCCAGAAATTGTTTGTGATTTACATAGTGATCATGTTGAATTTGAAGTCCCTCGGGAAGAATTTAATGATCCGAATTCATCTAAAGATGACCAATGTAAATCTCCTAGGCTGTACACTTCTGGAGGAAGCCAAACTCAAGAAAAAATTGGCACTCTCGATTCTAGAGAAAGTCAAGAGTCGAGTGAATCTGAAGAAAATAAAGAATTAACTGAATTTCTAAAAGCAGAAGCTGCTGAATCTTCTAATGAAGAGAAACAGAAGCATAAAAGACAACGAAGAAAACCAACCTGGATGGAAAGTGATGAATTTTGTATGGCAACAAAAGTTGATGCACTTGGATACAAAGATCCAAACTGTTTTTCAGAAATATTGCAGTCAAACGAGAAGGAAGAATGGATGCAAGCTATTAGTGAAGAACTTCAATCACTTAAGGAAAACAATACCTGGGTGCTGGTTGACCGTCCGAAGAATGCCAAAGTATTGCAAAACCGCTGGGTTCTACGGCGAAAGGTCGCAGTCAATGGAGGTACTCGCTTTAAAGCCAGATTGGTTGCAAAAGGCTGTATTCAGAAAGCAGGAATTGATTATGACGACGCCTTTAGCCCTGTGGCACGTTATAACACCATACGAACTCTGTTGGCTGTAGCTGCTTCAAAGAAAATGCTGCTAGAACAATTCTATGTAAAGACAGCTTTTTTGAATGGAATACTTGAAGATGAAGTATATATGGAACAACCAGAAGGTTTCGAAGATGGTACAGGCCGAGTATGTTTCTTAAAAAAAGGTCTTTATGGGTTGAAGCAAGCGCCACGTTGTTGGAACAAACGTTTTGTTGAGTTCATGAAGAAACCTGGTTTTTCAAACAGTGATGCAGACCCATGCCTATTTTATCGTAGACAAAATGGAAATAGCCTTTATGTGGCAATCTACGTTGATGATGGCCTGATTGTCGGCAGTAACAAGAAAGAAATTGCTGTTTTTATGGATGTTTTACAACATGAATTCGAAATAACAACTGGCAGTCTTGACAATTTTCTTGGCATAAAAATAAAGCAATATGAAGATGGAGCAATAATGATAAGTCAAGAGAAATACACAGAAGAAATTCTGCAAAGATTTCGAATGGCAGAATGCAATACAATCTCAACTCCTATTGGACGTGAGGACAATAATCAAAACGAAGAAGTTTCGTCATCTGTACCTTACCGTGAAGCAATTGATTGTCTCATGTACCTTTCAACAGTAACTCGTCCAGACATCACTTTTGCAGTCAGTAAAGCTGCTCGAGCTATGGAGAAACCAACCATTGAAGATTGGAATAGAGTAAAGCGCATTTTCCGCTATTTGAAAGGGACCTTAAATTTTGGAATTGTGTCTAATAAAAAAGAAGAGTTAAAGATTTACGCTGATGCAGACTTCGCAGGTGATAACCGGACAAGGCGCTCAACAACTGGAATTCTTGCAAAGTACTCAGGTGGTGTAGTGTCATGGACAAGTCAGTTGCAGAAAGTAGTGGCCACATCCACAACCGAGGCGGAAATAATTGCAGCTAGTGAAGGAGCAAAAGAGTTAGTTTGGTTACGTCGTCTGCTATCAGAATTAGTGGAAATGTCGGGGCAGCCTCCAGTTCTTTACATTGACAATGCTAGTGCATTGAAGTTGGCAAAAAATCCAGAATATCATCGACGTTCTAAACATATAGAGGTCCGACATTTCTATGTTCGTGAAAGATATCTGAACGGTGAGATTTTCTTGGAACACATTGATGGACACAACCAGTTGGCAGATATTTTGACGAAACCTCTTGAACGAGTTCGATTTAATTTTCTATGTTCAGAAATTGGCATGCAAGAGACAAAGCAATAATTTCATGATTTTTTCTTTTGGAGGAAGTGTTAAAAGAAAAGAAAAAATTCCTTGACGTCTATATTTATGTGCTGCTCCATGACTCTGCTGTCAATATCTTTATTCTTGGCTTTTGTGTAACTTCTGTGTATTTTCTTACAGTAAATGTTTTTTTTTTCGTATCCAGGGTGTAATTACAAAGCTAATAAAATGTTTTCTTGCCTTTAAATAATATTTTTCATCACCTATAACCAGCGATAGTATTCGGAGAAGAAGCTCTTGGGAGACTGACGTGCCTGATTATCCAGAGAAGAGGATCGGCTAGACCTTTCACGTATCTCAACTGATGAGAGCGAGGTGTTAACGGTGCATGCCCCATTTCTCGTATCGTCAAAACGTTTGACTACTTGAAGAATGATGCAAGAAATTAGAACGAACTTTCACTCCACAGCGCAGTGCGCTCTTTTTCAAACTTCGTTATAAATTAAAACTGTTTGCTGGGCCAAACTTGGATCTAGGAACCCGATCTGATGCACACTTTAATTTTCCAGGAAGTTTCATGCGTTAAACTGTTTCCATTAAGTTGGGAACTTCTTGAATTTGACGAAACTAGCGGATGTAGATATGGGAGGGTTGTAGATATGTAGGGGAAGAGTGGGAGGAATGAGGCAGAGGGAGGAATGGGATGTTTGAAACATCCCGCCTATTTCGTTTAAATTGTTAGTTCAATACCTCGTCACCAGATGGTGTTGGTCTGATGCAGTTCCTGTTCCATCTTGGTCAACGAAGCTCATGTTGTTAGGTGAGGAGAAAACATAATCGATTTTCGCTCTTAAAAGGTAAGAATTCATCACAGAAAACAACTCAACTGTTTTTTAAATATTCGTTATTAGAATGACTTGAAAATGTGAATTCGAATGTGGAGTCATTGGTTATGTTCCTGAACCAGCAAATAAAATTTCGTATCTTTGTGGGCTATGTATTAAAGTGCTCCTGAGGGAGAACTGGGACATCCTGTCTCGGGAGGAGAGGGACAGTGTCCCATTTCTCCAACTATAATCATTATGAGAAATTTCGGAAATTTGTAGTAAGTCCCATGGGACCAATTTGCTGAGGTCATTGGTCCCTAGGATTACAAACTACTTAATCTTACGCTAAGGTCAACACAAACACACGCGCGCGCACACACACACACACACACACACACACACACACACACACACACCCATGCCCAAGGGGGGCTCGAACCTCCGATGATGCGAGCCGCGGAAATCGTGGGAAGGTGCATCAGACCGAGCTGCTACCCTGCTACCCCGCGCAGCTTCATTATGAGAGTAACTGTTCTTATACATTGACTGTGTGCTACTTACAGGACATAATTCCCTTAAGTGGACCAATAATTTCTCTGACAGGATGGCCCCTACTAAGAGTCTAATTTTGGAGGCTAAAATGGAAGTCAACAAGTGGCAAAATCATTTGCGCTCTCCAGATCAGCACTTCAGCGTAATCTTCAGAGATATTTCCAAGCAGACGATAAGGAGAGCATTGTCTTTCAATGTAATTTAGTATGTGGCTTGGTATTTTGCAAAGATCAGAAGTCAGCACTAGTGGAGTATCTTTTGACAGCCAGTAGAAAGCATTATGGGTTGACTCCAATTCAGGTGAGAATTCTTAGTTACCAGCATACTTGTGCTTTACACAGCAAAATCCCTAAATCTTGGGAAGCAACAAAAATGGCAGGACATGATTGGTTCAAAGGCTTTATGGGATGACACAAAGAACTATCATTGAGTACCCCAGAAGCAATAAGTTTAGGGTGAGCAGCCAGCTTTAACCAACAAAATGTTGATATCTTTTTAAATAATCTCAAGTTTGTTTATGGAAAATATGAACTTACACTAGATCGCATATTCAGTTGCGATGAAACAGGAATATCTACAGTCAATACACCACCTAAGGTTGTTGCAAAGTTTCGTGAAAAACAAGTAGGTCAGGTAACATATGCAGAAAAAGGGGGCAAATTGCAGCATTATTCACTGTAAACGCCATTGCTTTGCCTCCAGTTTTTATTTTTCTAAGAATTAGGTATAAAGATTTCTTTTTAAAGAGTTCTCCTCCAGGAAGTCTTGCACTTTCAGGACAGGTTGGATGTCCAGTGTACTTTTCGAGCAGTGTTTATAGCACATAACTGACCATACCAAGTGCAGCAAGAGCCAACCTATACTACTAATTTTGGGTAATCACAAGAGCCATGTAGCAGTAGTTGTTATCATTACAGCAAAGGAAAATGGAGTTATCTTGTTAACCTTTCCACCACATTGTAGCCACTGACTCCAGCCTCTTGACGTGTCAGTGTCTGCTCAATTTAAAAGCCATTATAACAGAATTTGTAATGACTGGTTACTAAATCACAAAGGAAAAACTATTTCCATCTATTGTATAGGTGAGCTGGTTGGACAAGCATATCCTTTGGCTGTCACACAGAATACTATTCTTTCTGGCTTTAGGAAATCTGGCATATATCCATGTGACAGCGAGCCCCTCACTGCGGCAGAATTTTTCATGTCTTCTGTAACTGATTGCCCACTTCCATCTCCGCAAGTTTCCCTTGAGTCAGATGGTCAACAACCTACTACATCTAAAGAATCCATTCAATCAAGTGTTTCTTCACAAGTTTCTTCTATTCTAGCTAAAAAAAAGAATGCGCAGTGGGCAGTTCTTCAGTGATGTGAGCAATAAGTCCTGAGCAGGTTCGTCCTTTCCTGAAAGCAGAACCATGAAAAATGCCAAAAGAAGAAAGAAGAGGAGAAAAAGTCGGATTTTAACTAGCACTCTGGGAAAGGCCTAGGCAGAAAGATTAGCATGTGAACAGAAAACTAAGCAATCAGAAAAATCAAGTAGGCCTAGATCTAAAGCGGCTAAAGTTGTAAGAAAGCACTTTGACGATTCTGAATCATCAGAGGATTTCAAGTATGAAGACACTGATGATGATCTTGACATGTTCCCGCGCTCTGAGGAAGATGAAATGGAAAAAATAGACTGGGAGGCAATCTGATGAAGATTAAAGAAAAGACATGGTTCTTGGAAAGTTTTCTACAAGGAAATCTGTGATCTATTACGTTGGGAGAATAATTAAGTGTGATCCAAACAATGAAGTCGAAATTACATTTATATGGAAAAAGTGGAGTTTCCAAATTCTAATTTTCAAATGAAAATGATTAGTGTGTTGTGAAGATGTTCCAATGAAGTTACCAGCCTCATTATGTTCTGGAAGCACTGAACGAGTGAAATCTTTGTTTATATTTTCTGTAAATCTTTCAATGTATAATGTACAGTGCCGCTGTAGACCAATAAAAGTTATATGTTGAACAGGATCTTGACAAACTGGCACTGTATGATATCGTCCCATACTTCCCTAGTTCTGTCCCGTTCCTCCCTCAGGTATGGGAGGTGTCGGGCATTTGCACCACTTCATAAATCATTGTTGGGGTGAGTTATGATACCCATTTTCGTGAATTGATGTGCATTGAACATGGATGTACTATTATCTACCGTTAACTTTGTTGCAGAAATCAAACAATAGAAAATCCAGGATGGGATGTAACAATATTATGTGAAGGAAAGTTGCTACTCACCATATAGTGGAGATGCTGAGTCACAGATAGGAACGACAAAAAGCCTCTCACAATTGAAGCTTTCAGCCATTAAGGCCTTTGTCAACAATAGACACACAAACGCACACACACACAAGCTCACGCAAACGCAATTCTC
Organism: Schistocerca americana; assembly: GCF_021461395.2. Classification (NCBI taxonomy): domain Eukaryota; kingdom Metazoa; phylum Arthropoda; class Insecta; order Orthoptera; family Acrididae; genus Schistocerca; species Schistocerca americana. The sequence goes on from NC_060119.1 coordinate 946,142,531, forward strand.
ACACATGACTGCAGTCTCAGGTAACTGTGGTTTTAGCTGCCTGAGACTGCAGTCGTGTGTGTGTGTGTGTTGAGTTTGTGTGAGATTGTGCATGTGCTTATGTGTATCTATCGTTTACAAAGGCCTTAATGGTCGAAAGCTTTAATTGTGAGAGTCTTTTTGTTGTGCCTATCTGTAACGCAGCATCTTCGCTATATGGTGAGCAGCAACTTTCCTTCTCGTAATATTGTAACTTTGTTGTAGAGTCTGTTGGAAATGGATGAGAAGAAATAATTTTAATAATGTCCCATTCCTCCCACTCTTCACCTACAATACTGCAGTGCCTGTGTTATTCTAGTTATGATGCACTGCGGCGACCACAGCCATTACAAAACACATCAAATGAATTCGAAATTGTGGGTAATGACTACCATCAGCTGTAGAACAGAATTACAATGAAAACTTGTGCCGGACCGAGACTCGAACCCAGATTTCCTGCTTATCGCGAGTGGTCGCCTTATCATTTGGCTATCCGAGCAAGACTCGTGGCCAGATGCAAACTTCCACATGTCGTCAACCATGCATCTGCGACCTGTACTTGTAAATCCACTATGTATAATTCCGTACAGGTTAGACATTGTACTTGAAAGTCACATGCACTGTATCAGCAGATAAATGCGATATTGCAGTGCCTGTGTTATTCTAGTTATGACGCCAGCTTCTTTTGGACATGCACGCATGTAGAATGGAATGACAATGCATGCATGTAGAATGGATTGACGAAAATTAAAATTTGTTCCAGACCAGGACTAGAACCAGATTTTCCTGCTTATTGCAAGCGGTTGCCTTATCATTTGACTATATGTGCATGACTCACGGCCAGACCTAAATTTCCACATGTCGTCAACCATGCATCTACGACCTGTACTTCTAAATCCATTATGCACACATGTCCAAAGGAACTTTGCATCATAACCATGCGACTTTCAAGTACAATGTCTGACCAGTACAAGAATATACATAATGGATGTACGAGTACAGGTCATAGACGCATGGTTGACGATGTATGGAAATGTGGGTCTGCCCGTGAGTCGTATATCATGGTTAGCCAAATGGTAAGGCGACCGCTCGTGATAAGGGGGAAATCTGGGTTCAAGTAATGGTCCAGCACAAATTTTCATTGTCATCATTTCATTCTACAGCTGATGGTAGTCATTATTTGCAACTGCAAATTCATCTGAGGGGCTGCAGATATGGCAGTTTGAGATATTCCACCCAATTCTGTAATTATATGGATAATGTACCGTACCAAAGCAAGAAGTTTGACAGACTACCTAATAAATATGATTTCAGGATTACCATGTTAGAGTAGACTGAGACAATTCTATGAGGAATGCTGAACTATAATCTGGAATAAACGAAAACAAACCAGCTGTGAAAGTGTATGTCGTGGATAAAATCGCTGAGAGCAGAGGCCACAAAGTAGTGCATGTACTGCCCTACAACTGCAGTCTAAATCCAAAAGAATTGGCGTAAGTCAAAATTAAAAAGAATTTCAGGGAGAACAATGTCGCTGGTGACATGTCGAAGGAAAGATTGCAGAATCTTGTTAGTACTGTTTTCCTTTCAGTTACTGCACAGAGCTGGCAAGGTTACTTCAGGAAAGTGCATCATTTCAGCAAGAGTATTGGACACGAGATGGAACAATGGAGATGAGCATTGATGAAGTTATCATCAGTACCATGTACTCAATGATGATGCTGATGATGATCTTGAAACAAAACATAAAGGACAGTGATCTTTAGTGAAGATCATTTTGAAAGTACTTTCAGGCACAATTAATTACACTATGAACAAATCGTTGCAATTATAAAAGCTATATAAATAGGGCCATGTGTCTTGCTATAAACAATTCACACAATCAACCTGTAGCTCAATGCTTATACATCAGAATAGTGCTGGAGGTCTATGTGTGAACTAGAAACTGACAGGGACAAATGGAACGAAAAGCATGGTCCCAAAAATTATCATGTTGTAATGTTTAATATTTGATTATATTTTGTTATTTAATAAGTATCAAAACCACAATGTGACCAGGAATGTCACAACCGAATAGAGTGTCGCCCAATGTCTATATGACACTTGTTGTAAGTACATTAAATAATGTTTGAGACCAAAGTGTTATGATGAATATCGGTAAACCAAGAGGGAAACCCTGTCAGTGTGGGCTTTCCAAAATTCCGATGTGTATTTATCTGAGTATAAGATGGCCCTGAATATAAGATGACCCCCCTCCCCTTTTTTAAGAGGCTCCTTCAGAAATAAAAGTTTTTAGCCTATACCGGCTAATGAAAATTACAAACTGTTTTACTGACATAAAGTATCAGCCAAAACATTATATCTTTTCCAAACTTATGTCATTTATTAATTCTTACATTTTGATAATACTAGGAAAAATAAAATGTACGAAAAGAAATTGTTTACATTAATTTTTGAACCATTTTCTTTTCTACCTTTCTTGCTAACTAACCATGCAGTCTATGGTGTCAATATTTTTAATCACCATCGTCATCGTAATAGCACAGCTGTGAGATCTATATATTCGTTGTCACAAATATTTGGCTGTTTCTTCCGACTATGTTGCTATTTCTGGGGTTGTCTTGTTACAATGGGATCTGAGAACAAAGCAGTCCCCAACCCCCGAATACATATCAGATTTTGCTTCAATGGTGACACGAAAATGTTACAATGTCTCTGAACATATCGATGCTCACCGCTCTTCCATCAACTGTGGACAATCAGCTAATGTGCACCACCTTTCATTCCTGTCACACATTACAACGATTGTCAACAATATTGCAGCAAGAAACTCGCACATAGGCCACTGGGCCCTATCTAGACCTTTACCGTCTCCTGCAAAAATGAATACTGTTGTTGAGGATTTGTCCAATATTAAAGTCAGTTCAATTTGGGCAAACTGCAGTTTAAACATGCCAAAGTATGTGGTCTTCATTCCCATGGATAGCAACACGAAATTTGATGTTCGCTAACCCCCCCCCCCCCCCCCCCCCCCCGTCCGTAGGGGCACTACGGATGCAGTGTGTGGACATTTAGTTGGGAACGTGGGTCTCACGGGGAGTGTGCAAGGGATAAACCCCTGGAGTCACACTATCCTCTGTGCCCTCTGTGGCTCAGATGGACAGAGCATCTGCCATGTAAGCAGAGGATCCCGGGTTCGAGTCCTGGTCAGGGCACACATTTTCAACTGTCCCTGTTGATATATTTCAACACCTCTTGACAGCTTAGGGTCTTGATTTCAGTATCATTTCATGAAAAATAATTGGTTCCAGTGGCAAGGACGGCTTATCTTTTGCTTAAGTTAATGTAGTGGATCATTTTGGGTTGTGGTAAGTGGACATCAGCTATCTACAAATAATTATCACTGCTTACTGGTGTTTTTATGGAAGTAGGGTGGTGATACCATTACATGAAGTGGTTTGCACATGTGGTGAACGTACGTGTTTCCACTTCTCAGTGCTTTATGTGTTCAGGGCATCTTATACTAAACTTTATGTTTGGCTTTCACTCGTATACTGAATGACAGTTATTGAAGGTTAATTGACGTATGCCTGCACAATATCAAATACTTTCAGCAAAACAGGTTTCAAGTAGGCCCCTACTTGGACAAGTGTGATTTGAGGTCCATTAAAAAAATCCGATTCTCACATTAAAGATGCAGTCCTGGTTCAAGTAAAACTAGAAGTGACAATAGATCTTTGTGCAGTGTATGATTGTAACTACCTATTTTCGTAACACATGCATATAAATATAGTAAACATCAATTACAGCCTGTTAATTTCTGAGGTGGTGGTCCCTTCTGACGCTAATTGCTGGTGAGAGAAGGAAAGTGGCGTTACAAAGTTAAAGCATTTTTCACTTTGTGGGATGGTGTTTTTCCCTTCATCTTGTATATTTGTAAAACTTGTCTGATAATTCCAGTTACTTTGGACAGAATGTACAGTACTCACTAGGTTCTTTTTGAGACAGATATAGCTCATTTACACGCATCTTCCAATAGCAAAAGCCGCACTGCAGGACTCGTCTTCAAGCGCAGAGGCATTGTGGTATCCATCCTGTCCTTGGAGGTTAAAACATAACCTAATACATAACATAAATTCTAACCTAACCTAACTTCCTTGATACTGCCAAAAACTGACGAATGAGATCGGACGCATGGTGATCAAACTGTCTGCTGATGTTATCATGTAAGCTTTGGCAATGGCGCCTGATGACCGTTGTCATTGCCACTGCAAACACAGCCTTATGCAGTGGCACCGACAACTGTCATCAGACACCATCTCCATAGGTCGCCCAATAACATCAGCCAATAGCATGGTCATAGTGCGCCCGATCTTTGGCAGAGTCAAAGGAGGGTAGGTTACATTATGTTAGGTCAGAATCTATTATATTTATGAAGTAGGTTAGATTTTAGCCTGTTAGGGTGGGATGGATACCACGACACCTCTGTGCTTGGATACGAGTGCTGCATAGCGGCTTCTGCTATTAAAAAGACGCCAAATGCATGTGAATGAGCTTGCCTGTCTCGTAAAGAATGCGGCGAGTACTAGACTTATACACTCTGTCCTCAGTTATTGGAATAACCAGACAAGTTTTCCAAATATATGAGATGATGGGAGAAACGTTTTGTTACATATGCAAGGTAATTCATGGTCATCCTGAAAAGCATTATAAATACTCTGTTTCTCTGTATTTGTTTAAAGATGTGCAGAAATAAGTCAATTAACCTTCAATGACTGTCATTTAGCACATGATTGAAAGAGAAGCATAAAGTGTAGCATAAGTTACTCTGACAACCTGCAGCGAGTGAAAGTAGAAATACATACCGTGCACCACATTTGCAGACCACTTCATATTTAAATGCTAGTAAGCAGTAATAATAATTTGCAGACAACTAATGGCAACCTACCACAAACAAGATCCAGTACAGTAGGTGTAAGCAAGTAAAATGCGCCACACTTTTCATGTGAGGTTGTAATCTATACCTAAAATTTCCAATAAGGATTTTGTCTATTTCAGGTTTCAAATAAACCTGCAATTTCAGTCCATGGATTCTGAACTATATTCCAGTTATGATATTTTCATCCTCAGGACGTCACAAACTCACTCTTTCTTGGACTATACTTATCAGTTTCTCCGTTCCACATTTCGTATGCAAGAATTGGATTTCACCGATGAAAATAAACTGATCTGAATTTCAACAATTGTCATCTGAAGTCTGTACATCTGGGAGATAAGATCGGCAATAGCATGACTGCGCACAAAATGGCATACTGATTTGAAAGGATTGTCCGTCTCTGGCCGATGTTGGTTGTAGGCGAAAAGCTGTCAAATTTTAGTCAGAGCAATAGACTATTGTAGCGGCTAGTTCATAGCTTCTTGCATATCTCCTTGCACTGTTGCCATGTGAGTCAATGTCAGGTGATTGTACAAACTACATCAAAACAGTATCAAGTGCTTCAACGTATCGGGATAGCTCGAGCATGCTGAAACACAAGTACCTTTGCCAAGTCCTGCCCTTTAGAAGTTTTGAAAATAAATGTGCAAGTGATCTCAATGGCCAAAGCTTCATCTCTAAATGTAAGATGACCCCTATAAGCCGGCCAGGGTGGCCGAGCGGTTCTAGGTGCTACAGTCTAGAACCACGCGACTGCTATGGTCGCAGGTTCGAATCCTACCTCACGATGGATGTGTGTGATGTCCTTAGTTTAGTTAGGTTTAAGTAGTTCTAAGTTCTAGGGGACTGATAACCTCAGCAGTTAAGTCCCATAGTGCTCAGAGCCATTTGAACCATTTTTTGACCCCTATAAATAATAAGACTACCCTGATATATTCTATTAAACAATGCAACAATGTAGACCTCAACAAAGGGAATCAATATAAGGAGACCTCAACTTTCGTGAAATTATAGAGGCACATCATCTTGACAAAAGAAATTTCATAAAAAAAACCATAAAAACTCATCAAAAATAGTAAAAGAAATTTTCTCATCAGATTCTAACCTGTCATACAATAAATTCTGAGATCTTTTCTTATAAATATACATTTTTAGATTTTCTAAGACATCTAACCTTATCCCTTTGGAAAGGCTGTCATTTCACAATGAATATCGCTAATGCTATCCTTCCTGTCTCCGAGATGATCTCGAAAGTGTTTTTATTATGAGTACTAGAGTGATCCTTTTTTTGGCCTCGAACATTATTTTATGCACTTAAGACACATATCATGTAGACATTGCGTGACACGTAATTAGGTTGTGACATCTCTGGTCACACTGTGCGTTTTGTGAAAACATAGAAATTTAAACATAACAATATGCCAAATTTTGGAACTATGCTAGTCATTCCATTTGTGCCTGTCAGTTTCTATTTCATACATAGACTTAAAGCACTATGGTGATACATAAACGTCGAGCTACAAGTTGATAATGTGTATTGTTTATAGCAAGATACATGGCCCTATTTGTATAGCTTTTATGACTGTAATGACTTGTTCGTGGTTTTTATGACTAGAATAATTGATTATATTATACAGCAAGTTCATTGTATCACATAGTAAGGATTAAGCTATTTATTCCTAGTATCTTGTCATCCGTACCTTGCACACCAAGACCTCAAGCACCTTGCTAGTACCTAAATGTCAAGTTACATGAGGATAATGTCAATACTGCGATTTGTATAAAGCCAGCTAAGTGATTTCACTGTATGGTTGCTGTACTTGATAGTGTGAATACCATGATTTGTATAAAGCCAGCTAAATGATTTCACAGTACGGTTGCTGTACATGTAATGACATGTTTGTGGTAGTTATGAGCGTAACACTTGATGTTCCCTTTACAATTCCTTCATGTCTTCTAACTATGTATAATTCCAGTTACTTTGGACAGAATGTACAGTACTCGCTAGGTTCTTTTTGAGACAGATATAGCTCATTTACACGCATCTTCCAATAGCAAAAGCCGCACTGCAGGACTCGTCTTCAAGCGCAGAGGCATTGTGGTATCCATCCTGTCCTTGGAGGTTAAAACATAACCTAATACATAACATAAATTCTAACCTAACCTAACTTCCTTGATACTGCCAAAAACTGACGAATGGGATCGGACGCATGGTGATCAAACTGTCTGCTGATGTTATCATGTAAGCTTTGACAATGGCGCCTGATGAGCGTTGTCATTGCCACTGCGAACACAGCCTTATGCAGTGGCACCGACAACTGTCATCAGACACCATCCCCATAGGTCGCCCAATAACATCAGCCAATAGCATGGTCATAGTGCGCCCGATCTTTGGCAGAGTCAAAGGAGGGTAGGTTACATTATGTTAGGTCAGAATCTATTATATTTATGAAGTAGGTTAGATTTTAGCCTGTTAGGGTGGGATGGATACCACGACGCCTCTGTGCTTGGATACGAGTGCTGCATAGCGGCTTCTGCTATTAAAAAGACGCCAAATGCATGTGAATGAGCTTGCCTGTCTCGTAAAGAATGCGGCGAGTACTAGACCTATACACCCTGTCCTCAGTTATTGGAATAACCAGACAAGTTTTCCAAATATATGAGATGATGGGAGAAACGTTTTGTTACATATGCAAGGTAATTCATGGTCATCTTGAAAAGCATTATAAATACTCTGTTTCTCTGTAAATTTAAAACGTTCTGCACATTTTTAGCATAATGGGGAGCTGCTCTGTCCTGTTGGAACCACATTCATTGCCTAATTTCTAAATCAACATCTTCCATTAGCTCTAACAAATCATTGCGGAGAAGTTGTAAATAAGATTCCCCAGTAACATTTCGGTCAAAAACTACGGTCCTATCAAGTAACCGTTTAAAATTCCACACCAGACCATTAACGACCATTTGTGTTCTGTAAGTAGATCTGTGCCAGTGTGGATTGACAAGGGATCAATAATGACAATCATGATGATTTAATTCGCCATTGTTTTTGAATGTGGCTTCATCGGTGAACATAACGTAGCCAAAAAAAAATCATTGTCATCTCTTATCATTTCCAAGGCCCATTGGCAGAAGTGCATGCGTATTTGCATATCTTTCAGTGTTAATGCCAGTGTCAGTGTGATATGATGTTATTGTTGTTGTGGTCTTCAGTCTTGAGACTGGTTTGATGCAGCTCTCCATGCTACTCTATCCTGTGCAAGCTTCTTCATCTCCATGTACCTACTGCAACCTACATCCTTCTGAATCTGCTTGGTGTATTATCTCTTGGTCTCCCTCTACGATTCTTACCCTCAACGCTGCCCTCCATTACTAAATTGGTGATCTCTTGATGCCTCAGAACATGTCCTACCAACCGATACCTTCTTCTAGTCAAGTTGTGCCACAAACTCCTCTTCTCCCCAATCCTATTCAACACCACCTCATTAGTTATGTGATCTACCCATCTAATCTTTAGCATTCTTCTGTAGAGCACCACATTTTGAAAGCTCCTATTCTCTTCTTGTCTAAACTATTTATCGTCCATGTTTCACTTCCATACATGGCTACACTCCATACAAATACTTTCAGAAACGACTTCCTAACACTTAAATCAATACTCGATGTTAACAAATTTCTCTTCTACAGAAATTCTTTCCTTCCCATTGCCAGTCTACATTTTATATCCTCTCTACTGCGGCCATCATCAGTTATTTTGCTCCCCAAATAGCAAAACTCCTTTACTACTTTAAGCGTCTCTTTTCCTTATCTAATATCCTCAGCATCATCCGACTTAATTCGACTACATTCCATTAGCCTCGTTTTGCTTTCGTTGATGTTCATCTTATATTCTCCCTTCAAGACACTATCCATTCCATTCAAATTCTCTTCCAAGTCCTTTGCTGTCTCTGACAGAATTACAATGTCATCGGCGAACCTCGAAGTTTTTATTTCTTCTCCATGGATTTTAATACCTACTCTGAATTTTTCTTTTGTTTCCTTCACTGCCTGCTCAATATACAGATTGAATAACATCGGGGAGAGGCTACAATCCTGTCTCAGTCCCTTCCCAAACCACTGCTTCCCTTTCATCCCCCTCAACTCTTATAACTGCCATTTGGTTTCTATACAAATTGTAAATAGCCTTTCGCTCCCTATATTCTACCCCTGCCACCTTCAGAATTTGAAAGAGAGTATTTCAGTCAACATTGTCAAAAGCTTTCTCTAAGTCTACAAATGCTAGAAACGTAGGTTTGCCTTTCCTTAATCTAGCTTCTAAGATACGCCGTAGGGTCAGTATTATGTCCATTGTAATTAACCGGGCTGTTATGCCGTGGTCGGTTGATGAAATCTGTGGTGATTCCCAACGTTTCGTCTCCGACTGCGGGAGACATCTTCAAGGTGGTCCGTAGCTTGATGGAAGGTCCAACACACACACTGGCTCGCTACTGACTGCCAGTGTGTGTGTTGGACCTTCCATCAAGCTACGGACCCCCTTGAAGATGTCTCCCGCAGTCGGAGACGAAACGTTGGGAATCACCACAGATTTCATCAACCGACCACGGCATAACAGCACGGATAATTACAATGGACATGATATTTCCGGCCGTGAAAGTTTACATTTTAGTATAGGGTGAGTATTGCCTCATGTGTTCCAATATTTCTACGGAATCCAAACTGATCTTCCCCAAGGTAGGCTTCTACTAGTTTTTCCATTCGTCTGTAAAGAATTCGCGTTAGTATTTTGCAGCTGTGACTTATTAAACTGATAGTTAGGTAATTTTCACATCTGTCAACACCTGCTTTCTTTGGGATTGGAATTATTATATTCTTCTTGAAGTCTGAGGGTATTTTGCCTGTCTCATACATCTTGCTCACCAGATGGTAGAGTTTTGTCAGGACTGGCTCTCCCAAGGCTGTCAGTAGTTCTAATGGAATGTTGTCTATTCCCGGGGCCTTGTTTCGACTCAGGTCTTTCAGTGCTCTGTCAAACTCTTCACGCAGTATCATATCTCCCATTTCATCTTCATCTACATCCTCTTCCATTTCCATAATATTGTCCTCAAGTACATCGCCCTTGTACAGACCCTCTATGTACTCCTTCCACCTTTCTGCTTTCCCTTCTTTGCTTAGAACTGGGTTTCCATCGCATGATAATTATGTGCCTTCAAAATACTCTAAACGGTTGATTGCGACATTCCAGTTTGTCTCTGAATCGCACGACTAGTAACTTCGAGATCCAGTTGAACACAAGCAAGAACAATAAGGGTACGAATGTTATTTTCATTGTATTCACGATGACAAGGTGGACAGTGCATGTATCCATTTCGAGCTCATTGAGCACAATTTCGAATATTGTTTTCACTTGGACGTCATCTATTTGGGAAATGATTTGCATACAGCGGCGCAGCTACAGCGTAATTGTTATGGCATTCACCTAAAATTAACATCATATCAACAATCTCTGTAGGAGGATAGTGAGCCATGTTTCGCTAAAGAATAATTTACTTTTGCCAGTTGATGTTTACGGTTCACAATCTGAAAGTGAAGTGACATCTGATCGCATTGCACCGACCTTTATACTGAGCAATAGTTCGCAGTTTGACCATGGTAGTACCACACTTGGGTGAGTAATGCTACTGTGAAGAGTTCCCTAACCAGATATTAATACCATTCCGCCTCCCTCCATCAAAAACTGTGGCGGGCCATCTGTCAATGGTTTAAAAAATATTCCAGACAAAACTTGATTATTTTGCTATGGAGAATCTGAATCTGCAGTAAAAAATGGATGTTTCCATTTAAGATTTAAAAGTTGCCCCCCACCCCACCCAAGGGGGGCAGAGGCTGGGGCTGGAGGTCACATGTAGTATCATTTGATGTCTCCCTTTGAGCTTACAAACTTGTCTTACCCACTATTTTTACTCGAGATATAGTTTTCGAGATAATCTCATCCGAAACTTCAGATGGACTACCCTGTGTAAGAATTAAAATATTTCACACAAGTATTACAAATTATTTTACTTTAGCCCCCAACTGACAAAAACTTACATCTGTCCTCTCTCCCTCTCTCTATGCAAAGAAAAATTATACTTTTTGACTGCAATGTTTCCTCCTGTCTGTCTTCTTCTATTACCATTGCCATTACCTGCTGTCCATGTTGACAGCTCCGGGGCAGCTGACGGACACAGCAGAGGTTCATGCTTGACGCCATGTGCCCACCGGTGGCCACACACTCCACTCTCTTTAGTACAATACATACAATGCGCGAATTTGTATTTCTTGATTGAGTTGACACCATTGTACAGGAAATCAGGTACAATTTCTTGTTCTTTTTGAACTTTTTAATTTTACGCATCACAACAAGATATGCTGTACTAAACAGATTGGAGTTTGAGGCTTCCAGTGGGCACATGGCACGATATTTCTGCTGAAGGTCTCACACCAGTCAGATTAATGTGGGTTTTCTTCTTATTCTGTGTAGCCTGGGCCCAAAATTTATCTTAAATGTTTACTCTCACAAGCAATTTTATTGCACAGGTAGCTACTTTTGTTTTTCCTTTATTTACAAGCAACAAGTTTTAGGAAGTGCTTTCCTTTTTCCACGCTCTGTGACAATATTGACAGTATGTTCTTCCTCTGTTGCCAAATACATTTTCTGGGCACTCATGCTGTACTGTGCTGATCAGCCAGAGCATAATGACCACCTTTAGAATGGTGCGTCCACCTTTGGAATGGATAACATTGGCAACACCTAGTGGCCAGAAGCAATGAGGCTTTGGTAGATCACTAGATGGAGTTGGCACCACATTTGCACACTCAAGCCACCTAATTCCCATAAATTTCACAGACGGGTCAATGAGCACCGATACAAAGTTCAATCACATTCCAGATGTGTAAGGGTTCTGCTCTGGCGAGTTGGGGGCCAGCACATCAACTGGGACTTGTCACTGTGTTTGTTGAACCACTCCATTGCACATCTGGCCTTGTGACATGGAACATTATCTTCTTGAAAAAGCCACTGCCAATTGGAAACATGATTGTCAAGAAGCGGTGTACATGGTCTGCAACCAGCGTATGATACTCCATGGCCATCATGGTGCCTTGGGTGAGCTCCATTGGACCATGGAGTCACCACCAGCCTGTGTCTGTTCGTCACATGTTGCAGGCACTCACCATGGAATTCCTGGAACACCCGACAAGTTGTGCAGTTTCCGAAATACTCATGCTGAGCCTTCAGGCCATCACAATCTGCCCTCAGTCAAACTCAGATAGATTGTGCGTCTTCTCCATCCTACACACACACACTCAGTCAAACTCAGATAGATTGTGCGTCTTCTCCATCCTACACCCACACACACACAGTCATTGATACTACATGCACTGCGCTTGTGTCTGACAACTAGCAGTCAATCCTTGCGAGGTGACAATGCTACTGCCTGGATGTGTTTATATTGGTTGTACGTCGCTGGTCATAATGTTCTGGCTGATCAGTGTTTTTTCTTCGTGTTATATATTTCATCACATTATATTTGTTTTTTATTACCTGTCCCAACATAAAAATATTGAAGAAACAAGCTATTTTTGCTGCTTGGTAGTCCAAAAGGAACTATAATTGCAGTGCAATTTTTTTTACACGGGAGATTTTTCTATTACACCACCATAATTCCTTAGGTAAATCATAGTGATAACCTGTAAATTTACAACTAAACATAAGATTTTAAAAATAATTACCAAATGAGATCTCCAATTCAGAATTCTGTGAACATGAGTTGAGGATTTGCTTGCACAAAAAATCTCTATTATTTAATGATAAATAGCACACAAAACTGCACAAGCGTAAATCTAGAGGTTGTATTAAACTATTACACCTCGATTTACTGCTTCTGCCTCTATACCTCTTGCTATGTAATGTTGTCACAAATTAATTGCAAGTCACATCACACATACATTTAAATAACAATAAACTTGGCAACATGAAAAAACAAATTGAGGGCACAGCTTTACACAAAAGAAAGTGTCCATATTCAAGGGAATAGCACTGTTTGAGTTCATACAGTTCTTTCAGATCCAGTTGTCTACATTAACACACAGGCACATTTGTTAACACGTTTCTGCAATACTGTTTAAACTCCACACACCTGGTTTTAAAGAGCAATCCCTGGCAGCAACCTGCATCTTTCTGTGTACAAAGTTGATTTTTGAGGGGAAAACTGGTGGCTTTTTGCACACAATGACACTCTACAATGGAATCGGATTGACACGAGCAACAATTTTGCTTCATGCCTAACAAAAGCTAATCTTTTTCATTGTTTAGAAACAGTCGAGATCAATTTTTTTTTTTTTATTTTTGGAATTTTCTGTTATAGTTCAGTGCAGTGTTTTCCCTCCTTGGGAAAATGGTTTGCAACCTATATCTCTCTTCACTGCACATAAAAACAAAAATTAAGGAGCGAGCTCCTGCCTTGATATGAAAACTTTAAAGCTGTAGAACTTGATAATGAGAATCAATATCAACTATCATGTTTAATGCAACAAACTTAATTATGTCTAGTGGCATACTGTGTGCGCTCTCAGGAATTAATAAAGGAAGTACAATGAAAATGGCAAAAAGACAGTGTAATGGAAAATCAAAGTTACAAAAGTAAAATTTCAATTTAGTGTTTGTTACATTTTCAAAGAGCTGTACATGTTGCAAAATGTTATGATTCATAATAGAGAAAAAGACATAAAAACTAGAAAAAGAACCATGTTATTAATATGTGCCCTTCGAAATGGTACAGCATCCCTGCATGAAGGAACTATGACATTCAAGCCCTATTTACATCCTACTTATAAAATGTGTACCTCAAACAATCTTCGAACACAGTATGTGAAGAAGTATGAAAGAACAGTAGCTCAGTGCTTTGCACGTAAAACTAAAGCACAAGAGTACGGTTGAAACATTTTTGTTAAGGTTACCAGGGACGTTAAACAAACATTTCAAAAAAACTGTATAGAAAAATAGAAGTTTTCATATAACTTCTCACATATGCAGTTTACTTACAACTTATTTGCTAGAGAAAATAAGTCCTCCTGCAAAATTGTCAGGGTCATGCTATACTTATCGTTTTTCATACACTGTTGATAGGTTTTACAGTTAAGTGTAAGTGGTGATGTTTTTCATTCCATCTCTACAAAAACACCTTAAAATTTTATAATGAAGTTGTATAACCTGAAAGGGAAAACAAAAAGGAAGGTGGAATAAAAGACAAAGTAATACCTACGGTAGACACAATAAAGGAGTAACACATCATCTCTTTTTCCACTATGTCCCCCCTTCACCAGAAGAACGTAAAACAACTGTAATGGAAATTGCAAGTGCTCTATTTTCTTAGTGCTGTTCAAAACTTAGAAAACTGCCACATGTCCAACCCTTTCCCCTTACACACACACACACACACACACACACACACACACACACACACACACACACACGAGCGCGCGTGAATGAATGAGTAAAACATATATAAGGATTTCACGGGAGGGAAAAAAGAACAAAACACGGAAATTGTCAAACATTTTATATTACATTTACAAATTGAAACAAACACAAAAGTTAAAAGGTACTTTTATACATTACCTTCATATAAATTACTGTATTTTAATAATATATATGTATATATATTATATACTGTTTATTGTATATATATAAAAGTCTATTTAGTCTCGTGTTCTTGCTGCCTCTTGGGAAACTGTCTCTCACTGTGACACACACACACACACACACACACACACACACACACACACACAGTATTACAATTATCTTCCTGGGAAACATCTATCAATATCACAACCAGTACTCCCCAAAACATGTTCTCCTATAAACATTCAGAATGCAAAGCAGCCTCTCTGCAGTACATTATTTTACAGTTTAGTGATAAAACAGCAAAACAATGGAAAAACTTAACAACAAAAATTAAATCGAAAATCATTTTACTGGCTTCAGTTAGGTATGAGAAAACTGTTGCTCTAAATTTAACCCGTCTGTGGGATTTCTTCATTATTAATAAAAAAAAAACCTCACTAAATACAAAATGCAAGTTAGGTCTCTATTTTTAAATTACAACAGTATAAAACACTGTTTTTGTTGGAATAAACAACTAATAATTTACATTACATAAAGGGACACACAATAACAAAACAATTCTGGCAAGTTGTGAGAGAAGGAGAAAATAAAAATAAATGCAAGCATACTTCTTTTACATACGCAGCTACATAATATACAGTAAGCATGACAACTTCTACTCTCGGAAATACATCACAACTGCTGCATGATGACTTCGTGCACCTATTTGGGCAAACAACAATAGAAACACGCAAAACAATGATTTATTGAATAATATACAAAACATGGGAACAAGCTGCACATTTGTTGATTTAGTGCTATGATGCTAAACTCTGACAAAGGAACCCACTGCAGCAGAAGCAGTTAAATTCTTTTTAATGCTACATTAAAGTGAGAAACATAGTTCTGTCATTGCTACATGAAATTAACAAGACAGAAAACACAATAAAAAAAATTACCTACAATTACCTTTAATGATTCATGTGTCATTGGCACAGTCTATGCATAGCATATATTTAATCCATGCATAATCCTATTCAATGCATATTGAAAATTGTGTGCATCAGCTGTCACCAGTGTCACCCACATAAAATGCACACACACACATATAATAGTTTTCCTATTTGTCTAGACACACTTAAATTTATAGTGATCCTGTCATAAGTATTAAAGGGGAATGATGATATATTGAACATGCACTTGTTACTTAACAGTTTTCATGTGACTAGAAAAGCAAGCAAGTTTTTAGAATGGCAAGTTGCAACTTTCCTGTCACATGTCTTGTAGGAAAATTAATACAATATTCAAATGAAGGCAATGGAAAATTTACACCAAGGCAAAGGTTTTGAAACTTTATGGACATAGGAGGCACTGGTTACCATAAAGTGTATTTCCAAGGAAGATTAGCACTAAGATATATTGCACTGCTTCCAATGTAAATAATGCCTGCAATAAATTATACAATATGTGTCACCAAAGAAGAGAAAATAGTATACACATTACAAATAATATTTTCCATTGTCATGTACATTTGTGTATCAGCAACAATTTCAAATGTCGTGGTGATGTTCTCTTTCAAATAGTTCATAAAGTCTGAGCAATGGGGCACAAAATAATTTCAATTTATAATTTAAAAGTTCTCTACAACTGTAGCACCCTAACAAATCTAATGGTTTTGGAACACAGTCATTTTTCTTACCCATTCTGACAGTTCAAGGACAAATGTGAAAATAAAATTTATTGAGTGCAGCAGAAATGGAGTTTTTCAAATGCTGCTTTATTGTTTAAAGTATTTGTCTTTTTCATAATAACCAAAAATATTGTCAGGCACAGATTTTGCAAATCAGGTAACAGAACAATTTTCATGCTTGATTCTAAACAACTGTGGGAAATGTAATACATGCATAAATAAATGCGATATTTGGTTTGTGATAGAATTTGTACAAGTGCAAAGGATACTTTCTCCTGGTGTCATTTTGGCAACTACCTTAATGCAAGATGTGAGTGTACTACTACTAAAAATTTTCCTGGTCCAAAATAAAGCAAGATGCAAGTTCAAAGTATTTGCAAGGAGACCCCCCCTCCCCATGGGTGGGACCGACTTTTTGAAGTCACCTATATGGCTGTGCACATTGGGATCCCAGGTATCACATCATGCCGCCATTCACCCTGGTGGGCCATTGTTTGCAAGTAATGTGGAGTGGAGTGGGGTGTGGTGGGGTGGGGTGGGGTGGGGGGGGCTGTAATTTCATATGATGCTCTACAGCTTTCAAAATAGTAGCAATACATAGACAAGCAATACAGCATTCCTCACAAGTAGATGGTTGTGAATTTGAGTCTCTTCAGGTGTTTTTAATTTTTTGTTGTTTTATTCATTATACAATGATTTCGACCATTATTTTTATTCATTTAATTAGTTTAAATCTAATTTCTTAATTTTTAATCCTTATGCACATCATTTGAACCATTGTATTAACTTTTTGATTCGTTCTCATTTTTTCCTTTCATTTGGAATTTTGTATACACGATTGTAATTATTGATATCAATATAATAGAGGGAAACATTCCACGTGGGAAAAATTATATATAAAAACAAAGATGAGGTGACTTACCGAACGAAAGCGCTGGCAGGTCGCTAGACACACAAACAAACACAAACATACACACAAAATTCAAGCTTTCGTAACAAACTGTTGCCTCATCAGGAAAGAGGGAAGGAGAGGGAAAGACGAAAGGAAGTGGGTTTTAAGTGAGAGGGTAAGGAGTCATTCCAATCCCGGGAGCGGAAAGACTTACCTTAGGGGGAAAAAAGGACAGGTATACACTCGCACACACACACATAAATATGTCTGCTTGTGTCTGTATGTGTGGATGGATATGTGTGTGTGTGCGAGTGTATACCTGTCCTTTTTTCCCCCTAAGGTAAGTCTTTCCGCTCCCGGGATTGGAATGACTCCTTACCCTCTCCCTTAAAACCCACTTCCTTTCGTCTTTCCCTCTCCTTCCCTCTTTCCTGATGAGGCAACAGTTTGTTGCGAAAGCTTGAATTTTGTGTTTGTTTGTGTGTCTATCGACCTGCCAGCGCTTTCGTTCGGTAAGTCACCTCATCTTTGTTTTTATATATAAACGATTGTAATTATTATTAGATATCAACTTCAATTTAATGTTTTCTCTTTCATTATATTATATTACATTTCCAGCCATGTTACTGCATTCATTATTTCTATTCTTCATTTTGCTTGGATTTTGTTTTACTTATAATCCCTTCTTTCATTTAAATCTTCACCTTATTTTATTCATAGTGCAACAAGAATTTGTATTTTAAATGTTTGTATGATGATCACCATCTAAAAAAATTGTCTTATAATGGATTTTTTTTACACCACTGCTCAATCAGTATAAATATTTTACTTTGTATTCCATTTTTAGACAGTAGATCAGCATTTCCAAATGTTTCAATATTATGATAGATATATGAAAATAATTAAATTCACACGCACGATTCCAAATGGAAGAAAAAATGACAGCAAGTCACAAAGTAAAATATGTGACAAAGGATTTGAAATTAAAATACAGTAAAACCAATACTTGCATAAAAATAAGGGTCGAAATCATTGTGATAAAGATTAAAAAATAAAAAATTCAAATCACCTGAGGTGGTTTGAACCCAAGACGACCTGCAAATGAGGGCTGTACCTTAACCATTATGCTACGTCATTAGCTCGTTCAAAGCTCCTATTTTGAAGGCTGTACAGGATCACATGAGATTACTTTCTTCCCCCCCCCCCCCCCCCCCCTACTCCCCTCTTTGATTATGAGGATCTACCAGGGTGAATGCCTGCGGGGTGTGTGGTATCTGGGACACTAACACACATCATGTGGTATCTGGGACACTAACACACATCACTGTACACATGGTTTCAAAAAGTCAACTCTACCCACAGCGACCCCTCCTATTCAGATATTATTAAAGCAATACATCTCTGGGCTATCACATCATTTTACCACCACTAACAACATATTCTTTTCTTTGACCAAAGTTCAGGGTAAATGTTGATAAAAGTGGAACATAAATATCTCTGGGGTACAACACCACCCCCTCTTTCTTGAAATCTACAACACTGTTGGGGACAGATTCAAACAATGTGATGTGGTATTATAGCCTATATAGTTTTGTTATTACATTTCAATAAGAAGACGAGGAAGAAGAAACTGCAGTAACATCAAGATTCTTAATTTTGATCACAGAATTATTATGCATTTAACTCTAGTATTTTTGTAATCTAATTACATCAACAAGTTCTTGTAACCCAGAACTTGTTCATTAAATGGCATAAATTTACTTTAATTTGTACATCAGAAAGTAATGATTTCAATTAAGTAATGAAGGTGTTCTGCCCAAATCATTGTAGTTGGTCTCATTGTTAAAGCATAATACATGTGCACCACAGTTAATGTAAATTCTATAGTTAAGGAACTTTCTCTGCACCAATTGCTCAGGTAATAACCATCAAATTAAATGTTATTCACTGCACTTTATTTTATTTGTGTGTTAATCTTCTCCAGGTTTCCATATGTTCCACTGGACTAAATGAATTCTATTGTATAAGGCTAGTGTTGTGTAGCAGCTGTCACGTTTTATAGCATGTTCAAAGGTTGTACAATGTCCAAACGTAGCAACAGTATCCGTCAGCAAAGAGCTATGTTGATCTCTCATCTCTGACAATACTGTGCACTGGTAGCATTAAAACAATAAGCAAAATAAACACTAATCAGCCAAAGAAAAGTTATTTTACTGATAACAGTACACACATTTCCCTTACACTCAACCACTTGCAACTCTGAATTTTTTTTAGAAACGAAAATATGCAGGAAAAATACTTTTCTTGTCGTAGAAGCATGAATCTTTGGCAAGTACACAACGTAAGGGATTTCTCCTGGATTTTTTCTGACCATTTAAGATATAATACCCAATGATAAGAAACTGAAAGTCAGTGCATATGTAAGTCTCTCTCTCTCTCTCTTTCTTTCTTTCTTTCTTTGAAATACACGAGGCATTTACAATTGTCTATTTTCCAGAAGACAATAAAATAATGCACAAGAGACTTAAACTTATGTAAAATAAAATTAGGCAGTAGTTTTGATAAAAAATAACACCTTCATTTCTTGTGCATAAAATGAACACACAAGAATAATGATTCATCGCAGATGCAAGATCTTTACGGTACCCAATGCTATTGTTAATAAACAAACATGTACGGGCTGTTAATACCTAAATATGACTTATTTTATTTCTTCAGATCTTCTGATAGTGGGTTTGTAAGATGTTTCACGATTCATTCACAAATGTGTTCTCAGAGATATGTTGACCCAGTTTAACCTCACAAATAACTCTCACAATTTCCTGTTTGACACATGCGGTGAGTTACCTGCAGGTGGGTTCTACTGTATGTGTTGCACATGCTTCTAAACTGTTAAACAATTCTTTTCAGTACACACTAAGCTGCTGATTGGAACTTTTATTCTTTGGTTTCGTTCTGGATTAATTCATAAGAATGCAGCAATTTTATATTGCTATATGAAGAAAGCAACAGCAGGTATATACATTGTCTGTTTACTTCACTGAAGCCTGTATAAAACTGAAATCTTGTGATCCTTGAGTTGCATATTCATGGAAGTCTGAAACTGTACGTTTTATTTTATGACCTTTTGCCACTCACCCAACACCTATCAGCAAATACCTGAAAATGGTTTTGCTAGAAAAATCCTTATTTTTCAGTTAAACCTCAACAGTTAGGACCATTTACCATAGGATGATGATCTTAAACAGATTGTGAAAACAGAGTGTTATTCAGTGGGGGAATAATATCTCAAACCAGTGTCCAGTCTACACTCTTACCCTCTTCATTTGAACACAAAAACCTTTCCATCAACAAATTAGCATCACAAAACTTTGATGTATGTAATTCAAGACTAAATCACTTGTTTGTAGTTTATTTAACAGCAAATACATATCAAAATATTTTCCCATATAATTAAATTTTTATGACCAAGAGCGATAAAGTGATGTAAAATATTGTTACTTCTCCAATCATTCATATGATCTCTAAAAAAGTTATAGCAGTAATCCATTGCTATCTTCTGATAGGAATCACTATATGGAATACAACACATAGTAAAAATTTGCCTCTGCAGTATTATGAGAGGGCATAAAATTGTTTCTCAATAAAAAGCAGAAGTGAATCATAAACCCTTACTTTTGTGGCGACAGGAGACCAATTTATGTATGTGCACATAGGGTAGACCATTTACCTGCAAGTTTTTTCTATGGCTGATTGCAATGCAACTATTTTGCTATTTGACACATTCAAGATCTTGAGAAAATTAAATAACATAAAAAAATTTTGATCTTGTTGCACAGTGTTTAGCAATGGGCACAATAAAAGTAAGTCGACAATAGCATAGCTGGTAACTTTCAGATTGTCATTGTAAAATGAAAAAGACAAATTAATAGCTATTGAGATGAGAAGAAAATCCTAACAACACACACCAATCAATGTTTTTTGGGATCAAAAATAAAATGGAGAATCAAAATAATGGTGTTATAAATTTGTATGAAGGTTAAGAAAAATTCCTGGAATAATAATGCCTTAGGATATTAGTACCTGGTAGAGAAGCAAGATGACTCCCCATTTATCAAGTTTTTATTATATGCATTTACATCCCACAGCAGATATAATCATCTCAACACGAAGATATGTAATGGACCCTACATCAACTGTTATGATCAGCATCTATTTACTTCATACTTTATTAACTTATTGGCTGTAGTTTCTCATCCCATGTGCCACAGCTGTTTTCTCCCTACCAGTTTGATAATGTTTTTTACCATCTTTGGAATATTATTCCTGCAGATTATGCTTACACTTTCAGCGTTCTTTCTATTTTTGTTTCTAATCTGCGACCGACAGTTTTTAGTTATCTCCATCACGCTATTCTCATATCACTTGTTAGTGCACAGGTTTTCACATATTAAGCACTCTCAATGAGTCATTTATTTTAGTTAATATCATGGCACTACTGCTCTGCTCATTTTCAGACTGCTACTGATACAGATTATACCTACGAATATAAGATTGATTTTCAAGCATGTCCCATTATTTCTCTCTTGTCATTCCATTTCTTCTGAGAGCACAAACCAAGAATCCAAGAATAGTTCAGTTTTTCAATTTTATTTAATTTGGGGGTTTCACTCTATTCGCAAACAGAGAAAAATCTTAGGGCAACATGTACAAGTTTTTTTTAACATGTTTGTTTTCTAACTTGCAGTACAGATAACATGAAGCAATAATATAACATGTCTTGAATATTTTCTTTATGTCTAAAAATTGACAGTGCTTTACAACTGGATTTGTCTGGCATTTTACCAGTAAAAATGTTTATGTTTGATTGACCCCCTTTTTTTTATCAGTTGCTGTGCAGTCAGTCTGATAAGTATACCATTCCTCTGCTGCTGTATTAGATAAATGTGAACCTGTTTCATGAGATACAGTTGCTCAGTTGGCCAATCAGTAATTTCCCAACACTACTCTCATTACCCCTGACTAACACCCTTCACTTGATTGGTTCACTTTGTTACTGAATTTTCCCCATTTTTGCTACTGCACATTCATGTATATAAAACACATCTTAAAACATAATTACAAAGGGATTATGAGAAAGCGACAACACAACTGTGTGTATGTTGCACTGGACAGCCCATCAAACTTATCTTTCTAATTACTTGAAACTAGGGCATAAATACTGATTTACCAAGAGAACTAGTTGGTTATTATGCACACAACAGTTCTAAAAATGCTGTAAACCAAGTGCGAACATCAGAGAAACTCCATTTCTATTGCCAAATGTACACAAAAATTTATATAAAAAAATAAAAAAGCAATAACAATACCTTCCAAATTGGCAAAGAACATTTTGCCATAAAGGCAAAACAACTAAAGACAAATAGCACATGCCCCGATACAGTATTATGATATCAGGCATTTAAATGACTGGCACTCGGTTACATGACAGGTGGCAATTAGGCACCAGTACATCACCTTTCACTCTTGCTAGGTGTAACATGTGAATGGTAACTATTTCCTTCGCGGCAGGATTGTTTCCCTATAGAATGTGACACCTATGAATGCTTTCTCTATCTCGCTTTTTCTTTCTTTTTAAAGTCAATAATTCAAGGTGCATGTAGATTTAATAATGCAACCCTAAAGTTGTTGGGAACTTCTTGCTTGAAACTGGTATAGTGTAAGTAAAATTAAAAATACATGGATATAGCTGTAACTACATGAAAACAGACATCCCAAGACACATGCAGTTAGTGCATGTAAGGCATACAAATTTGAAAAAACTGGCAGTAAAAATATCTTTTGTAATATTGTCTTATTAAGACTTCCTATATTCTGTTCACAATAACATCTGCTCGAAAAGCAAACTTAATTTTCCTCTCATTAGAATATCAGGAGGCAAATGTCCACAATTTTATAGGTGTTTGAACTACATTTCTGTTAAGCTGTATCTGGAGGTACTTTCACTGGATTTTCTGCTTTCAGTTATTTTGTTGCCTTATTTTTCGATAGTTCACCAAACTCCAACTAGCTCAGAGAGACAAATTTGATTATGATCATCTGAAAATTTGTCATAAAATTGCCAGTCAACTTTGCCTTGATCCTAACTGTTAGTAACAATATTTATTTGTTTGTACTGCTGAATTCAAGCTAAGGCTGTTCTTATGCATAGGATAATGCACCTTGAGTTAATGCAGAGCACAGACAGAACAAATTAGTGTTGGGTTACTTACAAAAATAATAATAATAATGAAAAAAATAAAGAAAGCATTATAATGAAGTTTGTAAGCATTGTATGAAGCTGCTCATTTCTCTCTCTTTTAATTTCCTGAATATAAAGACTCCAATGAAGGCAATTTCACAGATATAAAGAAAAATATATGAAGGATAAATAAATTTACATCAGGAATCTTTTATAAAACACACATCTCATGTACTTCATAACACAAAAAAGAAGGAAGGAGCACACACAGTATGCACAGACGTGCTATGACACAGTAACTCAAGAGCTCATGAGCCATTGCTAATTAAGATTTGGTCTTCAGACACATTAAGTACAACACAAACATCTCCAAAACATAGTTATTTCTTTTTTCTTCTTCTTCTTCTTTTTTTTTTTTTTTTTTTTTTTTTTTTTAATTCAGCACACAAGTTTATATTCTGTGAACTTGCAGATTCAGTATACTGATATTAACAGATAATACAAAATCACAAATTAAAAAAGAAAATAATAATAATTATAAGAAATATAGTTTGAAGGCTATTTCAGTTATATAAGTATGACAAATTTTGGGAAATGGGGAATATAGTGTAAAGATCTATATAAATTATGGAGTAACAGGATAACTTGCAATATTGCAGTAGCAACAATCAGTTATGTTGTGTGACGATATCAACTATTTATAATTTATGGCACTTAACAAAAACAAAATGTGTCTGTAAGTCTTTAACAATACAGTAACTACACGTTAATGCAATCATCATTAATTTGTAAAAAATTAATGTTTATTTTCTTCATTTCATTAGAAATTTGTCCTCTTTCACTTGGTAGTGGCATCACAAGATTACTGGTTGTCAGGGATACAAGCTAGTACCTCAAAATGAAATGATGTTTCAATATGGTAATCTATAACCCCTTCTTGACAAAGGGAAAGTCCTGGCCCCTCGTAAGTAGTTGTAGGTTGCTTGTTTGTTGTGTGGTAACGTTCGATTTCTAAGATAACCGCACACCTGTATACCACCTGGGCCAAGCCTTCCCTATACAGAAATTTCATAATTCATATCATAAACACTAGCACGGTCTGGAGTTGGCGTTGAACTTCGATGAGTGTCTTGAAGAACTGAAGATGAGGTCCCACTCACTGGGCCGCTAACAGTTACTAGCCTATGCTCGGAACGAGGAGTACCTGGGGAAGCTGAAGTCAGCTCTATTGAATCGGACATCTCTAACGCTCGCACAAATGACATGGGTCTCCTTGAGCCCGGACTGGGTCGTCGTCCATCACAAGAAGAAACTGCCGCTGTTGGGGTGGTAGGGGTTACCATTGTCTTTCGTTTAATCTGTGGAGATTGTGGAGGAGGGTACACAGGGACACCACCACGCACTGGGGGGTAATAGGAAGCTGGAGGACGCTGACTATACATTTGCTGCTGCTGCTGCTGCTGTTGCTGCTGCTGTTGCTGCTGCGTAGGACTTGTTGGGTTTGAGCGATAATACTCGTACCCAGCACTCCTTTGATGCTGAGAAGGCAACGGCTGATGATGATGTGATGATGCTCCAATTCCATTTCCATTGGACCCATAAGCACCAGGAGAAGTGTCCTTCCACGTATAAACTCCCCTTTGTGGAGAGCCAGCTAATTCTCGTATGTTATCTGCTGTGTTATTTGAGCGTGCATATGCGAGATCACCACCAGATCCACCTTGCCGAACAAGCTCACTTTCTGACAGGAATCGACGCTGCGGACTTCCATAACTTGACGTTGGCGGCGCAACTCTAGATGCTGGATGGGGCTGTACGCTGTGATGTGTATGGACAGCACTGATTTGTGAGGGCTGTTGCTGAAATTCATAGTATGTGGATGACGGCGTCCCCATTCCCCCAACTCCAATAAAATCTGGTCGTCGTGGCTGTGTGGGAGTGCCTGGGTTGGACCTATTAAAAACAAACATGTTTACAGAAATATTAGTACCTTCCCAAAAAACACGCTAAAATTCAACTGCTTTTAACTCTGTGATTAGCTTGTCATTAATAGCATACATGGAGCAGGATTTTTTTTTTTTTCTGCGTTTAATTTTCAATGAGGTCAGTAACAGCAAAACACTTTTACAGGATGTCCTTTGGCAAACATTCTGGTATACTTAAGAAAACAATACTTAGAACCATAATATATCACTCAAGCTTTCTAATGTATATACTTGCAAAACTAAAATAATTAAATATGTACTGTTATTGCTAAAAGCAGAACAACGACCATAGGAAGGTTGCAAGAAAGTGCTCAGAAAATAGAATAACAGTGGACCAAGACATCAAGGAAAGCAATTTATAACAGCACAACAAATGAAGTGAACAGCAAAACAAAATTACAAGCGATCTTGTGGGCATCTGCGAAACTGCTAAGGAAACAAACAGCTTAGTAGTTGCATTACGAGACATCGTATAGGGCCAAAATCTTCTCATAACCTAAACTAACTAACAATTTCAACAGATATACCAAAGAGGCTCAAACCAAAGCAGTTTGAAGCAAACTTGGTATTTTAGTCATCATTTTACCTTGAAGGGAACTAAGAATGAAACCGCAGAAGAAGGTTGAGGAGTTAACAAATGATGTCGTGAACAAAGACTCAGATCAGGCTGCTTGACGAAAACATCTCCTCAACTGGTTAACATCACCTAAAGAAACATAATGTGCATATGGGTGCACAGACAGCTCTGCACAATATGGAAAAGTTGGTGTATGTGTGTGTATGTTTGTGGAAAAGAAATAGTCATGTTAGAAAAAGACAGTACAAAAGAAGGAAATATAAGAAAAGTGTCTACATACAAAGACAAAAGAGAGTACTAAAATATTCACAGAGAATAATCACAGCCAACCTGCTATTCCTATGAACTAAAAAATCAGTGTAGCTCTGTATCTTCTTCCAAGACACACAAAAAGTGCACTGGCAAAGTAATCCAAGCTCCGTATGTCCTACAGCTGTTGCCAACAGTTTTCTGTTATCGATATTCTCTCTAACTCATGCAAAATATTTGACACGATATGCAATAAAACATTATGAAAAGCCTGCATATCTAAATGCAAGTTTGTGAAAGCTCAACTACTTTGACAAGTCATATTAAATTTTCTAATGGCAAAAGAAATCTAATTTACTTTGCTTCACATGCGGCAGATTACTTGTCAAATGAACACATTAAATTAAATTAATAAAAACTATAACTATAATCCAGGGAAAGATACTTGTTGCAATATTTATTGTGGCATCACTCAAATGGATGCGACAGTGCTTCAGTTATAAACTGTAAGCTCCAATGACTGGTGGAGCAGTATAACTGAAGCACATAATATACAACAAATGTTATAAAATCTACAAAAACAACAGTTTGACATCATGTGGCTTACAACGAGAAACTACTATTAACCAGCTATTTGGATGTTTGGTTTATGTACTATAAAAATATGGCAGAAGTCAAATCTTCTGGTCTAGAAACATACAATGAGTAATTTTACATAAGAGCCAACTGATTCAGTCTTTCACATACAATGTTCGCTCTCGTTGTGGCTATAGTTCCCAGGAATTACATAGGGTCTTGCACACAATTCACTGCCTAATGTTTCATTATCTTCTGTGCAAGACATCACAAGAGAATATGTGGAAAAGTACTTAAATTCCCTGACATCTAAAAATTTTAAGGAAAAACATGATCCAAAATTTTACTGTTGGAAATGGTGAATATGGCTCGTAGAACCATTTACTTCTTGTCCAGTACACCGGACATTGTGGCATAAGATTTGCAATTCCAGTGATGGTACTAGTTGAACTTTTATTTTTAATTTTGATTACCACAACTGGTTTTGGCCACCAAGACCATTTTCCAGTGGGAGAATACATACAGTTAAGTCAGTCTGTACACTCACATAATGACAGACACATAACCACCAGCTGAAACCAGTCATGGAAATAAAAAGTAAAAATACAAGTGCAATTGGTGCTGTCATTTGATCCCACAAAACATTAACACTCAGCTCAATGAATACACAATTTGTAACGTAAGCAACAAGATGACGTATCTGCTGTCGAACTATGTGCTGGGGTCACAAAACTATCAAATACAATTCTCCAAAACCTGAGGTTTTTTTTTTTCTTTACTTTTTCACATATAGCCATCATTACACTAGGATATACAAGCCATAGAAACTTGCAGGATGATTTAAATTATACAAGATGTAAACCTTGGTGTTAAAGTACATCTTACTTGCATATTCATCATATGGACTCCAGGGCCCACACTGTTTCAGTACAAGATATTGATATGTGAATTGTTTAAAAAAAAAACAGTACATTACAAGGTACACAAGTTACGCAGTACTATGAGTACATTGTTTTATTGTCTTGTAAGTCGAATATTGCCACTAACAGGTACCGTCGAAGTTTTGTTGCATTGGTAAAAGCATAAGCAACACTCTAGAACTTGCTGTCTCTTACAATACAAAGAGACTGAAATTGAGTTCTGAAATAGCCAGCATTATCAATGCACACATTACAAGGTGTTACCACTGTTTGTCAAAGAACGTCAAACAACCTATTTCACACATATAATTCTTCATACGATCTCAATGGAAGAAACTGATGCAATTTACGTAGCATTCTTTCTCACTGACAGAAAATAATATATGATGTGGCCACTACAGCCAGAGAGAGAGAGAGAGAGAGAGAGAGAGAGAGAGATCGTCATGTTGAGCTTTTGTGAGTGTATGTGTGTTTTCTAATATAGAAGAAGGCCTTCTCGTCAACAGCTAAATTGTACAGCAGTCTTTTCACTGTGCTCGTCTGTGACTCAAAGTCTCCTCCTCCTCCTATTCACAATACAGTGGTACCTCGCTTAACAAGCACCTCCCACACCATGCAATTTGCATAATAAGAAAAAAAAAAATCGTAAAAAAATGACTCACTTAATGAGCAATGTTCCATATAATGAGTGACGATAATTTATTGTGAGGTCACCAGCTGTTCACATGTGGAGGGGGAAAACAATCAACAATATGAACCTCATTCATTCTTGGCAGCAGCATACGAACAATGTCTTTAGTACGTACTGCATCTCAGTTTAGCCCTCTTTCTGCTACCATCTTAACGCAGCTTGTCATCACACATTTTTCTAAACTTGTATTCACACAGTGTTTTCCTGTGTGCAAATTTTATAACCTTCACAAAAATGTCCCTGAAGATATAGCTGCAAGAAGACGACCATAAAAGAAACACAATGACCTTAGAAATGAAGCTTAAAATCATTGAAAAACGCCAACATTGTGTGAGCACTGCTGATTTAGTACACACATACAATCGGACTACATCAGCTATTTGTGCTGTCCTCGAACAAGGACAAGATTTAAGAGACAGATGTTTGAAACTGAGTGACAAGAGTATCTAATCAACAGTTTTTCATTATCCTACGGATAATCGTATTATCCTGTGGATAAATGAAAAGCAACTACAAGGCGACAC
Source organism: Schistocerca americana (assembly GCF_021461395.2). NCBI lineage: Eukaryota > Metazoa > Arthropoda > Insecta > Orthoptera > Acrididae > Schistocerca > Schistocerca americana. The sequence continues at coordinate 946,171,473 of NC_060119.1, forward strand.
TTAATGAGAACATCATTTGTGAAAAGGCGAGAATTATTTTTGCTGACCTCGTTAAGAAGACACCAGGATCATCAGTGGCCAAAGAAGTGTTTAAGACAAGCTGTGGGTGGTTCGAGAAGATTAAGAAAAGAACAGGCATCCACAGATAACAGCAAAGCAGCAATCTTGTGATGCAATATAAGAAATGCTGAAGGCATGGATATCTGTTGCATCGTACATTGAAAATCATCACAGCAATAAAGAGTGGCATGTGCACTAAAAATTTATTTGATGATAATGCTGTCACATTTTTGCCAAGTGTTGAAGTGTTGGCAGAACAAATAACTTCCTTGTAAAAAAGAATTAGCTATGTATTGTGATTAGTAAAGTACATAATATTGTATGTGTAATTTTCTTTGAATATATGGCATGGAACACATTATCATATTTTACATTAATTTGTATGTGATAAACTGTTTCGCTTAAGAATGTTTCGCACTATGAGCGAGATTCTGCGATGAATTATGCTCGCTATGCGAGGTTCCACTAAATTGTTGTTATTCCATCCTGGACTTTCCATTGTTTGATTTTGACAGATTAAAATAACACAGATATGTGAAGTAGAATTTTGTTAATGCAGTCTACTAATGCATGAGGTAGAAAGTATAATCACATTAATCCACCACTCATAACAGCAGACGAAATACTGATACTGAATTATTGTTGACACTGGCTGGATCGGTGCATATTGGCTGTTACAGCTCTGCCATGCCTGACTGCATCTATCCACTCAGCAACCATTCTGCATGGTACAGCAGCATTTCCTACAGCTTCCACAGGCTCCTCAAGGCATTGCCATGCATTCCTTCCACGGTACACTCCAATCTTTATGTAATAATGCAGTTCTAGTTTGGTAACATCCACCTTGAACGACCGCTCAACTCATATTGTGATCTCTGTTCGCACTTTATACTCCTGGAAAGCACTGCCATCTTGCATCACATCACATTACTACGTATTCTTGAGGAGACTCCTGACATCATGGAGTGCGCGGAGTTTGTAATGCACTATTGTGGACTGTTGCAATTGACAGTCAAAAATGTTTGCAATGACAAACTTTTTTTTTCTTCTTTTTTCTCATGCTATATGTTTATGGTCGTGTTTGTGTTCTTCCATCTTCCTACATTTAATGCTTATACATATGAATTAACCTTCCATTTGCATGTTGCAGAATTTTTTTAATTCATTAGCATTTTCAAGACAAAAAAAAGGTGCTACGACTTTTGCAGTAACTCTCATGGTTCATAAGAACTTCATTTCTGCACCTAGCAGTTTGTTGTTGAGCTGTCTGCTTGTTGTGCAGGATTATAGGTCATGTTTTATTGTGGGAATAAAATCTGACAGGAGGAGTGTCTGTTTTGATCTTAGAACAACTTGTTTGTTTCAGAGAAGATTCTGAACTTGTATATGACTAGAAAGCACGCCATCAACAGGGCATTCTGAGGTAGCTAGTTGTTCATATAAAGCACTGAAGGCAGCAGAAAATGTTTCATATAAAGAAATTGGTTTTATTTAGAAATTCATGCTCAGAGTATAATAAAACTAACACAGTCTTCAACCTACATTATTCTCTTGTGTGCTCGGCTCTCTGTGATAACACTGAGTGTAATTTCTGCATACCAGGGCAAACCTGTTTAAGTCATGACACTGACTTTGGTGAGATAGAGAAAAAAATGAGTGCACAAGTCACATTTATGCATTTCAAAGCCACTCCACATCAAAGCGAAAAAGACAGATTTGAAGCACCATTACACCATGAACCCAAAAACAATGAAGGGTGTATATAATGATGATGCTGAGCTATCATTGTTGTTTCCAGAAGGTAGAGACATTGCTCCACTGAAACCAAGATACCTACAGTCCATGACATCTTTCAATTCATTAGTTTTCCCTTTCATTTTACAACAATTTAAAAATACAAAACAGTGCACATTGCGCAGGGTATATTTAAGAAACTCAATACTCAATGTATTTGTTTCAATTTTATTTGTCAAACTTTTTAATGATTTACACAATTGTATTTGTCATGGATTCTCAGACATTTAAAAAAAAAATGGTTTCATATTTGCCATTAACTGTACATTACAATATCCACTGTTGCAATTTTGGCCTTATGGTCATTTTCAAATGGTTACAGATGCTGGAACGCCAGCAGTAGACAACATTAATAAAAAGCATAAAAATGTCATGAGCCTCTATGTCTTGTGTCTTTTGCCACTTACACCATGTGTGATGGATAGGATAAAAACCCATGAAACTAAATTCGTGCTTATTCCACATGTCAGTAATGAACACTGTACTCACATTACCCATGAATTCAGTTTCATTAGCTTTTATCCTATTCACCATATAACAATGATGTATGTGACAGATTGACATGAGCCATAGACACTGATGTCATTTTTATGCTTTTGAGAAATGATGACTACTACTGCATTTCAGACTGAAAATGACCAAAAGGTCAAAACTGTGATTGTGAATATTGTTATAAATGTAGTCAATGATGAATACAAAGTCATTTCAAATAGTTTTCATGATTGTACTTTAAAATTATCCATTTGTAACAATGACTTACTTTCTAGTTTGTTAAAAAAAGTAGTACAAGCAGGAGTAGAAGTAGCTAGTATTTTTTAATTTATCGTAATTTCCAGTTGCTACATTAGATTCTACCATCTGATGTGCCTATGTTGTCAACTATTTCATGCACCTTTAATTACTGGGTTTCCAATATCATACTGACAAATATCTTGATATTTTAATCTGTTGTTGCTTGTTTGGGCTGACTTTCAACTGAATCCATTCAAAAGCAATACACACTATGTAAATACTTTAAAAAAGATATATAAATAAAACTATTCCACAGCTGGAATCCTATGTAGTACGTGCACTGGATCAGGAAGTGCTTCATCACTTACTTCAGCCACAACAAATGGCTCTGAGCACTATGGGACTCAACTGCTGTGGTTATCAGTCCCCTAGAACTTAGAACTAGTTAAACCTAACTAACCTAAGGACATCACACACATCCATGCCTGAGGCAGGATTCGAACCTGCGACCGTAGCAGCCGCACGGTTCCAGACTGCGCGCCTAGAACCACGAGACCACCGCGGCCGGCAGGCCACAACATTACAGTGGCTACTATAGTACTAATGCAGGGAGTATGTTTACTCATTAAGGTTGTTAGTAACCAATTTTAAGAAATGGGCTGTTTGATTTCGAAATATGCTCAGACATGATTTAAACATTCGAAGAAAAATGAGGCTGATCATCATCAGTCACTTGATTTCTTGTATACGAGGGCAGTTCAATAAGTAATGCAACACATTTTTTTTCTCGGCCAATTTTGGTTTAAAAAACCGGAAATTTCTTGTGGAATATTTTCAAACATTCCCGCTTCGTCTCGTATAGTTTCATTGACTTCCGACAGGTGGCAGCGCTGTACGGAGCTGTTAAAATGGCATCTGTAACGGATGTGCGTTGCAAACAACGAGCAGTGATCGAGTTTCTTGTGGCGGAAAACCAGGGCATCTCAGATATTCATAGGCACTTGCAGAATGTCTACGGTGATCTGGCAGTGGACAAAAGCACGGTGAGTCGTTGGGCAAAGCGTGTGTCATCATCGCCGCAAGGTCAAGCAAGACTGTCTGATCTCCCGCGTGCGGGCCGGCCGTGCACAGCTGTGACTCCTGCAATGGCGGAGCGTGCGAACACACTCGTTCGAGATGATCGACGGATCACCATCAAACAACTCAGTGCTCAACTTGACATCTCTGTTGGTAGTGCTGTCACAATTGTTCACCAGTTGGGATATTCAAAGGTTTGTTCCCGCTGGGTACCTCGTTGTCTAACCGAACAACATAAAGAGCAAAGGAGAACCATCTGTGCGGAATTGCTTGCTCGTCATGTGGCTGAGGGTGACAATTTCTTGTCAAAGATTGTTACAGGCGATGAAACATGGGTTCATCACTTTGAACCTGAAACAAAACAGCAATCAATGGAGTGGCGCCACACCCACTCCCCTACCAAGAAAAAGTTTAAAGCCATACCCTCAGCCAGTAAAGTCATGGTTACAGTCTTCTGGGACGCTGAAGGGGTTATTCTGTTCGATGTCCTTCCCCATGGTCAAACGATCAACTCTGAAGTGTATTGTGCTACTCTTCAGAAATTGAAGAAACGACTTCAGCGTGTTCGTAGGCACAAAAATCTGAACGAACTTCTCCTTCTTCATGACAACGCAAGACCTCACACAAGTCTTCGCACCCGAGAGGAGCTCACAAAACTTCAGTGGACTGTTCTTCCTCATGCACCCTACAGCCCCGATCTCGCACCGTCTGATTTCCATATGTTTGGCGCAATGAAGGACGCAATCCGTGGGAGGCACTACGCGGATGATGAAGAAGTTATTGATGCAGTACGACGTTGGCTCCGACATCGACCAGTGGAATGGTACCGTGCAGGCATACAGGCCCTCATTTCAAGGTGGCGTAAGGCCATAGCATTGAACGGAGATTACGTTGAAAAATAGTGTTGTGTAGCTAAAAGATTGGGGAATAACCTGGTGTATTTCAATGCTGAATAAAACAACCCCTGTTTCAGAAAAAAAAGTGTTGCATTACTTATTGAACTGCCCTCGTAAATTGTCATTTTCAACCAAGAATTTGCGTTTATTCTGTCTACTCAGCAAAGAGTGACTAACAACAAACATTGTTCCAAGTGTTCCTGCTCCAGGGTCCTAACTTCACCCATCCTACACCCATATCCTCTTCCCCACAGACTCCCCTTCCACCATTCTGTCTACCACCTGCAAATTCATTCCATGTCATCATTGTACACTGTGCCAACTCACCAGTGCAGGTGCAGGAGCATGCGCAGCTGCCCATGCCGCATCCCTATCCAGTGCACCTGTTGGCTCTCCCTCTCAGCTACCAGTCACCCTTCCACAATGCTCCCTCTTGCTCCTCACCACCTTCCCCCCCCCCCCCCCCCCCCCCCTCCCTGCTGGTGTGTGTGTGTGTGTGTGTGTGTGTGTGTGTGTGTGTGTGTAATTTTTTAATAGCTGGTACTATCACAAGACTCAATATTCTTCTTCATGCACTTGGAGTGAAGAAAGGAGAGTAAAAACCCAATCTCTATCTAAAATTACATTTGTACTCAGCAAGTCCTGGTACAGTGAGTGGTGGGGTGTAGATAGTTTAGTTTATCCTGTGTATTACCCCTACTCATTTTCCATTCCATTAGAAGACAGAACACAGGAGGAATGATTGTCAGTACTCTTATGTGTGTATTAATGTGTCTCTTGGTTTTCTCATTATGACCATTATGCAAATGTATGTTGGAGGAAGCAAGAGGTTTCCTGACTGGTATTAAAAATGGGCTCTTATAATTTTGAGAGTACAAGTCTCTGTGATACACAACAGCTTTCTTGTATTGTGTCCCAGTGTAATTTCTGAGTATAACTGGATTTTTCATGCCAACTCAACAAACCTATAATGAATTGCACAATTCTTCTTTGGATGTTTTCTCCCTCTTGCATTAATCTAACTTGCCAAGGGTTCCACATTAATGAACAGATAACATGAGATTTTTGCAAGTGGTCACTAAATTTGACTATCTCCCTTCTGCAAGCAACATTTCTGTGATCATTCACAATAGGTCACATATACTCCTAGATACTTAACAGTTCTGACTCGTTCCTGTAACTGTTCATGTTGAAACAATATTTGGTCTTTCCATGTATTACATAAGTTTATATCACGAATCTGCCACCATTCTTTACACAATAAGGCTTCCTGAAATCTGTTCCAGTTTTTTAACAAAGTGAACTCTACGTAAATAACTGTCATCTATGAACAGCTTCAGACAGGTATAATGTAGTTTACATGTATTATGAACAGTAACAGACCTAATATATGTATCTGAGGTATAATTGATGCTAATTTTGCTTTGATTTTATGGAGGTTTTCTGATTAAGGGTGTCATACAGAGTTCTGTTGGCCATGTGGTCTTCCACCTAACTGCATACCTGTTTCAAGTTACAATAAGAAATATTTTGTTTGCCAGCACAACAGTATGGACTCATGCAAAGATTGACAACAAGAACACGTCATAAGAAAGTGTTCTACTATCTGCGTACTTATGGACCTCACAAACAAAAAACAAGTAGGTTGCACACAATCTGTGACCATGTTGATTCCTATAGATGAGTTGTTTGGTCTTCAAAAAAGTTGCCATATGACAAGAAAAAATAATTGCACCTCACCCGCTCAACAGTAAATTACACAGGCTCAGTACTAAAGTACCAAACTATGGATCCAAAGATCTCATCAGTCCTTCTCAGGATTCTTAGCAGTCACTTATCAATTCTTTCATCTCTGCCAATGTTTGAGAAAGATGCCACACTGCACCACAGCTCAAAATCCACATTAATTGTAGGTCCCCCATATACAGGGTGGCGCAGATGGATCGGGTGGTTTTAAAATACTTGTCAAACTGTCAATTGTAAAGGTATTGGATTGAAATAAAGTGCAAAACGTGTAGTTACAATGGAAGTTTATTAACAAAAAAATAGTAATGTTAGTTTTTAAAAATTACATCCATCAAATGCCCTCCTTCTCGAGCGACGCATTCTTGGAGTCGGTCCTTAACGTTCCGCATTGCCCGCTCAAGCACATCACCAGGAATTGATGTAATTTCGGTGTGAATTGCTGCCTTCAACTCCTGAATGGTCCGGGGTTTGTTCATGTAGACCCTTGCTTTTAAATAGCCCCATAAGAAAAAGTCACATACCGTGAGGTCCGGCGAGCGAGGGGGCCAATGGACATCTCCATTACGGGAAATCAAACGGCCAGGGAACAGAGCGCGTACAGCTTGCATTGATATCATAGCGGTATGTGCAGTTGCCCCGTCTTGTTGGAACCACATATTGCCCATGTCGTAATTGTTCTCTTCAAGTTGTGGGAGAAGAAAATCTTCAATCATGTTCACATAACGCTGCGAATTAACAGTAACCGCCTGCTCCCTTTCATTTTCAAAAAAGTAAGGACCAATTATCCCTACCTTAGAAACCCCACACCAAACCGTCACTTTGTCACTATGGAGAGGCCGTTGGTGTAGATCTCTTGGGTTAGTGTCGGCCCAGTAACGGCAATTTTGCTTGTTTACGTATCCGTTAATGTGAAAGTGAGCCTCGTCAGACATCATGATAATCAGGTTTACATCTTCCAATAACTCCAACATCTGTTGGCTAAACTGAAGCCTTTGAAGATGGTCTGTTGGGAGAATCTTCTGTACCAACAGGATTTTATAGGGGTGGAATTTCAGTTCTTCGTTAAGAATCCTTTGAAGGCTCCGACGTGACATTCCAAGAGCTTGAGCACGACGTCTCGTTGATCGACGTGGGCTCGCAGTGACATCGCGTCTCACACGCTCCACGTTCTCAGGCTTTGTTATTGTTGGCGGTCTAGGCGTCCATTTTGGCGCACATGAACCAGTAGTGCGGAAATTATGCACCCAACTCAATATCGTATCTCGCTTAGGAACACTACCGCGAGGTGGGATGTTGAAACGCCGGCGAAAGGCACGCGTCACAGCAACAATTGACTCGTTATTGCGTATGAACTCTTCCACTGCGAAAACACGATGCTCAACGGACCACGTAGCCATCGCGACTGACTGCCAGCCTGCAACTGAAACTTCCCGTCCCCCCCCACCACAGGACGAAGTCGCCGAACACCTGGCTCCCCCCCTCCAGATGTACAGTCCACTTCAAAACCACCCGATCCATCTGCGCCACCCTGTACTTCAAATGTCCGAGGAAGGCAATAGTATATTATCCCTAACAACATCAAGCCCAGTAAAGTACTGGTGACATTCAAACGAATCTTCAAGTCAATGACAGATTTTTTTTAATACAAAATAGCCATCACTTGTTTCAGAGATACATATTATTGTGCATTTGTGTAAAAGAATGCAACTCATTGGTATCTAGCTTGGGAAGCTACTTTAAAGTACATATCTGATTTGAAGCATGTACATTTCTGTGCAAAATTTTCCAGCTGTAGCTTTTTGACAACCAAGAACTGCATCTTTCAATTCTCCAATTTCGTGTTCAATGACTTGGTGGAAATAGTGATGATCTCTGGTTTCATCACATTTAAAAATTCTACTCATGATGATATTCATTACAATCAATTGTTCACTGCACAATAAGATGTGTTAAAGTCAGTATGTCTTTCAGGGAGTGTGGTACCCCCCCCCCCCCTTCCAAAGATACCACTTTTCCAATTTGACAGAGTCTTGCAGACTGACATGAACTAAAGCTCTGCAGATGGGTGGTGGAAGTTCCTTAGTTTGTTCCATAGATTATTTGACTCATTATTTAATCAAAATGATGTGGAACGAATCAGTTTACAGGATATGTATACATGATTAGTGTTAACATTAACGAACACACTATCTTTAAGTCCTACACACACACACACACACACACACACACACACACACACACACACACACAACTAAAAAAAAAAAAAAAAACAGACCTTTTTACTGGCTAATAGTTTATAAATAGAAATTAGTCAATGGAGTAGAAGGAATTGTCCAGGAGAAATGATTTTAAGTAAGGTTTGAAACCTGCTTTGCTAACTGTCAGACATTTAATAGTATTGGACAAATGATCAAAAATTTTTGTTGCCACATATAGAACTTCTTTCTGAGCCACCGACATGTTTAATAATGGGTAATAAAGTTCATTTTAGTTTTCTTTCCACATTGTGATGTATTATTTATGGTGAATTTCAATAGTGAATATATGTATTGTGATGGCACAGTTAAAATGCCGACAAGGTCTGTTCAGAAAATTCAGGAACTTCGTCCTTGAAATTTTTCTGCACTTACCTTTTACTTATTGTGCATGGTTGTAACGTAGCAAGTTATTACGAGATAACATTCAATGCAGTAAGGCACGCAGCCATATAGCAAGGTGGCTTCAGGATGACTACATTTTTTCTTCACTCTGACTCAAAGCGCAGCTGGCGTTACCAGCTGTGAGAACTGTCTCAAGTAACATTCAGTCAGTACGCAAATGCATATCCCTACAAATCTAAATAAACCATAGTGATTATCATCCGATTCTGTTCAAACTTGATACCCAATCTTTTATTGTTAAGGAAGGGATCCTGTAAAAATTTCAGATTTTTATCTATTATAGTTATGAAAATTGAAAAAATTACTTAAATGAACTAAAACTGACACTTATGTTTCAAAACTCAGTTAGGAACAATAACCAAATGTCTTATTATCATCTGAAGTCACAACAAAGCTCACAGCATATAAAATCACTTAATTAGAATTTTCTTTTCAAAACTTTAATTACTCTACATTACATAGTATAAAAAATCATTCAAAATTATTATTTGCTTATTATTTTGTTGTGTGAATACATGGAAATGAATGAGAGACAGTATGTGGAGCATACATTAAAACTGAATATCACTTTACATAAAACCTTATAAAATTGAACCATGGGAAAATTGTGTTGTAACCACGATGCTGATGACGTATGTCAGGGTGTGCTTGCTTTTGTAAGAGAGCAGCCAGAATGAAAGTCTGAAGCAGAATAAGTTTATCTATTAATTTAAAGATTCTTTTGCATTTCATTTTATTTTTTTAAACAGTAAATCAGGAATTGAAATTGTAATGACGTAAATGACTATCTGGTTAGTGGTTGGCTAAGGCAAGTTTTGCCGCAAGAATGATCTGGAAGGATCATTCTGATTGGTCATTCAGACCAATAGCCAATCAGAATTAAGTGGTTCCCGCGTGCGGATAGTTAGATAGGCAGAGAGGATAGGAGCATTAATAGAGTTGCTCGTTAACCTGCTTTAGGGTAACACCTTGCTAGATGTCTCTGTGAAAATAGTATGTAAAATGAAGAGCTAGTGAGATCATTTCAGATAAAACGTGTCACGGCTAAAGCAGTTCAACAAGTTCTGAACATTTTGAAGAAAATGCGATGTTTCGGAACTAATTAGTTGAAGTTTTAGAAGGGTGTGATCTTTTGGTCATAGAGAGAATTCTGCACGGCTTGTTCCGTGTTCTTTATGGAATACTTTGGTAAGCACTTCGGACATAGAAGACCACTGAAATGACTGAATGTTCAACTCACTAATAGTGGTGGGTCAGTGACTGTTAGATCGCAAAATTAACCGGGTCGAACTTACAGAAATTCTGGCTGCTTTTTCATGTGAAAATATGTTGTATAGGCTGTGAACTTCGAATGAATGAGCCTTTGGCTTATTAAATACAGACTTGATAGCAATTTCATTTGTTTTATTAAGAATAAAAAGCTGTTTCGATAAAATTTTCAAATGCTTACTGAAATTAAACTGCATCCCCCGAACACCCAAAATTTTTGAATATGAACTTACAGGAACTGATTTGCAACTTGAGTTACGCGGCCTCTGTGTGGTAGGTATTAGGTAGCAGTTTCATCAATGCTGCTTCGCACATGCCTAGCATGTATCTACAACTGCAGAGTGAAGGGATGTCGGAAAGAAGAAATATAGGAGTGGGTGAACTGTTCAATGAAAATGACAGAGAGAGTAAGGGGATGAAAGACCGAAAAACGAACCTGCCCTGCCACATGGTCTCCCTCAAAATACTCTCCTCCACAACTGATACAATGCTCCCAATGCCGTTTCCACTTCCAGAAGCAGTCTTGGTACGCCTTTTGCTGTATCACCCAAAGTGCCGTCTGTGAATTTTCTTTTATCTTGTCTATCATTGCAAATCCTCAGCCTTTCAACGCTTCAACATTACAACCATAGACCCACATCTCACCACCAGTTATGATTCTCTTAAGGAATATCTTTTCCTCATCTATACGATCCAAAATCCAATCTTCACAGATTGTTAGGCAGAGATCTTTTGGTCTTGACTCATGAGCTGTGGGACCAACTTGGTGGCAACATGATGTAGTCCAAGATTCTGTGTCACAATTTCATGACACGATCCAACTGAAATGTCACATTCTTCTAGAATCTCTCGGACAGTCATCATCGATTGGCAAGCACATCACCATAGACTTCCTGCATCATTTGCTGTCTCTATAAAGGTTTCCTTGAGTTTCACACAAAATCTAATGCAGATACATTGTTCCTCTGACTCTAGCCATCTCAAAATTCACAAACTGTGTGACACAATGTTCTACTCAATACAGTACTGAAAAATAACTAACAGACATACAATACTGAAACTTCAGGCAATTAATTACACATTAAACACAGGAATGTGCACGGATGCCAACTGCATTTTGTTCCAACACACCATTGGTGCAAATTACAGGAGTTTTTGAATTTTTTGAGCAGACTTCATAGCTCCTTGAAGATGCGCCTATATGATGCCCATGAGTGAACATCGCATATTCTTCTCACTACTTACTTTTGTGCAGTCAATACTTTCTAAGTAATGAGTTACCTCAGAAAACTATTTCACAAGACATTATTGAGTGGAAATATGGAATTTATGCCAAGAAGTTAATATGTTTGTTTCCAAAATTAGCAGTTATATGAAGAGCAAAAGTAGCTGAACTTAATTTATGAGAAGCTCAGTAACATGCTTCTTTCAGTTCAAGTTTTCATCAATATGTATACCCACAAATTTGGAGCATTCTACCCTATTTACTGACTACTGCTCATGTGTTACAGCAGTTGTTGGTATGACTATCTGTAGTACAGAACTGAACACAGTGTGTTTTTCAAAATTCAGGGAGAGTACATTTTCTAAGAACCACTTTATAATTCTTCGGAAAATAACATTTACAATCCCTTGTATTGCGTTCTCACTAATGGGATTTATTATAACACTAGTGTTGTCTGAAAAAAGTACTAATTCTGCTTCTGAATATTAAGTGGAAGGTCACGCACATACATAAGGAATAGGAGTGGACCCAAACTGAACCCTGTGTACTCCCCTTGTGCTTTCTCTCCATTCACTGAAATTTTCTACTTTTCCAAAATTGTTGAAATTATTCAACAACCTTTTGCATTCTGCTTATTACGTGTGATTCAAACCACTTGTGCGTAAAGTCATTAATTCCATAAAACTTTAGTTTTTCTAAGAGAGTAACATGATCTGCACAATCAAATGCCTTGGAAAGATCACAAAAAATATCAACTGGCGATATTTTATTATTTAAGGCTTGTATTACTTGATGGGTGGATGTGTAAACAGCCTTTTCATTCCTTGTCATCCTTCTTACAAAGAGGTTTAATAATTGCATATTTTAACCTGTCTGGGAAAATTCTCTTTGCCAGTGATGCATTAAATATACTATCAAGAACAGTACTTATTAAGTTGGAACAAATATCCAGAATTCTGTTCAAATTCCATCAACGCCGCATGAGCTTTTTTTTTTTTAATATTCTTGTTAATTTCAGTAATGGGTTGGTGCTACTTCTATTTGCTTTATGTTTTTTGGAATGGCATTTTTTAATATATCTGTTGCTTCTTCTACTGAACTATTTAATCCCATTTAGGCTGCTACATGTAGAAAGCGATTGTTGTAAGTACTCTCAATTTGTGAATTATCAGTCACATCACTGTCATTTAGTTTAATTGTTATGGTACCTTGTACACTGACTGGCTGTCCTTTGTCTCATTAGACAATATCACATATATATCTTGACATTTTAATGGCTCTCCTTAAAAATATTACAGTATTTTTTGTAGTAAGCAAATAATATCAGATTCTGACTTACTCTAGCCTTTATATAAATTTCCCTCTTCCTCTTACATGAGGCTCCCTAGTTATCCACAATCTACTTTTTTAAGCAGAAGACCTCCTGGATATCTTTTTAGAAAAGTAACTTTAAAATACTGGTACAAATTTACCATGGAATAAATTGAATTTGCCATTAGCATCTCTTTCTATGTATACCTCATCTCATACCACCTCTCACAACTTACTCTTGAAACATTGCATCCTGTTTTCATTAATAAGCTTGACTGCTTGAATGAACCTGCCTCAAGGGCATAAGGTGCCTTATCGTTTATATCCATTACCTGTGCATCATGATCAGATAGTGCATTAACATTGGACCCAAATGGGTACACATTGTTTGTCTATAAAAATGTTATCAATCAGTGACCTATCATCTTGCTGTGTGTGAGTTGGACAACTGACTACTGAAATTAGACTGTAATGTGCAAGTAATGATTCTATTTCATTTTTCCTGTCTGTGTATTTTAGAAATCTACATCACAACAATGATGCTAGTCTATAATCACTGATATTTAACTTGCCCATCCCTGGGTTATGGGGTACTCACAGAGGCACAAAACATCTATCACTTCAGAATTTTCCACATCTTCTAGGCATATACCTATCTTGTTTCTCAGTCTAATGTTTTGATGAAAAAAAAAATAATTTTATTTTTCTGAAAACTTTTACATATATTAAGGTCCTGTTCTGCTCTAATTTCATTAATACAATCTGCCTGTAACCTGACTCTAACCTAAAAAATGTGCCCCTTTGGCTCTAGTAATTACAGGGATTTTGTTTTATCTGGTGGTATCACCTATCACCAATATCTCAGAAAAAACAAATTACTAATTTACAAGAATGCTTGCAAGCGATACAAATCAAATGCGTGACTGTCGATTTTGTTCCCAGCGATGACACACAATCTGTGGCAAAGTATCTCGCTTTGAGCAACAGCATTGGCACATAAGTGGTAAGGAATATTTATTTTCAGTAGTCTCATAGAATCACCAAAGCAGCTACAGTTCCCAGTAGTGTTATAGTTCAATTCTTTTATCTTGGCGGCTCGCGCATGCCCGCCCAGACGCGGGAGATTGCTGCGTTGCCAGTTGCACACGACGCACGCGCCAATAGAAGCAGCGCCATAGTATAGCACAGTTCGCAAGCTTACGTTTAGGGGGGAGCGCGCAGTTCATGAAGTAAAGCCACCACGGCCGCATTAACCCTTTCGCTGCTACAAAGACGTGCTCCCTGCATTCCGCGCTGTGCGCGATTTTGTCACTGCACTGCTCGCCTGTGCAGACACATCGTGTTCCGACTGCTTTGACACTCTTATCATTCAATTCCACAAAAATTATTTGGCCCAAAAATTAGATTTTTACACATCTTTTTGACTGATACCTTTCCCCCATAAATGACTTAATTTTGTTTCGATGTTCAACGCAGTTATTATGCAGCATTAAATATAGTAAACCATTGCACGAAATTTTGAAGAGTTTGCAGAGGTAAAATTCCATAGAGTATACTTTCCGTACGGTCGATTTTAGTTGCCACAATGTTGAGAATGAAATGTGGACAAGGCAGCATTAAATATAGTAAACCATTGCACGAAATTTTGAAGAGTTTGCAGAGGTAAAAGTCCATAGAGTATACTTTCCGTATGGTCGATTTTAGTTGCCACAATGTTGAGAATGAAATGTGGACAAGATACCAAAATTTCATATAAAATTTCCTGTATAACAATATTTCATTTAAGTACCACAAAGGTGTCGTATGTAATATTGAGAAATATTCCGTTTTTCGCGACTGTAACAAAAGTTTTATTTACACTGAGCACGTTTGGCTTTATTTTAAAGCACTTCAATCAATCAATCAAAAGGAAGTAGACAAAATACATTAAACAAAACTGTGGACTTACAAAAACATTAGGACTTGAATATACTGTGTATCAGTGAAGTGCTCCGAGCTATGTCAAATACAACTTTTGCGTGTGGCACACACAAGCAGCATTTATTTGCTAAAACACTGATCAGCTGACACAAACGATGAATATTGTGTTACCGCAGCACAAAACTACGATAGGTGACTTGGCAATTGAGGAGACAAAATACTGTCCACTGAAGATGCTTCAAAAGAGAAAAACGCGTCTGGTCTAAATAAGACGCTTATTACAGTTGCAGAGGAGGAATATATTTCAGTACCATTGGTAAAACTGCGACTGTGGAACAAAAACAGGAAAGAGAACATGAGTACCATTGTGTATGTGCCATACCTTTCATTGACTGAAGTGCTTTAAAATAAAGCCAAACGCGTCCGGTGTAAATAAAACTTTTATTACAGTCACGAAAGACGGAATATTTCTCAATATTACATACGACACCTATGTAGTACTTAAATTAAATGAGATATTGTTATACAGTAAATTTTATATGAAATTTAGATATCTTGTCCACATTTCATTCTCCACATTGGCAACTAAAGTCGACCATACGGAAAGTATACGCTATGTAATATTGAGAAATATTCCGTTTTTCGCGACTGTAACAAAAGTTTTATTTACACTGAGCACGTTTGGCTTTATTTTAAAGCACTTCAATCAATTAAAATTTCGTGCAATGGTTTACTACATTTAATGCTGCATAATAACTGCATTGAATATCGAAACAAAATTAAGTGATTTATGGGGGGAAGGTATCAGTCAAGAAGCCGTGTAAAAATCAAAGTTTTGGGCCAAATAGTTTTTGTGAAATCAAATGATAAACATGTCAAAGCAGTGGGAACACCATGTGTCTGCACAGGCGAGCAGTGCAGTGATGACAAAATTGCCCACAGCGCGGAATGCGGGGAGCACATGTCTGCAGCAGCGAAAGGGTTAATGAAGAGACAAAGCACTAGAAATTTCAAAAAATTGCATTCAAACGAATATAATTCGTGAAGTAAGGCACTTCGATATTGTTTTTAAATAATGAAAATATTAAGCACCACACAAGGTTTGAACTCATAACCTTTCACGTAGAAGCCCAACACCTTAACCGTTACGCTATCGTGGCTCGTCCGCTTACATAATGCCATGAGGACTATAACATGTCACGCAAAATACTGACAAACACTGTTGGTATAACTATGAATTACTCACGCTTCGTTGAAGTACAATAGGAAATAAACAATTACCGCTGTTCTTTATTGCGAAAAAGCAGTATAAAAGAAAGTCTGCTATCACGACATTGCTTTTGTTCTATTACTTTATTTATGACTGAACGTTTCTAAAACTGAAGACACTCGACCATGCTCTGCACTGCAGTCGAGATCTGGCAACGTCGTTCTCTGTTCATTGGCTGACTGTGTTTTGTGACGTCAGATGCGCAGAACGAACCTAAACTCGGCCGCCAACACAAATGACGCGCACTTTAGTCTCACATGAAGTGACTTGATTCCCAGGTTGAGTACCACTGAAAATTGTTTAGATTTCTACTATAGTTTCTGTAGAGAAGTGTGCTATGTAAGTGTGATTAGTGACAGTGATCTAACAGGAGGTGTCAACAACATTACAGAAATAGACGAGTCGCACATAACCACCCGAAAATACAGGAAAGGAGGACTTCTTCAGAACAAAACTTAACAGATTTCGGAATTTGGAGACTTAGAAAAAGACTCAAGAAAATTTTTCATAGTGAACATCAATTCCAGGACTAAATAAATGTTAACCCTGCCATAGCCGGTCCCAAGCCCGGCTGAGAAAGGAGGAAGGGGAGAAGTAAGACCTCATTAAAAAACCTGGGTTCCTCTGGCAAGAGTGATAGTACCTTGTGAAGGCCCCTTGTTGGAGTAACGGTGAAGACCTCAACAGCAGGGAAGGCGGAGATGAAGATCATCAGTGCAGTGGAACTGGTGGAAGAGGCAACCCTGCAACCCAATGTGTATGTCATGGGAGTGGGCATAGCAAACTTGGTAGGCTGATACCGGGCAGAAGCGGGCACCAGTATCAACTTGACGCACAAAGCAAATGATGCCTTAGATGGATCAAGATCAAAGACTCATGGGTGAAACCAATCAGTTTGATTCCTCGGCCATGATACTGCAATGTGGAAAGAAAATGAAAAGATACTGCATAATTATACTTCCTGAATGTCGGAAGACAAAGAATAATGATGGCACTTCCTGGAGTAAAATATTCCCGAGGTAAGCTACTCCCTCATTTGGATCTTCGGATGGGGAGTATTTCAGGGGCAGTCATCGAAAGAGATGATCATTTTAAGTTCAGGATCTGAACATGGAATATAAGAACACTTGGAACATCAGAAAAACTGGAAAATCTAAAGAGAGAAATGGACAAACGTGAAGAGAGCCTAATGGGTTTAAGTGAAGTGGGGCGATCAGATAGGGGTGAAGTAACACCAAGTAATTACACAATGTTTTATACAGGTGGAAGAAGTTTTGAATGTGGTGTGGCAAAAGTGACAGGAAATCAAATAGTTCAAAGTGTGACTAAAGTGGTATGCCACAGTAATTGTTTAATGTTTGTGACAGTAAGTGCACAACCAGTGGAATTTCTGATATTACCAAGTGTACATGCCAACATCAGATCATGACAATGGGAAGTGGAGAAAATTTATGATGAAATAGAAGATATCATACATTCTGAAGGCAGAGGAAGAGGAAACATCATAATCATGGATGACTTTAATAGTATTTTGTAACGAGGTAGAAGAGAAGCAAACATTGTGGGTCAATATGGATTAGGAAGAAGAAACAACAGAGGAGGGATGTTAGTGGAATTCCGTCAGAGAAACAACTTGGTGGTGATGAACACTTGGTTCCATAAAAGGAAGAGTAAATTGTGAACATGGTGATGAACACTTGGTTCCATAAAAGGAAGAGTAAATTGTGAACATGGAAGAGCCCAGGAGACATTAAGAGACACCGGACAGACTATATACTTGTCAAACACAGGTTTAGGGGTATTGTGAAAGATACTGAAACTCTTACAACTGCTGATGTCAATTCTGATCACAATCTTTTGGTTCCAGACATCAGAACAAGATTGAAGAGGATACAACAGCATGGGAAGAGAAATCAGAGATGGGACCTGGAAAAGCTAAGAGAGAACAATGAGGCAGTAAGAGAATCCTTGGAACAACAATTTAGGAAAATGAGACGTGCAAATACAAGCAAAAGTGTGGATGAGCAATGACGAAATGTTAAACAGGTTTTATGGAATATATTGAAGAAGGAAGTTTGGAGAGAAACAAAGAGAGCGAGGAAACCATGGATCACCAATGAGATGTCAGAAAAGAGGGAGGAAAGGAGGAAGTGTAAAAATGTTAATTGAGAAGAATATAGAAGACTTAACAATGCACTCAGAAGAGAAACCAACAAAGTGAAAGAAAAGTATATACAAGGAATGTGCAATGAAACAGAGGACAAAGAGAAAAGGAAGGTATGACCTTACATACCAGAAAACAAAGGAGCTGGGAGGTAGAGAAAACAAAGGAGTAAGGACTTCTGGGATAGAAGACTTTAGAGGACAAATGGTTACTGAACAAAAGGAGGTGCTGAAAGTATGGGAAGAATATATAAAGGAACTCTATGATAAGGAACATCATCCCCAAGACATCGAAAGAGAGACAGAGGAAGAGATTGACGAAGACAAAAAAACGGTCTAAGGATTTCCTGGATGTCACAATGGTTACTCTCGAGTAGAAACAGCAAGCCAATAAATGTAGTGATTTCAGAACAATCAGTTTAATCTCACATGTAGTAAAGATTATTGCAAGAATACTTTACAGTCGACTGTAACACAAAATTGAAGAAGTAATAGGAGAGGACCAGTTTGGATTTAGAACACAAAAAGGAACCAGAGACGCCATTGGCAAGGTGAGAATATTGCTGGAAAGAGTTTTGACTGTTAAAGAAGTTTGTGTTTGTTTTATAGACTGGCAGAAGGCCTTTGACAGAGTCAACTGGATAAAATTGATGAACATCCTTAAGGAGATAGGAATAAACTGGAGAGACCCGAGGTTAATTCTCAACTTGTACCTGGGACACAGAGAAAAGGTGTGACTGAACTATGGAGAAACAAGCAGCATGGAAATAGGAAGAGGCATCAGACAAGGGCGTTGTCTGCTACCCAGTACTACCTGTATGGAGAATGGCTGGCGAGAGAAACTTCGAAAGGATGCGGAAACTTCAGGATCAGAGGACACCTCGTCAATACCATTAAGTACCCAGATGACCTGGTGTGATTGCCAAAAATCAAAGACAACACGTGATGACACAGTTGGTGGATATGGCATGGAAATCGACATCGAAAAATGAGAAGTGATGTTGATATGAAAAAGGAAGAAACCTTTGAGGATAACCATTGACAATCGAAAACTGGAGGATGTGAAACCGTTCAAGTACTTGGGAACCTTGGTGACAAAGATGCCCAATGCACCAGTTAAATTCAAGCAAGAATCCCTATGGCCAAAACTGCATTTAATACAAAGATGAATCTGCTGACCAGCAAGTTAAGCTTGGAATTAAGGAAGAAACTGGTGAAGTGCTACATCTGGAGTATTGTACTGTACGGAGCAGACATGGACCATGAAAAAAGAAAGGAAGAAAAATACAATACCTTGAAAGTTTTGAAATGTGCTGCTGGAGGAGAATGGAGAAGATCAAGTGGACCGATCGGGTGATGAATAACGATGTACTGAGAAGAGTAGGAGAGAAGAGATATATTCTGAAAACAATTCTTCAGAGGAAGGCCAACTGGATTGGACACTTACTTCGGCACTGAGAGCTCGAGAGCTCATACATGAAGTTATTGAAAAGAAAATTAAAGGAATGGTAGGATGAGGAAAAAGAACAATTCAACTTTTAGATGACATGAAAGATGGAAGGTGATACAGCAGACTGAAGGAAGATGCTGAATACAGGGAACAATGGCATCAGAAATTCTCCATACGAAGATACAGACCTGCCACTAGGCAGAATACTACATAATAATAATAATAATAATAATAATAATAATGAAATGTTACTGCCTCTTATTAAGAACTTCATCTCTACCGACAGCACAGTCATTAAACATGGATGGAAATTGCACAACACTTTGAAGGAAGAGGAATTCCACCAAAAGTTTGTAAACAATTTCACCACGAGTTTGTAAACCATTCTGTCGGATTAGTGTCTTCTGATGATCCATCTTTGGACACACAAAATACTGAGTGATTATGGAAATTCCTGAAATCATGCAGCAAAAGAGGGCGACAACCGGGAGATCCAGATGAACCGTATATTTTTCAATACATCTGCGTCCACAATTTGAGCTTACGTGACATAAAACTCCCTTGTGAGACTCTGCCTTAAGAGATACTGCTACAGTGTACCCCAGCTATTGGGAAAAAATGACTTCTAGTACCGGCAGCATAAACATGTTGTAGAATTGTCCAGGACAAAGATATTGATTATGTGTACGGTAAGGTCAAATGGTTCAAATGGCTCTAAGCACTATGGGACTTAACATCTGAGGTCATCACAGTCCCCTAGAACTTAGAACTACTTAAACCTAACTAACCTAAGGACAACACACACATCCATGCCCGAGGCAGGATTCAAATCTGCGACCGTAGCAGTCGCATGGTTCCAGACTGAAGCGCCTAGAACCGCTCGGCCACACGGGCCGGTGTATGGTAAGTGAAATTACATCTGATGTCTTCATTGGACAATTTCCAAGTAATGTTTTTGTCACTGCCGATGCCATAACCAAAATCCACATTGTTCACCTTTTGCTGACACAGCTTTCTAGCAACATACTTCGTTTACACCCCCCCCCCCCCCCCTTCAAATCACTAGAGCAGAGCATATAGGTCATTACCTCTCACTGTCCTACTAAGAGGTTTTCATTCTAAATATAAAATATATCATTGTTATTGTGCCAGTAGTGACAATAATATGTGATGTTCATCCACAGTCATCTTGCAGATGGCTCCTATGGGAGTTAGGCATTTTTTTGACAATGCGTATATTTGCTAGGGAAGTAAGTCAATCCATCAATCACAATATGGGAAAAATAATCATGTCCACAACTACAACCCTAGATGAAAAAAAACATCTTTATTACTTAAGCTGTAAGAGGCTACAAAAATGAGTTCAATACACAGACAAAAAAAATTTGGTTATTTGCCAAACAACATGAAGTGTCTAATGAATAACTCAGCCAATTTTACATACAACTTAAAAAATAATGTCGTCTGCACAACTCCTTTCATTCCACAGACAAATTTAAATTAAAAAATAGAAATAGAGAAAAATTGAGGGTAAAAATCTAAATAAGGGTAACACTATAGTGGTTTCCACTTAAGAAGGTAGCTGTGCAATGCATTCTGTGCTGGGAAAAATGGAGGATACTTTGTAGCATTGCCAGTGTGCTCTGTCTTTGTCCCATGTCTCACACTCCAGCCACTGCCTACTCAGGAA
Organism: Schistocerca americana; assembly: GCF_021461395.2. Taxonomy (NCBI): domain Eukaryota; kingdom Metazoa; phylum Arthropoda; class Insecta; order Orthoptera; family Acrididae; genus Schistocerca; species Schistocerca americana. The sequence continues at coordinate 946,192,736 of NC_060119.1, forward strand.
ATGCAACACTGGATAAACACTGCACGAGCCCGCTGCCACTCATAATGAACACTATGGTGATAATTAACCTCACCATAATTACACACACATGAAAATCAATGCTGAATGTTCTATGCATGCTATAGACAAATGCAGCAAAATGATGCTACTTGTCTACATCTACGTCTGTATCTACATCTATATTCTGCAAACCCACATGAAGTTATTGACAGAGGGTATGTCTCATTGTACCAGTTATTAGGGTCTCTTCCTGTTCCATTCACGTATGGAGTGCAGGAAGAATGGCTGTTGGAATGCCTCTGTGCATGCTGTAATTATTCTAATCTTGTCTTCATGATCCATACATGAGCGATACATATGGGGTTGTATATTCCTCGAGTCAGCATGTTAAGCCAGTTCTAGAAACTTTGTTAGGAAACTTTCTTGGAATATCTTACATATACCTTCACGAGTCTGGCAGCTCTGTTTCTTTAATACCTCTGTGACACTCTCCCACTAGTCAAACAAACCTGTAACCATTTGTGCTGCTCTTCTTTGTATATGTTCAATATCTCCTGTTAGACATATCCAGTACGGGTGCAATATGCTTGAGCAATATTCTAGAATTTGTTGCATGGATGATTTGAAAGGGACCACCTTAGTAGACTGATTGCACTTCTGCAGTATTCTGCCAATAAACCAACTTCTAGCACCTGCTTTAGCTACAACTGAGCCTATGTGATCATTCCACTCAATATCTCTAACTCTTTATGCCCATTTACTTGCAAAGCGTGTGCTGATTTCAACTGTGAGTCACTGATATTATAGTCATAGGAAACTACTTTTTTCCGTTTTGTGACGTGCACAGTTTTACATTTCTCAACATTTAAAACAGTTGCCAATCTTTACATCAGCTTTTGAAAGCTTATCAAAATCTGACTGAATATATACGCGGCTTTTTTCAGACAGTACTTCATTATACATAACTGTGTCAATCTGCAAGAAGACTGAGGTTACTATTAACATCGTCCACAAGGACATTAATGACAACATGAACGGCAAGGGTCCCAACACAATTCCCTGGTGCATGGTCAATGTTACTTCTCCACCTGACAATGACTCTCCATTCGTGATAATGTGCTGTGTCCTCCCCACCCAAAAATTCTTCAACCCAGTCACAAATTTCACTTGATATTCTGTATAATTGGTCATGAGGATATTTTTGATCCATCGTTGCAACTACAAAATGCGTGATTTCTTCACCAGATGCGTTTCACTTTATTGAGCTAAATCATCGCTTACATTAGGAAATGCTGTCTGCTAGCACATCGTTGCTTTTCTGTGTTACACACTGATAATTTAGGTCTAATCTTTAGATGTCCTGCAGCACTATGCATTTCTCACAACACACTTTCATGCGCAACACTGTTGTTGTTGTTGTTGTTGTTGTTGTTGTCGTCTTCAGTCCAGATACTGGCTTGATGCAGCTCTCCATGCTACTCTATCCTGTGCAAGCTGCTTCATCTCCCAGTACCTACTGCAACCTACATCCTTCTGAATCTGCTTAGTGTATTCATCTCTTGGTCTCCCTCTACGATTTTTACCCTCCATGCTGCCCTCCAATACTGAATTGGTGATCGCTTGATGCCTCAGAACATGTCGTACCAACCGATCCCTTCTTCTAGTCAAGCTGTGTCACAAATTTCTCTTCTCCCCAAGTCTATTCAATACCTTCGCAACACTATGGCCACACAAATGAAGAATTTATATCGTAGTATTTTTGACAATAAGTATAGGTGTTCTAGTAAGTCAAACGCTTCTTGGAAATCAAGAAATAATGCCTTGATCCAAAGCTGTCATGTACGAAAAAAGAGAATTGGGTTTCACATAAACAATGTTTTTGGAATCCATGCTGGTTGGCATATACTTTGCAAGCTAAGTAAGGTGCACGGCAGGGTTATCTTCTACCAGCACTAGTCATTCCCTTTTGAGTCATCAGTCTTCCGAATGGTTTGATGTGGCCCACCACAAATTCCTCTCCTGTGCCAACCTCTACATCTCTGAGTAGCACTTGCGATCTATGTCTTCAATTACTTGCTGGATGTATTTCAATCTCCATCTTCCTCTACAGTTTTTACCCTCTACAGTTCCCCCTAGCACCATGGAAGTTATTCCCTGATGTCTTAACAGATGGCCTACATCCCCTCTTGTCACTGTTTTCCATAAATTCCTTTCCTCACTGATTCTGCCGAGTGTGTCCTCAATTCCTTACCTGCTCAGTCCACCTATTTCAACATTTGTATGTAACACCACATCTCAAAAGCTTCAATTCATTTCAATTCTCTTCGTTCCGGTTTTCCCACAGTCCATGTTTCACTACCATACAGTGCTGTGCTCCAAACCTACATTCTCAGAAATTTCTGCCTTAAATTAAGGCCTATGTTTGATACTAGCACACTTCTCTTGGCGAGGGATGCCCTTTTTCCCCAGTGCTACTCTCCTTTTTATGTCATCTTTGCACTGTCCATCATGGATTATTTTGCTGCCTAGGTAGTAGAATTGCATAATTTCATCTACTTCATGATCATCAATCCTGATGTTATGTTTCTCAGAGTTATCATTTCTGCTACATCTCATTACTTTCATCTTTCTTCGATTTACTCTCAATCCATATCCTGTGCTCATTAGACTGTTCATTCCATTCAGCAGATCCTGCAATTATTCTTCCCTTTCATTGAAGATAGCAACGTCATTAGTGAATCTTATCATTGATCTCCTTTCACCTTGAATTTTAATTCCACTCCTGAACATTTCTTTCATTTCCGTCATTGCTTTTTCGATGTACAGATTGAACAGTAGGAGCAGAAGACTACATCTCTGTCTTACACCCTTTTTAATTCAAGTATTTAATTCTTGGTCTTTCTCTCTTATTATCCCCTCTTGGCACTTTCACATGTTTTATATTACTCGCCTCTCTCTAAAGCTTACCCCTATTTTCCTCAGAATTTCTAAAATTATGCACAATTTTACATAATCAAATACTTTTTCCAAGCCAGCAAATCCTATGAATGTGTCTTGATTTTTCTTTAGCCTTGCTTCCATTATCAAGCGCAACATTGGAACTACCTCTCTGGTGCCTTTACTTTTCCTAAAGCCAAGCTGATTGTCATCTAACACATCCTCAATTCTCTCTTCTATTCTTCTGTATATTATTCTTATTAGCAACTTGGATGCATGAACTGTTCAGCTGATAGTGGGACAATTCTCACACTTGTCAGATATTTCAGTCTTTGGAACGGTGTGGATGATGATTTTTTTTCCCCCCCAAAAGTCTGATGGTATATCACCTCATACATTCTACACAACAACCTTATCAGTCGTTTTGTTGCCACTTTCCCAAATGATTTTAGAAATTCTGATGAGATGTTATCTACCTCTTCTGCCTTATTTGATCTTAAATCTTCTTCTGCTTTATTTGATGTTAAATCTTTCAGAGCTCTTTTAAATTCTGATTCTAACAGTGGATCCCCTATCTCTTCTATATCGACTCCTGTTTCTTCTTCTATCACATCACACAAGTCTTCCCCACATAGAGGCCTTCAGTGTATCCTTTCCACCTATCTGCTCTCTGCTCCGTATTTAACAGTGGAATTCCCATGGCATTCCTAATGTTACCACCCTTGCTTTTAATTTCACCAAAGGTTGTTTTCACTTTTCTATATGCTTGGTTTGGTTTTGTTTCATTTTGCTTTAGGGTGCAAAAAACAACTGGGGTCATACGCGCCCAAGTCAAAACTATAGCACACAAAGACAGAGAGGAGTTAAAAAAAACGACTGTATGTTAGTCCCAATTGACATAATCAAAGACAGCTAAAAACAGGCACGTGGAAAAATGGCTATAAAAGACACCATACAGAAACAAAAGTACAAAAATAAAAATTAAATGGTCTTTACCGTATTGCTTTGTTGGATAAAAAGTAAAACGCGGTCAACAGCCCACACGTCATTTGCTAAAATGGTCGATAACTCAGACAGCAAACCCAAGTGGGAATGTAAATGGTTTAAAAAATGGGCATTCCATCAGGAAGTGGTGGACAGTTAAAACTTGGGTGCAATGTGTACAAAGTAGAGGGGTAGCGCCAATTATCAAATGACGATGGCTAAAACTGCAGTGCCCGATACGCAGCCTAGGGCTGAGAGGTGGCCATTCAAGCCACTGGGAGAGGCTTAATAAGCCAGAGCTTATTCCCATGAAAGGAGGACTACTGGTGATGCCAAAGGGACACCACCTCCTGAGAGAGACGGCAACACATAGATCATCAGAGGGAATACAGGAACTAGCAGGCTGAAGTACGAGGACTGCAGCCTTGGCAGCAGCGTCAGCAGCCTCACTTCCTGGCAGACTGACATGACCAGGAACCCACAGAAACATCGCACTGGCTCCACCAAGAGTGAGCAAGTGACAGTTTTCCTGGACCTGCTGCACTAAGGGATGGGCAGTGTACAGCGCACAGACTTCATAGAGCGCTGAGTGAGTATGAGCAGAGGACACAATTGAAAAGCCTGAGTCACCAGATGTACTCCTTGACCTGATACAGGGAGAACATCTTGGTTGTAAATACTGAGCAGTGGGCTGGAAGTTGATATCGAAAGACACGGGCTGCCAATGACAAAGGAACACCCGACTGCACGATCAGCCGAGAGCCATCAGTGTATACAAAGATACTATCACAGAGTTCCATGGGAAGGTTGTGAAACTGAAGACAATAGACCAAGGCTGCAGTAGTGTCCTTAGGAATCAAATGAAGGCCAAGGTTAACATGGGCTGCTTCATGAAGCCAAGGTGGTAAAGGGTTCACACCCACCAGGAAAGTTGCAGGTAACGTTAAGTTGAACTGGTGTAGCAAGTGCTGAAAGCAGACTGCAGGAGGTAACAGAAGAGGGACACGCCCCATACTGGCAATCAAGGGAAACATCAAAGAAGGAGGCATAGGATGGGTGGCCATGCGTGGCAGACAAATGGCATGCATACCTGCTGAGAAGAAAGTCATGGCGGTAGGACACTGGTAGTTCAGCAGCTTCAGAATACAGACTCTCAACCAGACTGGTGTAAAAAGCGTCTGTGGCCAAACAGATGCCACGATGGTGGGTAGTGTTGAGACGGCGTATGAGGGATGGATATGCAGACACATAAACAAAGCACCCATAGTCAAGTTTCAAATGGACAAGGCACCGGTACAAACAGAGGAGGGTGGTTCAATCAGCACCCCAAGAACTGCCATTGAGGGCACATATGACATTGAGAAACCGCATATAGTGGGCTGCCAGTTGAGAGACATGGAAGGACCAAGAGTGTTTCCTACTGAGCATGAGCCACAGGAATTTCCTACTTCAACAAACGGCAGGGCAATAGGCCCAAAATGTAAAGATGGTGGGAGAAACCAATTGTGGCACCAGAAATTCATACACACAGTTTTGTCAGTGGAAAAGCGAAAGTCACTGTCAATGATCCAGGAGTAAAGACGATCAAGACATCGCTGAAGACACCGCTCAATGAGACAGGTCCATGGAGAACTGCAATAGATGGCAAAATCATCATCAAAAAGGGAGCCAGTGATACCCAGGGGGAGACAGGCCATTATAGGGCTAACGGAGATAGCAAAGAGGACAACGCTCAGGACAGAACCCTGAGGCACACCGTTTTCCTGGATAAAGGTGTCTCACAAGGCAGAACTGAAATGCATCTTGAAAACTTGGTCTTTTAAAAATGCCTGAATGGAACAGGGCAGGCGACCATGGATGCCCCACGTATAAAGAGTATGGAGGATACCAGTTCTCCAGCAGGTGTCATAGGCCTTCTCCAAATCGAAAAACCATAGCCACAGTCTGGGATTTCCGTAGAAAACCATTCATGAGTGGACAAAGTAATGAGATGGTCAACTGCAGAACGCCGCACTCTAAATCCACACTGTGCACTTGTCAGCAAATTGCAAGACTCGAGCCACCACACTAGTTGGTCATGAATCATACATTCCATCACCTTGCAAACACAGCTGGTAAGAGAGATGGGGCTGTAGCTAGAAGGAAGGTTTTTGTCCTTACTGGGCTTTGGTATGGCTATGACGGAGGCTTCACATCAGCGTCTGGGAGATGTGCCCTCTGCCCAAATGCAGTTGTATGTGTTAAGCAGAAAGTGACTGCCTGCAAGAGAAAGGTGCTGCAACATCTGAATACGGATGGCGTCTGGCCCTGGGGTGGAGGATCGGGATGAACTGAGAGCATGATCTAGCTCCCTCATAGTAAAGGCGGCATTGCAGCACTCACAATTTGGAGAAGAGAAGGGTATCACCCGAGCCTCCTCTGCTCATTTCCTATGGAGGAAGGCAGGGTGCTTGTGAGAAGAGCTCGAAACTTCCGCAAAATGGTGGACCAAGATGTCTGCGATTGTAATAGGGTCCACGATGACATTGTTTGCTACTCTCAGGCCAGAAATTGGGGAATGGATTTTGGTCCCAGAGAGCCATCGGAGGATGGCCCACACAACAGAGGAAGGGTTGGAACTGTTAAGAGAACTAGTGAACGAAATACTATCCTGAAGAACATGACGATACTTTGCACACAACTGTTTATAATGAATGCAGTTTGCCATTGTAGGACGATTGTTAAAAATGCAGAGAGCATGTCTCCCTTCGTAAATTGCGTTGTGGCATGCCTCAGTCCACCAAGGGACTAGAAAACGACGTGGTGAAGAGGAAGTGTGAGGAATGGAACGTTCTGCAGCAGTAAGGATAACGTTTGTAAGATATTCCACGGTCATCACAATTGGGGAAATGTTGTTCTTTGGAGGTCACCAGGGAGGAGTAAAGCTGCCAGTCAGCCTTAGTAAGCTGCCATTTGGGCATGCACATGGATGGGGTAGTAGTCTGCGAATGGATAGCACACGGGAAATGGTCGCTTGAGTAGGTGTCGGGAAGAATGGACCACTCAGGAAGCTGGGCAGGGCAGAACGATAGGTCCAAATGGGAATAGGCGAATGAGGAGCTGGAAAGGAAAATGGTTGCTCCAGTGTTAAGGCAAAAGAGATTAAGTTTGTTAAGAAGGTCAGCCAAGAAGGCACCTCTCTGACAGGTCCTGGAAGAAAGTAGCAGAAATGGGAGAGGTACCTGCCCAATAAGCTGAAGGAAGTTGCCCTGGTGACATCGAATTGTGGAGGGACATTAATGGTACAGAGGGAAAAGTCAGGTGGAGAAAGAAAAGGCAAACTGCAACAGCTTGAAGAAGGGTAGTCAGGGAGATGGGTTTACTATGAATGTCATCCCATATGAGCAGCATGACACCCCCGCAAGATGGAATGCCGACCTCAGGAGGAAGGTCAAAATGAATCGGTAAGAAATGTGAAAGCTCAAAGCGGTCATGAGGGCGCAATTTCATTTTCTGAATGGGGTTTCTACATGCTGAATCAGTCCTCCTATAATCAGTTCTTTTTCGATTTCTTCACATTTTTTATGCAACCATATTGCCTTGGCTTCCCTGCACTTCTTATTTATTTCATTCCTAAGAGCTTGTATTTCAGTATTCCTGAATTTATGTGAACATTTTTGTACTTCCTTCTTTCATCAATAAACAGAAGTTTTTCTTCTGTTATCCATGGTTTTTTTGCAGTTACCTTCTTTGTACCTATGTTTTTCTTTCCAACTTCTTTGACTGCTGAACTGCCTACTGAGCTACTCCTTATCACAGTATCTATAGTCAGAGAGAATTCAAAGCCTCTCTCTTCTTCAATCCTTAGTTCTTCCGTATCCCACTTCTTTGTGTACTGAATCCACCTGACTAGTTTTTTAAACTTCAGCATACCCCACTAGTAAATTATGATCTGAGTTTATATCTGCTCCTAAGTATGCCTTATAATCCAATATCTGATTTCAGAGTCTCCACCTGACCACAATGTAATCCAACTGAAACCTTACCATATCTCCTGGTCTTTGCGAAGTACACCTCATCCTCTTGTGATTCTTACACAAAGTATTCACTACTACTAGCTGAAATTCGTTGCGGAACTCAATTAGTCTTTCTCCTCTCTCATTCCTAGTGTCAGCTCATATTCTCCCATAACACTTTCTTCTACTCCATCTCCTACAACCAAACTCCAATCCCCTACAACTATTAGATTTTCATCTCCCTTTATGTACTAAATTACCTGTCAATACCCTCATATACCTTCCCTATCTCTTCATCTCCAGCTTGCGACATCGGCATTTATACCTAACTAACATTGTCGGTGTTGGATTACTGTCTACTATGATGAGTACAACACTATCACTGAATTGTTCACAGTCGCACAATCAGGAATACTAGTCTTCTTTCCATTTCACTTCACTGCCCCTACCATCTCTCACATTTTCTAGCTTCCCTAACATGTTCAAGCCTCAAACATTCCATGCCCTGACTTTTAGAATGTTATCCTTTTGTTGTTTGTTCAATCTTTTCCTCATGGTCACCTCCCCCTTGGCAATCCCCTCCCAAAGATCCAAATGGGGGACTACTCCGGAATGTTTTGCCAGTGGAGAGATTATCATGACTCTTTTCAATTACAGACAACATGTACTGTGGATACACCTGTGTGTCTTTAATGAAGTGGTTTCCATTGACTTCTGCGTCCCCATGTCATTGATCGTTGCTGGTTATTCCGCCTTAAGGGGCAGTTTCCCACCACAAGGGCAAGTGAATGCCCTGAACCTGTGCCTGCCCCTGCACCCTCTTCGACAAGGCTGCTGGCAGGATAAGGGTGACTTCTAATGCCAATGCTTAAGATTTTTTATTCAGAATTTAAGTGGTAGTGGGGTTCAAACCTAAGATCGAGGATGTTTTGATTAGTAATCAAAGATACTATCCCCAGACCACGGTGTTCCCTTCTTATTTTATTACGATGATCATTTCTTCCTATGTAGGTGGGTGCCAACAAAATATTTTCAAGCACTGAGGAAAAAGTTGGTGATTGAAATTTCATCAGAAGCACCTGCCGCAGCGAAAAACATCTTTGTTTTAATGAACGACTCTGCAGTTCACGTGTCTTATCCATGACACAAACCCCCTTATTTTGTGATACTACAAAACAAGCTACCCTTCTTTGAACTTTTTTGATGTCCTCCATCACTACTATCTGATGCGGATCCCACACCACATAGCAACACTCCAGAAGAGGGCAGGCAAGCTTAGTTTAAGCAGCAACACCTGTTACATTCTGACTATACATTCTGTCACATTCTGACAATAAATCACACTCTTAGTTTGCTTCCCGCAACATTACCTAAGTGATCATTCACATATTCGTAAATTTAATGCTTAAGTATTTAGTTAAGTGATTTATCGCATAACCAAAATTTAGCGGATTCGTTTTAGTACTCATGTGGAAACAAATTTTTTACATGACCATAAATGACAGCATCACCTGCAAACAATGTAAGATGGCTCCTCAGATTGTCTCCTAAATTCTTTATGTAGATCAGGAACAACAGAGGGCCTATAACACTTCCTTGGGGATGCCAGATATTACTTCTGTTTTACTCACTGACACACTGCGAATTATTCGAAATGTGACCTTCCTGACAGGAAATCATGAATACAGCCACACAACTGAGATGATACTCTATAGGTGGATAATTTAGTTAGAAGTTGCTTGTGAGGAATGGTGTCAAAAGCTTTCTGGAAACCTAAAAATATGCTATGGACTGTAAGGCAAAATTTTTTAAGAAAATTTTTAAAGAAAAGTTTTAGCATTTTAATTAGCAGATTGCAAAGCCAGCCTAAAAAATTATTACTTTATAAAACAGAACTGACTTTTAAAATTCCTGAAAATTGTTGTCTCAACTTTCTCCTCCTCCTCCTCTTCCTCTTCCCTTACCGAGCAAGTTGGCACAGTGGCTAGCACACTGGACTCGCATTCGGCAGGACGACGGTTCAATCTCGCGACAGCCATCCTCATTTAGGTTTTCCGTGATTTCCCTAAATCACTCCAGGCAAATGCCGGGATGGTTTCTGTGAAAGGGCATGGTCAACTTCCTCTCTCTTCCTTCCCTAATCCGATGAGACCAATGACCTCACCGTCTGGTCTACTGCCCCAAAAACAACCCAACCCAACCCAACCTTCTTCCCTTTTCGTGGTCACTATTATCCTCTTCATATATAAGATGGTCTTCACAGCAATTGAGAGCATTTCTTATGCCACACTTTTTTAAAGATTTAACAATAATGTCTTCTCTCATTCTAGACCTCTACTGTTTTATCCACCGATACATTTGTTTGATTGCTGGTCTTTTAAAGCTCCCTTCAGCGTGAATTCACTCTAGTTTTCATCCACCATCCATTTGTTCCAGTCCTCTCATATTCCCTTTAAATGGTTTATTTATTGTGACATCAAGAGGCTGAAATTGAGAAGTCAAGTCCTCCCAGAATAACGGTACACACTGTATTTCTCTGTCGCAATTTCTCTTTCACAGAATTTTTCAATTGACTATTAACTTGATCTGGCACAAGAAGAGAACTCTTCTTCAATAAAACACCGTTCTTTCTCTCCCAGCCTCTGTTAATCCATAATTTCATAGCAATCTCATCCATTTAATCTTTGTCATGTACATAAACAACAACACCCGATGGTATTTCAGAAGGTTTTGGCATTGTTTTGCACTCGAAAATAATCACTAGAACAAGTTTAGTATCATCTGCACAAAATGGAAGGACAGTACTGTAGTGCACGTTTCCTGGCAACAGTTCTGTTACTCGGCACATCAAATGTCAGAGGAGTTTCGTCCATATTCATTATTTGGCTTGGTTCCACACTGGATTTCTTTCAAAGCTGAATAATAAAGCGATGGAAAGAAATTTTAAATTCATACTCCTGTCACATTTTCTGAGATACTTTGGTTTTGGTTCTCATGCGAAGTCCATGACCTTCGCAACCAACCAACTTCATCCTTAAAGTCTGTTAAGTTCCACTATAGCATTAGCTTACAGGTGTGTATTTGAATCACTTTCATATTAATTTCAATGCTAGTTTGATAGTGTCCTTGAATCTATTTCAATGCATCATCTTCTGGTTTTGGCCATTTTGCATTCAGTCCTCGATTTGCACATTTAGTCCTAGCAATTTTTTTCAATTTTTCCTTACTAGCCTGCCAATAATGAATGGTTTTTTTCTGCTGATGGAAGGCCGAAATGCCGCACAGCTGCTCTGTATCCATGTTGCTCTGCATATGCTTTTACTTTCAATTTATAGCTTGCATCATATGAATACCTTTTTTCCATTACAAAACCAGCTGCTAACAAAAGTATTGTACTGTTAGTAATAACGTATATCACTTTCAATTCAAGTTCACTTGTACCATAGACTACAATGATGCACCATAGGCCAGACAGTGTTCTGGGCTTGTGATGGCAGTGTGAGAGGGAGACAGTGTTAGCAAGCTTGTGAATCCCTGCAACCCATGTTCGTTGCAGTGCTGCTGCCACTTGAATCCGACGCTGCCAGATAGAGATAGGTTTCCCACGGCATCAGCTATATGGCTAATTTTAAGACTGGAGGGACTTTTAAATCTAACAATGGTCATTTTTATATTAATTTCGAGTATAAGACACAGATTAATTTTGGAGGCAATTTGGCACTTTATTGTGACATTTTTGAAAACTGCTTATTGAAGAACATTCTTACTCAATCTGAATAATTTTGTTTGGTTCTTTACATGTACAGATATTTTTATGACGGAGTATTGTAACCACTGGCTGGTAGCACACAGTAAAAATACGCTTTGCTTACAATTCCAAGGAAACCAATTTTAATGCACATAAACTACCAATGCTCAGTTTCAAAAGCAAAGTGCAGCAAGACTACACATAATCGTAGTACTGAAATACGATATGGGATTTAAGTCACATGATATTGTTTGCTGTGGGCTGCCTACCTGTCTAGTAGTATAATCAACACCACAATTACCATAATAAAGTGTGTATCTAAGATTATCCTTTTTTACTGTCTTACATAGTACACTGCACAGAACATTCACATTAACTCTTTGACACACACACCAAATGCATGTGAGGCACATTCTGTTACAAATAAGACAAGGGAGACAACTATTAAATACTCAGATACAGCACCTTAAACAATGTAGTTTTGACATTACCCAGTATAATTAGTGAAGCCTCAGGGAACAAATTTCTTTAAATCTTAAAGCACTTCCACTTCTGCAACCCAGAAAGCTGTGTCAAAAATCACTTACTGAACTAATAAGACATTATGCACAATAAGGTGAATATTGTTTTATGAAAACCTGATTATGAATTATCTGATTTAATAAATATTTAAATAAATTATTTAGTGTTCAGGCTGCTGTATTAAAATAAAGAAAATATGCACTCTTTATGTAAAATCTCTCTAAGCGTATCTCATTTTACTGTAGCGGCATACCACAACTAAAAGAAGTATATCAAATACATGAGTAGATTCAACAATTCCACTTGTCGAATTCCAATCAAAATATATGTAAAGATATCTAAGTAGCTGACAGCAATTCCGTTTCAGTACAAGAATAGAACAATAATGAAGAATAAGAAGCTCAACATGAGTAGATGTAAGAACTAAAATTATCACAGTGTCTTTGCATTCATAATTTCTTCTCATGATTTACAATGTTATTGAATCAGAACAATTCCACCGACTTCTTATTAAACAAAGATGATTTGGGGGAACAAACATGACAACAGTTCTGCATTAAGTACGTATACTTTCATTAAAGACGAGCTTAAATAGCTCAAACATCTTTTTAACTAACTCTCGTTTAGTTTGCTCATTTTGATTATAAAATTGTGATGTTTCACATCTCCATTATGAGTAAAAACTCATAAGGCAACATGTCCCAAAACAAACTTGAAAAATCTTGAACATAAATGAGTCATCAAGAGTAAGTAGTAGATTCTATGGAAAGAGGGTCACCGTTCTTCAATATTTTTGTGGCGTATTTCATTATACAAAAGCTGTGAGTAAGTTTACATTTAACTCACCAAACTTATGTTTGGTATGCTAATACAAGTATATTACTGAGTTGAAATGCTTAAACTCTCAGCAGTTTTCAAATGCGTCCAAACTGGAACAGGGAAAACTTAGCTTAAGAGAGATCATTGTCACAGTAAACAACCCCCCCCCCCCCCCCACATTTGTGTGTTATTTTGTACATCTTTTACAAACAACTAATATGAATGTGCCATCAAAAATGGGGGACCAAACAAAAACATCCTTTAAAAAGCAATGTTAAGTGAATACTGTTATACTGATTTTGTTTTGGGGAAAAATATTTAAAATATGTCTCCCATTTCCCTGCAAATGAAATTTCTAATCCAATTTGGAACAGGTCTTATGTAATAAGGACAGTAAATGTCACTCTTTACTAAGGCCACCTGCTCTTGTCCAATTTGGAATAGGTCTTAATTTACTGAGGTCAAGTACATGGTCTAATGGGTAGGATTACTGACTACCAATGCAGAGGTTGCAGCTTCAATTCCTGGGTCATCTCAAATATTGATGTGATGGAGAACTCTGGAACGGAATACAATTGGTCTCTTGTGGCAAAACAAGAAAGTAAGAAAGAAATTAATATACAAGCTGCCAAAGTGGCATAAAATCAAAAAGCTTTCAGCAGGCTGGGAGACAGACAACATTTATTTGTTGATTCTCTATGCAGCACACAACATAACAATTAAGTTGCATGAAACACACACACTCGAATGAGACTACAAAGCAGTATACCTTTCTACTTCAGGAATTTAATGAACTTGAAACAGCATCAACTGACAGTAAGGAACAATTTCATGTTACAAAAATACAGAAATGCCCTGTAGGAGTCCAACGGCACCAAGCCCTGTCTTTTCCAGCACACTAAAAAAAAAAAAAAAAAAAAAAAAAAAAAAAAAAAAAAAAAAAACCAACCAACCTTGAAAACTATATAAACTTGCAACATTGCCTGTGACCAAAAAATCTATCTGAACATCAGTAAAACACCTATTATTCAAGGAACAAAAAATAAAACCAAAGTTTAAGCACAGTAACTCACCTACACCTTACCATATACAAGGCACAAAGGAGTATAATGATAGATACATCGTATTCACCCAGATTTCTGTTTCTTGTAGCATTATTGTTACTGAAGTTTTATTTGGGACCCGAACCATGAAGAAATTGTATGGTGTACATACTAATAGATAAATGAGGATTCAATGCTGTTGTCAATAAACAATAAGAAGTATCAAATATTTCAAAGCCATGACACAGCATTTTAAATTACTGCTGTCAAATCTCTTCTAAATAAATTCAACAAGAAATAAAAACAATAATTAACAAATTTAAAAAACTGAACCAATATTGAGAAATTAATTAATGTCATGATATCATGCTGGTGGAATACTTTCATACCATATTCAATGCCATCAAAGAAAACAACATCTATGCATCCATTTTACTAACCTCCTCCTTGCAAATTCATGATGGAGACTAATATTAAAGTAATGTTACATATTTTACACCCACTCATGCAGATTGGTCACATTTTCTCAGTCTAAAATTTCTATTAGGAAATTTTTCTTGTAATCACTGACCTGCGGACTGGACTTGACATTGCCAGTGGAGTGGGTACACCAATCGCTTTAATTCGCTGCTGCATTGTAGGACTAGGACCCTGTGGTCTAACAGCAGGTGATTGTGATGGTTGCTGCTCTGGTGACAATGGGTCAGGTGTATGACTTCGTGACTGGGACACCTCCATCCCTCTGCAAGATAACAGCTTGTAGGTAATGTATGTAGAAATCACCCAAAATAGTATTTTTGAGACAGTAATGATTATTTCCAATAAAAGCACAATGATAGGAGGAGGAGGAGGAGGAGGAGGAGGAAATACAGAGGAACAGGTACACAAGGGGACAGATTCATATACGAATATAAATGGGTAAGGGAAATGTATAAGGGAATGTACAAAACAGTCGAGGGGCTGGCGCATGTGGGCAGCAGAACAGGTGACAGGCTGAGAGATGGGGAAGGGGACAGGTAACAGGCTAAGAGACAGGGTCAGGTGACAGGCAATATGCAGAGGATGGGTAGACATCAGGCAAGTGGGGAAATGGTGGGCGGAGACTGGAGAGTGGCAGCCAAACAAGGGTGGACAGAACAAGGTGATCAGAAGGTGACGGGATCACCGAAGGCTGGAATCAATTTGGAAGGGATTAGATAACAAAGGAGACGGGAGATATCAGGGTAACAAAGGTGGGGTGCAGCATCACGAGGGAGAGGGGGATACCAGGATTATACAGGATCACAAAATGGGGGGGCCAGTATCACAGCGGAGCGAAAAATCACAGGGATGAGGAAGGATCACACAATGGAGGAGCAGCACCATAAAGGAAAGTAGCAGGATCTGAACGATGGTGGTGGCTGGACCACAAAACAGCAGGCAAGGATCTCAAGGGGGTGGAGATGCAACAGAAAGGGCAGCGGGGGGGAGGGGGGGGGGGGATAACAGAGTTGGTATTATGAAGGATGGCATGAAATAGAGAGGGGCCGGGGACAGAGAGGGGCGGGCGCGCAGCCGGGGCCGGGGGCAGAGAGGGGCGGGCGCGCAGCCGGGCCGGGGGCAGAGAGGGGCGGGCGCGCAGCCGGGCCGGGGGCAGAGAGGGGCGGGCGCGCAGCCGGGCCGGGGGCAGAGAGGGGCGGGCGCGCAGCCGGGGCCGGGGGCAGAGAGGGGCGGGCGCGCAGCCGGGGCCGGGGGCAGAGAGGGGCGGGCGCGCAGCCGGGGCCGGGGGCAGAGAGGGGCGGGCGCGCAGCCGGGGCCGGGGGCAGAGAGGGGCGGGCGTGCGGCGGGGGCCGGGGGCAGAGAGGGGCAGGCGCGCATCCAGGGGCAAGGGCAAGTAGCAGACATGGAGGTGAGGGGAGAGGCAGAGGAATGCAGGTAGGCATTAAGTAGAAACTGGCAGGAAAAGAGCTGAAAGTAGTCTGTATATATTGGATACTACCGAAAAGATCAAATTATTCTGCCATCCCTATGATTAGCACATGGATAGTTGAGGTGGTTGTGTTGTAATACTGCATTGGAACAACTGCTGTAACAATAATCGTGTACCTTGGTCTTGGATGAGGACTTCCACGACTATAGGGTCCTCTATGTTGTTGTTGCTGCTGCTGCTGAACCTGTTGCTGCAAATGGCTTGGTTTCCTTGGTGATTCTCCAGTGTCAACAGGAGGCAGGAAAAAGTTATTTTTTGAACCATGCCTTTGCAGAGGTGGTGTAGGTTCACAATCCTGTGACTGTGATGCTGTGGGCTCCATGTCTGTGTCAGAACCTTCACCTCGTCCTGGCGACAACTGGAACATACATAACACTGTTACTGCACAAGAAGATTATTACGTTTTGCCATCAGCTGAAAGACCATTCATGACAGTGTAATACCTAATGCTATTAATGATTCACAAAGTTGCAGAATTTAGTCATTGCCATTTGTAGAAATTCAGCCATTGCGCAATAACGTCTTCTGCTAATATTTCAGCTGTATATGGGTAAATGGATAACATATAGCGGAAAATATAACACATAGGAGTAGAGGTATGTGCTGCCATAACCCCCTTCTTTCTGGAGAATGTTGTGTCACAAATTCTGGTCAACATAGAAACTTCATGATGATTGACTTATCAATTGTGATGTTGGTTTTAATGTCGACAAAAACGTGAAATCCAGCATTTGCTCAAGTTACCTCACATTGACTATGGTGCTGTTACCCTGTCAACCAGAATTCATGACAACATCCTCCACAGAGGGCATCAAACTAACATTAATCACTGTCGCCCATATGATATTTGTTCCAACTATGTTTATTCATGAATGCATGTGCTATTGGCTCATATTACCAGTATATAAGGCAGATGGGACAGTTTTTTCATCCATCTTTGTTGACCTGTTCAACCTGTTGCTGCAAATGATTCCATTTCCTTGGCAACTCTCCAGTGTCAACAGGAGGTTGGAAAAAAAATTTTTTTTAACTATACCTTTGCATGTGGAAAATATAACACACAGGAGCAGAGATACATGCTATCACAACCCCCTTGCTGAACAGCTTACAGTTGAAATATTAGAGGAGGACCAAGTTTGGCTACCACTCAATTCATGTTATTTTATGGCCCAAGTAAAAGGCCAAGAATCAGGGTTTTGCAATGTTATGTTACATACTTTGCCAGAGTGTTAGGCCTAAAACAAAAGTATCACTTTTTTCTTTTTTTCCTACTGTTACTTTGTAGTATTACTGGCATTACATTATGTTCTGTGATCAACAAATATCTGCTGTTTTATTCTTAAATTAACATTCGTGCGTGTGCTGATCTGATAAATTAAGTGCACCTATGCATCACCTAGCCAGAGAAACACACACACACACACACACACACACACACACACACACACACACACACTTACAGAAACATTATGTATACACAAACAGCTGAAGTGTATACAACGCTGAATAGCTGATACAAAAGAGCAAACACATCAACATACCCACAGCAGCCACATTCAAATTGTTCGTCATCGCATCCATATACACCAATATTCCCACCATCAACATCACCAAACTATGATTATAACAAATTCCTAAACTCCACATAAAAGAAATAACAAACACTCCAAAATTCATCAAAGAGCAAAACTCTCTGTCATTTAACAACCACTGCTACCCGCAACAGGCTGGGCTCCCCATAGG
Source organism: Schistocerca americana (assembly GCF_021461395.2). Taxonomy (NCBI): domain Eukaryota; kingdom Metazoa; phylum Arthropoda; class Insecta; order Orthoptera; family Acrididae; genus Schistocerca; species Schistocerca americana. The sequence goes on from NC_060119.1 coordinate 946,210,496, forward strand.
ATCACCAATCAGTGGACTCATCATCATCATCATCATCATCATCATCATAATAAATCGTACTGGGAACAAAATGTACGACCACAGTAAAAGCCAGACTCAACAGAATAATATTCTGGCATTATTACATGGACGAAATCTAATGTGTTCTAAATGAAAACCATGAAGTATACAACTACTCCACTATGACAAACACAGACAGCCCTCAGATAAAATTCCCCATAGAATCAAGAAAGGTCAAAAAGCTAAATTTCTTAGATATAACAATACACAGACACAACAACCAACATCAGTTTCCCATATTCAGAAAGCCTACAAGCAACATCAAAACCATACATCTAAACTCAAATCACCCAATTACCCATGAAGAATCTGATTTCCAACACATGTTATGCAGGTTGAATAAAACAACACTGAATGAGGACTACAAAAATGAGCCACAAATAACAAAACAAACAGCTGTTGAAAATTGACAAAATAACAAACGTGATGGATTAAATGACAAAATTAAAAGAAAAACTAAAGACACCCAAAACACAGCAGCCACCACCAACACACAACAATAAGAACACAATGAAAACACAACACAACACATTTGAACAAGAAACATCCACAAAACAAACAAATGGCACACATTCACGTACAACAACAAAGCAGCTCACAAGATAGGCAACATACCCAAAATACAAAGTCTGAAAATAGCCTACAGAACAAACAACTTTAGACAAAAGCAACTGGTGGCAACCAACACCAACACAGAAAAACAAAACACATCTGGAATCTATCAACTCCCATATCAAGACTGCAACTCAATTTACACTGTTCAATCACATTAATAAGAACACTTGTCAAAAGCCTGAATAACCATCTTTTGCAATGCAGACCACTGCGAGGCATGTGGGAAAAGTGTCAATGAGGTTGAGGTTCTGGAAAGTACCGACAGAGATGTGAAGCCATGCAGATTCCAGTGCAATGGCCAGCTGCACTGTGTCTCAATTGAGGATCCAGGGCACAAACAGGCTGACTGAGATGGTCCCACAGATTCTCAATTGGGTTTAAATCCAGGAGTATGGTGGCCAGGGGAGTACGGTGAACTCCTCCTCATGCTCTTCGAACACCTGTGTTTTTGACAAAGGCCGCCTTATTGGCCAAAAGCTAACATTTCGACAGTCTTTTTGTTGTGCCTTTCTGCAACTCAGCGTCTCAGCTATATGGTGAGTATCAACTATCTTTTTCATTACATTGTTACGTATTATTTGAAAGAGAATAAATGAATACATTGAAGATGGAGAAACTTGTATGAAACATATTCGGGTATTAAACAAGAAACATCTGTCTTTGCTCAAGGCAAAACCACATTTCTGTATTGTGTATTACAAAACAAACACAGAGAAAATGAGAGTGTCAACCACAAGACGATTACCTTATTACATTACTTAAAGTTCTACATTTATTTTACATCTATTTGCTATCAAAATCTAATCAAAGTAACACACAGAAAAAGTCATTCCAAAATAAATTAAAGCAATATATTACACAGCAAAAGTAGAAATACTTCAAACACAAAGTTTCTCACTCAAACAAACTCATTTCCTGAATACCAATCTCTTACAAACAATTGACACTACAGACATTTTCCAGAGCACAAAAGACCTCAGAATTCATTTACTAATTGTGATAGATTGCTATACATTTAAAAGATATGTACACATACAAGGCAAAATGCTGGCCATTTATGGGACTGTAACTGACTACTTACTTTTAGAATGAAATTTTCACTCAGTATCGTATGTGGGTGCTGATATGAAACAACTGCTGATATACACAAATTCCTGCACCAAAGTTAGATTGATTAGAGGTAAGTACAGACACTTTTAGGATTTTGTTTGTGGATACCTTTATTACTCTCAAATTGGAATGGGCTGTTCATGACATAACCCATTAGGAATTCATGTAATGTCAGGCTGTGATTAACAATCCCAGCTGCTTAAATGAGAGCCTGCAAGATGTAAACTGTGGACCCCACGCATCATTCTAATTACTATCTTTTGTGTAATGAATACTTCATTCCTAACATTCCTAAGTAAGGAGTTTCATTAGAATATTATCTTGTGAGACTTAGATAAATGCAAACAGGATAAATACGAATGACTAATAAGTTATCTTATATCTCATAAGAGTTCCACAGCTTTCTTCAGTTGCAAGGGTAACATGTTAGAAATTTTTTTGGCAGCTTCATCAAGAAAAGAGCTTGACAGAGGACTTCTTGGAAAATAAATAAATACATAAATAAATAAATAAAAAGGGGGGTTGGGGGGGGGGGGCGGCTGTTATACTGCATGTAGATTCACCGAGATGTAGAACTGACTTCGAGTATGCCCCAGGGAAGCATTTTGGGTCTCATCCTGCTCATGTTATTTATATATAACCTGGCAGACAGTATTAACAGTACACTTTTTTTCCAGATATAATTATTTTTAATAAAGTACTATCTGAAAAAATCTGCACAAACATCCAATCAGATAGTGATAACGTTTCAAAGTGGGTACAAGACAGGTAACTTGTTTTAAATATTCAGAAATGTAAAAATCTGCACGAACATCCAGTCAGATCTTGATAAGGTTTCAAAGTGGGTACAAGACAGGTAACTTGCTTTAAATGTTCAGAAACGTAAAAATCTGCACGAACATCCAGTTAGATCTTGATAAGGTTTCAAAGTGGGTACGAGACTGGAATCTAGCTTGCCACAATTTCTGGGGATAGGAAATACAATCACATAGGCTCAGTCTTATGTAAAACAAGTGGCGAACTTTAATCCATTACTAGGATACTGGGAAAGTGCAGTAAGTTTGCAAAGTAAATTGCCTACAAAACACTTGTGTGATTCATCCAAGAATACTGTGGAAGCTTTTGAAACTACCAGAGGATAATCATATACAAAAGAAGGGCAGCATGACTGGTCACAAGTTTGTCTTACCTGTGACAGAGCATCACAGAAATGCAGAAAAACCTCAACTGGGAGACACTTGAAGACAAAAATTAACTATCATATGAAACCCTACTCTTGAAGCTTGAAGAACCAGTATTAAATGCGTAGGAATATAATATTCCTCTTTGGACTGCAAAGACAAGACTGTGCACAAAGTTATTTAAACAGTAATTCTTCCACACACCATATACGAATGGGACAAGAAGAAACCTACACAGTGGTACAATAAGAACTAGCCGCTGAGAAGCACATCATGTTGATTGTAGAATATAGATGGAGATGCACATGGACAACTGCACAAACATGATATAATCTTACCAGACCATACAGGTCACTTCTTCACTACATATGCAAACAACTATCACTGTTTTACAAAACTTTTAAACAGTTCTCAATGCGAGTATGTAATTTTCTGTTGACTGTAAGCAAAGAATTTACTTTCCTTTACATCAATATAAAATTGATACTGCTGCAAATACTGTAAAAACTATAAACAGAAAAGCCAACAAATTGAAGTTATCACACATAACATAGTTCAAACAACATTATAAATGCTGGAACACAGCACCTCTGCAGCATTTCAGGACATTACATCAATGACAGATTGAATGATATCATTTCGTCACAGATGCTGCCATGGGAGGGATTGAAGCCCACATTTACTGTTCTGTATTTATTGTGCAGTTTTTACTATGAAACCATTTTCAAATGGACATACTTGCATTAAAGCCAAAGCATTTATCAAATTGGATAATGATAAATATATAAGATGTTGGCTTAGGTGGAATGTTATGTCACTGTTGTTCGAGGTGTCATGTCTCAAATTGTGAAGCCCTGATATGCCCCGAGTTTTACCATACTGCACTTAGATGAGTGCTTGCACTCTAACCTAGATATTCCATTTTGACTGGTTGTACTGGACATTCATTTCAAAATGATTTCACAGCCAAAAAGCACATTAATGAAAGCAAAATAAGGCAGAATGTTTAATGATTTGTGGTGACTCTGGATTATTACGGCCAAAATAATGAAACTGATCCACACAAAAACACAGTTTTATTTATTTAATTATTTAAATCTAGCTTTCAGATTATGTGGGCCACTGTATACACTGAAATACAAGTGGTTTTTATACCTGCCTTTTATAGCCGAGCTAATAAAATAGCATTTAGCAAAAAAATGTAATTTAATACCCTGCAGGGGAGAGTTACTGGACTGTTACAACAACATTTTGGCCTTACTGTTTATGATATTAGGTGTATTACAGACCAAGTCTCCAAATCCAGATTTTGTATCAACTTATTCGCATCATGTACCTGCATAGCTTTCAATGTTCACTCACAGTATTTATGTTGACGGATGTTACAATCTCATGGAGTATCGAAAGTGTGGGCCAAACCAGGATTCGAACCTGGAACCCCCCCTTCCATGAGCAGTTCTCTTACTGCCTGAATGGATAGTTTTTTTTGAAATGAACTTGGCTGAACTTCAAAAAAAGTAAGACCAAAGTAATTAGAGGGTGTTGTACTCATGTTCAAAATGAACAAAGGTCCAGATTCTGATGGAATCCATATCAAATTCCACACAGAGTTGCTTCTCTTTTAACCTTAATATACAGATGCTACAAACAAACAATTGTGCCCAGAAGGTGGAAGAAAGTGCAGTTAAAATCTGTATACAATAAACATAAAAGAAATGAGCCACAAAACTACCAGGCAATATTTTTGGCATCCATCTGTTGCAGGAGCACACAACAAATTCTAAGCTCAAAATAATGATGTTTGTCAAAGATAATGATCTGCTCAACACAAAACATGGATTCTGTAAGCATCTGTCATTTGAAATCCAACTCTCACTTTTCTCACATTGCATTCCATGGATTAAGGCAGTCAGGTAGATGCAGTATTATTTATTTTCAGAAAGTGTGACTGAAAACCATACCAATACTTAATGCAAGTACAATCAGGAAATGAAATTTGTGACTGGATTGATTTCTTGGTAGGGATAATTCATATGTTATGTTGGATGGAGATTCATAGACAGATGTAGAAGTAACTTCAGGCTTGTGCCACAGAAGTGTGTTGAAACCCTTTCTGTCCATATTAATGTTCTGACAGAGAATACTGACAGCAACCTCAAACTTTTTTGCAAACAACGACATTATCTACAATGAAGTAGTGTCTGAAAAAAATCTGCACAAATATCCAAATGTTGTAGGACGGGCAATTTGCTTCAGTTGTTCAAAAAATGTAAAATTGTGAACTTCACAAAATTTGAAATCATAATATTCTATGGCTAAAAGATCAGCAAGTCAACTAGAATCAATCACATAATATAAATAATTGAGCACATTAATTTGTAGGGAAATAAAATGGAATTATCACACAAGCTCAGTTGCAGGTAAATCATATGGCAGATTTTGGTTCAGCGGAAAAATACTTGTAAAATGCGATCTGTCTACAAAGGAGATTGCTTATAAAACATCTGTGCAACCCATGCTCGAGTGTTTGGGACACACACCAGATAAGACAGTGCAAATGCTCATACAGTTCTTTGGCCTACCAGATAGCACTACGGAAACGCTGAAAAACTTTTCGTCTAATCCCATCAGATAAACTAATGGATCAAAAAATGTAATTATGTGTGCATTAACTGAGGTTGTTAGTGTGGGAGAATACGTCTGCTGGTGTCAGGTCTCACGGCAAAATAAATGTAACAGATTTAAGGACTGCTGTGGACTACCACAGTTTCACTTGTCAACCAGCTGTGATGTTTACAGCATGCTCTCCAAGTATCTATTGATGAAGACCTTGCGCTAAGTGGTTTTCTCCTGGACTGTGATTTGGACTTCGGTTTGTTACGTACCCTTGACATGCGACTAGCTCATGGATTTGCCTGTCTGCCTAATGTGGTACTATCTTTGTTTTTGGTGAATGAAATTACAACATATGAGTGCACAAAGAGTTTGATTCACATTAAAGTGCTTCCCTGTTTAACCTATGAACAGTGTTCTCCTTCACTAAAGTGAGAATTACTCAGCAGACTTCCAGAGTACTGCATTGGTGAAGAGATATCCAAATCCAGAGTTTTTCATTTTGTACTTTTCCAAGAGTGATGGGAACCATTATTTCTGTGATTTATTTGTATATAATTTGTGCACTCCATAATGCAGACACTTGGCATCTCCTTGTGCACTTATTTAAATCACCACTGCCCAGGCAGAGAATACACCACTGAGAACTGTGCAAATCTCTTTGTAGAATCAATGAGGCCACTGACCAACAATTAGGGTAAACATTAAAACAAATAGTGTACTTACATTCAAATACCTTTGCATAAGCATAACAATACACTGTGTGATTTTTTTTTGAAACTCTGCAGGGTAGACTGTTTCCACCATCATTTCACTCAAATACTGGCAGGATTGATGCTCTGGGGACGGGGCGTGAGTCATGCTTGCGTAGCTAAGTCAATAGGACACTTGCCCCCGAAGACGAAAGTCCCAAGTTCAAGCCTCGGTCCGGCATACAGTTTTAATCTGTCAGGAAGTTTATATCGGCACACACTCTGCTGCAGAGTGAAAATTTCATGTTCACAAATGAACCACTGTCATCACCAAAATCATTGCCACACTCTTTTTCACTTAGACATTCCTCTTAAAAGTTCTACAATCTCTTCCACAGAAAGGACTGTGCATCTCTCAATACAACTGCTACAGTTGACACAGAGTTAACACAGGCTTCCCTAGATAGTAGTACTATGCAGCGTTGATGTCTAGTACAGTCAGATTTGAGAATGTAGCATAAGACACCTATGAAAAATTTGAGGCCCAACACTGGAGTGGAGAATAAAATTTGCAATGCTGAGTGCCATTCACTGTTTTAATGGAAAGGGTTAATAAAATCTGTATTGTTGAAGAAGATTTGTAACAGTAGCAATGAGAATTTTTTGGAGCTGCAATTCACCCCTAGCCACAGTATAACATCTCGGGCAATATTTCTGAGTGTTTTAACCACAACAAACAAGTAGTTTTTCGACTCTGGGGATGACAACTCTAGCAGCAGCACAATTTCACACAGAAGCTAATGTATCCAGAATTGTTTCTGGCATTCTTGGTTTTCCAGTCGTTCAATGAAGCTCACGAGGACAAGCAAGTGCATCAATAGCATTTAGTACTCCATTTCCAGGTACATAACACTAAGTGCACCGAGTGACGGTGAACCTTTGTATTAGCTACAAACCCACAACTTTGTTATCCTGCACAAAAAATTTCCTGTTTTATCTGACTCATCAATGCTACTATTCACTAAATTTAAGTGAATATTTTGCAACAAAAATGTATGTGGGGGGCCACTCCTTTAAAGTTCCTTCAGCACTGTAAGTCAACATCAGCCAGTTCTGTGTCGCGGGTTGCAGATCAATGTGGCCTGTTAGAAAATCCGGCTTTACATATTGTCGCATGCTGTTATATGCAGAGTCATTAATACATGCTGTGGTGGCTACATTAACACCAGACAGTGAAGTGTGCACTGAAGCACTAGAGCAGTCAGATTCTTCCTTTGAGGGAATTCAAAAACACGGTGAACGCTTAGTCAATTGTGGACTCACTCCCCTCACCCATGTCCTGGTGAATTATTTTCAAAATCAGTAGGGTGTTGTTATTTCTCCAAGACTGATATGCTCCAAGCTTATTTTCAAATTCATTTGGACACAGCTTCCAAAGCCATTCTGGTATTAAATACTTCTTTATGCCCTTTTACATTTGAGTCGAAATGCTCTCTCTTTCACTCTTCCACTACATATATGGGATATTTCTCTAGCCAAGACTGTCTTAAACCCAAATCAGAGAACGTGGCACCCATTTCCCAGATTCCTATGCCAAAAAATGCGAAGTACCTGCAGGTATTTATCAGAAAGTTTACATACAATTCTCGAATTATCAATCAAATACTAATGATACCAAACATGTTAAACAGACTGCAGAGAAAGGGGGACCCTTTCCAGTGGTTCACAGACAGTCACCATGTCTCCAACCCATATCGTGCCTGACCTTGTATCGACCTCATTTACTTCTTTTGTTGGCCATGGATACATCGCCATAAGCCATTGGAGTAGTTATACTGCATACATAAACATTCAGAAGTTTTTGTTGTAAGTTCCTAAGGCCCCAAACTGTTGAGGTCATTGGTCCCTAGGTTTACACACTACTTAATCTAACTTAAACTAACTTACACTAAGGGAAACACACGCGCACACGCGCGCATGCCTGCCCGAGGGAGAACTCAGACCAAATGGCTACTTGCGCAGCGTAAACATTCAGAACGGCGTATCACACTTGCCTCTAAGATACTAAGCACAGTACAAAAAAATTACTCCCCAATAAAGGAGGAGGCATTGGCTATCATCTTTGGTGTCCAAGAGTTCTGCATTTTTCTGTATAACAACCAATTTCGTCTGGTCACAGATCATAAATTACTGATGTCCACAATTGGCCCCAAGTCAAAGCTGCCTGAATGGACATTTCAGTGATTACAATATGGGGCTCTTTTCTCATCAAATTACCAGAATTCCATTGATTATCATACATCAACCTAGCAAGTGAATGTAAAAGTGCTGTCACAATTCCCCATGAGTTGCAATGAGAAATATGGTAAACAAGAGAGACATTGCTTTCACAACTGGCACAGCCAGTGTAAGAGTTTCCCATCACTTCCAGATACGTCACAGCAGCAGGGACTCACTCTTGATACAGGTTTGCCAGGTGGTACAAACCAGCTGGCTACAAGCCTTTTCTTTGACAGCCTCCATGAAACTTTTCATGATGCCACATCCTTCATCTTTTCAAAAGTGTTGTTCTATTGAATCAACGTGGCCATCAATGTCGAGGGTGATTCTGGGGCTTCTGCACACCTGAATACTGCCACTCTTCCATCAGTCCCACTGGGACATTTCTATAATGAAGAATCTTGTGTGACAGTATGCATACTGGTCGCAGGTCGACGATGATATTGCACCCATGGTTCAACACTGCCAAGCTCTAATTGCATGGCTGAAATTTTTGTATGAACATTTAAAATGCAGATGAAAAAACCATAGACATTCACTCCTATTGATTTTGCTCTGCTTTTCCTTTTACCCTTTTACTGGGCAACACTAATGCCTGAGCAAGCCTGGTGGAACTCTTGCATGGACACCATCACTGTTCCTTGTGAGACCCATCGCAACCTCCATCAGCGCAAGAAAAAGCAGCAGTCGTACCCTTTTAGGCAGGTGTCCTCATATGGTACGCATGTTTGGACATACACCTGACTGGAAACACGGATCCATCACCACCTCCCAAGGCTGCCAGATGGTCATGCTGGCCACATCTCAAGGCACCCTCCGTTGGCACAGGAGTGAGCTCTGTTTGCACCATCCAGGGCGAACTTCACATCTGGAAGGGTCACACCAGCAGGAGTGGTCATTCTCACCCAGCCCAAGGACCATAACAGTAGACATGGGGTTCAATTCCAGGACGACATCCCAAGTGGTGGGTGCCTGGCATTCCCTGTCCTCCTGCCATTCATCCATTACTGCTATGGATCTGGACCCGAACGACATGCAGGATGACCAACAATCTGCACTGCATCTGATGTCCAAGCCACAGCTTTCTCCATACGCAGCAGCAAGCTGAGAGTCCAAACTACCATCGCCTCCTGCCACTTTGGCAGTGACCCTGGAGTGGCTGCTCTACAACTGACAGCAACCAATGCCGTATCCTAGCCTTCACAACAGGCTATGTGACACCCACTCTTCACAGTAGGTTGTGCCACACCAAAATCATCCTCTCTGACAATGGCCTGGTTAGTTCCAACCCTGTGCGTCTTTTCAATGAATAAGATGTATCATGTCCTTAAATACATACATCAGAGAAAAGATGTTCATGACAAAGTAGTCGGTAAGTGGTGAGCACCACCGTTTGGAGGTGTTTTACATCATAGGTGCTGATACCACACAAACATCCACTGACTGTATGGAAGCGGATAGCACTCAGACAACCCTACTTACTAAGTGGAGATAAGAGTTCCATTGAGCAGGCGGTGTGGAGGAAAGAGCTCCATGAAATCTAAGAACACAAAATGTTAAGAGATAATAAATGTATTGTAGTTGAAATTCTGAAGATAATATAAGAAGGTAAATGACTCTCACTTCTTAATTAAGTGGTGGAGGGAATGAGAAGTTAATTTTCAGCACCTTTATCCACAAGCTGTAAGGATGTGAAATATACAAAACCACCACACAGCCCAAGCCAACCAACACTTTGTGTGGCGACATTAGCATCTAAGAAAATTTTATAAGAAAGCACAAAGGAGAAAATGCATTGCAACGAGGGTGAGGAGGGGGGGGGGAACACAAGATATTCTATATATTACTGAAGTCAAACTGAATCTGAAACAAATAATAAAATTGAGTGAAAAAGGAAGAAGAACTCTGTTGCAGAGAAACAAATTAGCATTCACACAAGGGCAGCGCACAGTCTACAAACAGTCATTAAAAGATTGCAGCACATTGCCGCCTACACAGAGTTCATCGGCAGCATGCAGCTGTGAGCATCTAGCAGTCGACACGCATTCTAAAGTTAGTGGTGAGCTGTGCTTGCAACCAATTTAAAAAGTGGTATGTTTGTGACTAGTACAATAAGACAAGTGCGGAAAAAACTTAATTTTAAAATTAAAAATACCAATATGGATGATAAGTGTGATGATACAAGAAATAAATTATTTGTTTATGCCTGTCATCACAAGACAGATTACCATGTCAGGAGAAAAGAATTTAGAATCAATTTTGGAAAAATTTGATGAACTTACTAAGCAGGTACAAAATCAATTTAAAGACATTAATAATAAAATACAGTTATCCCAGGAGGACGCACTTACCAGTAACAATGAGAAATTTGCTCAATTTGATGAGAAACTTGAGGAGTATTTAGTGAATACATTAATTCATAAATTAAATGTTTTCAAAAACTAAATTCAAACTGAAATGCTTCAACAATGTGACCTTGTATGTAATGAAATTCAAGATCGTATTAGGGAAATTCATACTGATGTATATAGTTTGCGAGAATTTGCAGTAAAGGAATGTAAACTTGTAAAGGATCAGATCTCACATGTGCAAAATTGTTTTGAACTTTTAGAGAAAAGGTGCAAGAATGGAGATTCCATTTCTTTATGTGGTATCTTTACGGGTATGGAGGATTGGAGGAAAAAGTACAGGCCTTAACAGATGAAAAATTTCAAGAGAGAGCATGAACTTTAGATAGTGCACAGCTTTCCGGGGATGAAATAACTCATCCAAATAATGAGTTTAAACAATTTTGGGATAAATTAGCTAAAATGAGACAAGAAATCACAGAACGTCAGTGCACAGGGAAATCTTCAGATACAAATACTTTATTAGAAAAACTACAATTAGGCAATAGCATTAACCAATACAAGCATTTCCTGAAGTTTAAACCTGATGGAGATGTACACCCAACATACTTCTTATGAGTTTTTCCAAGTTCTTTACCTCAAAAATGGAAGGATCCTGGAAAATAGATTTTGCATTAAATTATCTAACAGGGAATGCTGCCAAGTGGGGGAATGTTCTCTGAACAATTTACTTCATGAAAGTATTTTGAAGATAAATTTAGATATAAATACTGGTCACAAACAATAGACTACAACGTCTCAGACTGCGCTATCCAAGAGAATCATGAAAGTGTGACTAAAATAGAGATCGTAATATACACAAACAGTACAGTTCAATTTAATTAATTTTATCACAGAATGTATGTCCATTTTGGAGTACATAAATGAATAAATTTCACAGTTTATAAAACTTAGGTTGAAATGTATGATCAACAGATCTTGAGAAGCATGTCAAAGGGTGAAAGGCAATAAATGTTGTAAAAGTTGCACCCTATAATACACACATTATTGCACAGCCACTCAGCAGCAGATCTTTTTGGCCAATTACCCACCAGTAGGGGAGGAGTGACTTACATGTGCAATCATGTACATGATCTCAAGCAGATGTAGGAAACATTATAAGAATAAAAATAGCTTTTTATAAGTTAGTCTTCACACTTATTTGAGGGGAGGAATAAAGGGGCCAGGTGTCGGAGTAACCCAAAGACAAGAGTGACGAGCTAACTCGTAGAAGGAAAAGCATTTTGGACTAAAGTAGCGTAGGAAGAAAAGTCAGGCAGGAGAACTGTCCAGAGAAAATCCGGAGTCTGTAGGAGTCTGTTGGGGGATGTAGAGAGAGAAAAAAGGAAAACAGAAGGGAGAGACACTGGAGTACTCAAAATAATGGTAAAGAAGCTATGTGATGCACTTTATGGAAGTTTCTGGGCAAGTTACCCCAGACAAGGGAACTTGGACCAGGTTCGGTTGGAGAATATGTGCTCATACATCCCAATCCTTGAATGAGAGATATCATGTCTTTAAATACATATGTCAGTGAAGAGATGTTCGTGGCAGAGTAGTAATTAAGTGGTGAGCATCCCAGTGTTGGCAGGTGTTGTAAGTAATAGGTTCTGATACCACAACTAACGATCCAGTGGCTGTATGGAAGTGGATGGCAGTCTGATGACCTTACCTGCTGAGTGGAGATAATACAGTTCAGGTAAGTCACCTAGAACTCCAGGTCAGGGGAGACATACAACACAGGATGAGAAGGAAAGACTGACTGTGAAGACTGCACTGAATGAGATTTGTAAACCAGTGAGCTTAAAAGTGGAAGACGGGATAATATGCAAGACAGAGATTACTGCTAAAACATTGTCGATTAGTTAATAAGAGTAAAAAGCCAAGTGCATTGTACACGGAAGGGGGATGTGACAAACAGACAGGTCATAAAATGAAGGATTTAGAATACATTAACGAAAATCAAGGGCAGGTGAATGGTAAGAACCAAGGACACATTGTAGTGCTAGTTTTCAACTGCAGAGTTCTGAGAAACTGGTGTCGGGGGGAAGAATCCAGATGGTAAGTGTGGTGAAATGGGCAATGAGGTCACAACTGTCATGTTGTAGAGCATGCTCTGCAACAGGACACTGTGCATTGCTGGTATACAACTTCTGCCTATGTCTATTCACCCTAACTCATAACTTGTTGGTAGTCATGCCGATGTAAAAGGTTGAGTAGTGTTTACGTAACACCTGGTATATGACGTGTCATTTCACACGTGGCTCTTCCTTTAGTAGTATATGTTTTGTCAGTTACAGGGATGATATAGATAGTGGTAGGATGGTGCATAGGGCAAGTCTTGCAGTGGAGATGGTCACAGGGGTAGGAGTCATAGGTTAGGGAGATGGGTGCAGAAGGAGCAAAGGGTCCAACAAGGATGTTGCATAGATTGGGAGGATGACGAAAAGCTATTCTAGGTGTGGTGAGCAAAATCTGAGACAGAATGGACCTAATTTCAGTGCATGATTTTAGGAAGTAATGTCCTTGTCGAAGTACGTAGTTGGTAAATATAAAGTCAGTTAAGGTGAGGGGGAAGGATATCATAGGTTTGGAATCAGGTAGACGGTGACTGAGGAAATGTTTAGCAGCAGACAGACCATGTACATGGGGATTGTTGGTATTGGGGGAGGAGGCATCAATCGTGACAGGCAAGGTGTATGGTGAGAGTGTGATGGACACAGATTTCAGATAATCTAGAAAATGGACGGTGTCTACAAAATAGGAAGGAGGTCTTTGTACTATGGGTTGTAGAGGCTGATGAAGATTTCCCTTCTATATTAAAGACACCAACCATTTCCTGGATTGTCTGAAATCTGTGCCCATCCCACATCCAAAGCACACCTTGCTTGTCAGCATTAAAGCCACCTCATTCTACCAACATCTGTCACATACATGGTCTTTATGCTGCTGAACATTTCCCCAGTCAGCACCCACCTGACTCTAACCCTAAGACAACCTTCCCGCTCACCTTGAGCAACTTCAGACTTACCAACACCCACTTCACCTTAGAGGGACAGGCATACAAACAGATCAGGGGCATGGCCATGGAAATCAGGATGGCTCCTTCCTATGCCAATCTTTTCAAGTGTCACTTGGAGAGAGCTTTCCTGGTATCTATAAGCCATCAGTGCCTGGTATGGTTTAGATGCATTGATGACATCTTTCCATATGGACTCACGGTGAGGCTTACCTGTTTAAATTACTGGAATCTTTAAATACATTATCCCAACTAAATTTCACAGGGTCTGATTCCAAATCCTATGCCACTTTCCCTGATGTTGATCTCATCCTCACCGAAGGCCAGCAACACATTTCCGTCCACATTAATCCTGCTAACAAACAATAATGCTAACATCTCGATAGCTTCCATTCTTCCCACATCAAACATTCCCTCCCATAGAGCCCTGGCATTTGAGGCAAACATATTTGTTCAGGTGCAGACTCCTCAAAGCAGTACACCACCATTCTCGCTTCAGCCTTCACTGTATGTAATAACCCCACCAGCCTAGTTCAAACACAGGTTTCGCGGGCAATCACATCCAGCACTCCAAAAAACAACTTTGGACCACACCACTTGTCACCCAGTATTATGCTCATCTTGAATGTATTAATCAGCTACTTCGACAAAGCCATCACTTCCTAAAATCACGCCCTGAAATGAGATCAATTCTGTGTTTTTTTTCCATCACACCTGAAATAGCTTTTCATCGCCCTTCAAATCTCCACAATATCCCTGTCAGACCCTATGCTCCTTTTGCACCCATCTTCCTATCCTATGGTTTCTACCCCTATGACCATCCCCACTGCAAGACCTGCCCTACGCACCCTCCTACCACCATCTATACCAGCCCTGTAACTGGCAAAACATATACTATTAAAGGGAGTCCACCTGTGAAAAGACACATGTCATTTAAGAGATGTTATGGAAATGCTGTTCAGTCTTTTACATCAGGATCACAAAGTTGTCTGTTAGGATGAATAGGCATAGGCAGAATGTGTGTACCAAAAATACACAATGTCCTGTTGCAGGGCATGCTCTACAACATGACAGTCATGACCACAATGCTTGTTTCACCACACATGCCATCTGGATTCTTCCCAAAGACACCAGTTTCTCAGAACTACAGAGGTGGGAACTAGCATTACAATATGTCCATGGTTCTTGCCACCAACCTCGTCTTTATTAATATTACTTCCTTTCATCTCAGCATTTCTTCACAGTAACTACTTATTTCTTCATTCAATTTTAGCTTTCTACATATTTCATTTTCTGACTTGTCAACTTTTCTCCATCCCCTGCCACCTATATTACATACAAAGCACTTAGCTTTTCATTGTTAGTAACCCATGCACAACGTTTTAGCAGTAATCTGTATCTTGCATATTACTGTCTTCCACCTTTAAGTCTCAGGTTTTCAAATCTAATACAGTGCAGTCCCCACAATCAGACTTGCCTTCTCATCCCATCCAGTAAGTCTCCCTTGACCTGGGATTCTGGGTGACTTTTCCAAACGCTACCCTTTTTCCTCACGCTCTCCAGTCCTTTTCCTTCACCCGTCTTCCCTCCCCCTTCAATCGTGTGTTCTCCTACCACTTTTATCTATGCAATCACATTATAGTGTCAAAAACTGATTATTTTCATTGTTCCATTAATACTATTGTTTAGATTCACATTCTGTTGCCTTACTTTGTTCTGTTAAATTACGTACCTTCCATTTCCTTGAAACATATGCAGTATAATGTTCCACATAACTAGTTTGCTCTTTAACATTACCACAAAGCAAAAATTTCAGTTAACATACTGGAAGGGTACTTTCCTGATCAAATCTGACTACAGATCTACCAGGTAATTGTTTTGGGGGGATTACTCTAACGTTTGGCAGAAATGGCTACACAGAATAGTTTGGAGTAGTTACTATGGGGAACAAAACTAGTCATATCCTTTTCAAAGAATCCAGTCTGATATTTGACTGAAACAATTTACAGAAACAGAAAATAACACTTTGAATAGCTGGAGAAGGACTTGAACTCCAATTCACTTGATTGTGAGCCCAACACCTTACCCCCTTCATTAAGCCCCACAAATAGAATTCATTAAATCCCCACTGAGCAGAGTGCGCAAGAGTAACATACGGAATGCAATTTAACAGAAGTGAGTGCACAAAGAGTGCTAAAGCACTTCACCCAATGAATTTTAAAACCTCAAACTGGGTGTGAGACAATGAACGATAGAATGTTCACTAAATGCTTTATGATTAAGTAATTGGTACAGTTAATCAAATTCCTTAGAGCCTGTTTTGACCATAAAATGATATCCCTCTTTATCACAAAGATCTTTCTTCGTTTTCCCCTGTAGCAAATACCATGAGGTGACACAGCTCTAGTGCTTGAAGATGAATTTTAGAACATTTTCATTGTCACTAGCTGATACTCATACCACTTATGTTGGATACGCTATGATTTTCCTTACTTCTTACATCTTTCAGTCAACCATGACTGTCATCTGAAGATCAATAAAAATAGCACACAATGCATGAATTTTCCTTAGTCAAAATAGGTTACACAGGAAATAAAACCTTTCAGAAGTTAACCTGCTACAAACATGTTCACACACACACACACACACACACACACACACACACACACACACACACACACACACACGACCTGTACTCTTACTTACAAGAAATAAGGTTTGTGCTGAGAAATTATTTTAGGCACTGATTCCGTCTTTATAGTGTAATCAATCACATGCAGCTCAACTGCATATGGGAGGATCACAGAAGGGTAACATGAGTGCAAAAGAAAGCATGAAGGCTCCAAACAATGTGTCCTCAGCATAATGACAGTGCTCATAACCAAGTTTGTTACGGAAATCATGTTGGTTATGTTTAACATGGCAGGTATTCTGCTATTCTGTCATTTAGTTCCACAAGGCATTTGTCTGCAGAAACTGCCAAAGTGAACATTCTGAAATATTATTGCGTACCAGCTCCAGTGATAGGTATTTTAATTAAACCGCACGTACAAATGTGTGTCTGAATTCTTATGTCCATTTACATTGGTAGTAGGTTGAGGATTTCGCGATTTATGTGGGGAGCTTGTAAAGTCACTTCACATTTTGAACAGGTGGATGTCTCCAATAATATATATCACCCTGCAGTATTGAAAGGACGGTCAACCAAATAACAGGTGAAAATGATACTGGGTGTGTATGTTTTTGTATAGTAGATATGTAGTCTGGTCTATTTCGTATTCAAAATGATAACTACTTGTGGCCAATGAATGGTGTCATTATAGCAACGAGACACCAAGAAATATGATTTTGGCAACAATTCACTTCTCAGATGAGGAGCAGGAGATGGCAAAAGAATCAGCCGCATTTATCTAGATTCACCTTGCAGAAACTTTATTCAGTTCAGGAGTAAATCTCCAGTTTATTAAAAAGATTACATCTCTTTTTGATTGAGATGATAATACACGTAAGGCACTGTAATCATTCTGTTAGGATGATTTTGAAAATTGCCTTAAACATCTTTTTGATAAGAACTAAATGTACAATGATACAATGGTTTACTGTACGATTTATACTGCCAAAGGTATCACCTGTTTCATGGATGAACTGATAATGTGTGTTCATTAACAAATTTGAAGCAAAAAATGGAGAGTGATGGACGAATCTTTTCACAATGCAATAGACTGTTGTGATGTGTGACAGTCTAGTGGAGAAAATACTTGCGGAGGAGTGTAACACAATAAAACTTCTCTGTTATGACAATGATACTGCAAGAGATCTTATTTCTGGAATCATTCAGACACACTACAAAAGCTCTTGAAGGCTAGGAATATCAGACTCTTGAGTTTGTCTTGTTATGGGTGCAGAAACTGGAAAGTCATTGCAATCAAGGGCCTGATGATACATATGTATATTGCTCTGAAATAGTATATGTTCAAATTTTTGTTTAACAAACTGTGTCAGCAAATGCAAATTGTACTTACTGGCATTTGGCAGTGTTGTGACTTTTATATTATCTGGTACTCTTCGATAACATGAGAGATGGAAGAACTTTGCTTCCATCCCAGCACTGAATAGAATAATAACATTGCTACAGCCACCTTGCCAACTAATAAAAATGCTGGGCATTACAGATATGTGGGATACTATGTACTGAGTGTCAAATATGTCGTGAAATGTTCAGGTACCTTGAAAGTTTGTACTAACAAAGAAAGGGAAGACCAGGAAAATGCAGGCCATCACAGGAAAGAAATGAAAGCAAATATCACGAAATTGCACAACAGAATATGCAACTTATGATACAACTTACCCTGATCTAGCAGAAACTGAACAGCACAAATGGCATTTGGTAGCAGCACTACAACAAAAGCCTTTAGCAGTTGACTGTGTTGAAGAAATTTTGCTAAACAAGTACTGAACTTGATTGCCAGTGGAAAGAGAGAGAGAGAGAGAGAGAGAGAGAGAGAGAGAGAGAGAGAGGAGGAGGAGGAGGAGGAGGAGCAGACGAGGAAGTAGTACCATCACCTTCACTTCAATAACACATCTTAACAGAATTACAGCTGACAAAGGGGATAAACTTGTCAAAATTCGTCCTGTAATGGACTTGCTGAATAAGAAATTACTTAAATTTCAAGTTTTTTCTGATAGCCTGAGCACTGATGAGCAAATGGTTCTATACTGCAAACACTGTTATCTAAAAGAATTCCTAAAACAATTCATTCATGGAAAACCAGTAAGTTCTGGATTCAGACAGTGGATCATGCACTGTTACCATCATCTACTTCCCCACAAATGAAAATATTCCTCTGGTTCAATTCAAAAGGATGGTGGCAAGGGCATACCCTACTCAATTATCCACTGCTTCTGATTGAAAAAGGGCAGAATGTCCATCATTCCTCAAGACATCCCCCTTCACGTGTTCAGCTGAACTCTGAACTTCTCGAACTGGACGTGTGACAAAGCATGGCATTGGGAAAAGAAAGAAAATGCGAAATTTGCAAGAAAAATGCAAGGAAGTAGTGTTCTGTGTGCAATGTGGGATTCCATGTTAAATGCTTTGTGGTCTGGTACACAAAAAGAAAGAAAATGTTACAGTAAGTGGCATGTGCCATAATCCCCATTTGATGATGAACTAAAATACAGCTTTTATATCAACATTATCTTTTATCTTACATTCCTATTCCCAGTCCTTATGGCAGCTAGAAATAAATGCAGATTAAAGAACATTAATTTGGGATTCATCACAATATAAAGAGTAATCGGAGCCTGGTTTCAGAATTTCACTACAAACAATAATGCACAATGCTGAAGACAGTCATCTTTTGGATTAAAACAATGCACCAAGAGAACACAAAGCTCTTAGGACAAAATCAAATCCATTCAGTCAGTTGTGAAAGAGGTATTGGGACAGAATGTTGATGCTTATCATAATACACCTCTATTGTAGGAAGAAACTGTTAGTCATCCACCAGCATTGTGCACAATATTTAATAATCATTTCCTATCAATAGTTGGCAAGTTGAGTCAAAATTTTAACTAAGAGTTGCAACATCCTCTTAGAAAAATTTCCCAGTGATACAGGGAGATATTTATATTTTCTGTATTCCAGCTATGGATCAGAAAAATATTTATAAATTACATTACTAATTTTGACTGGTAATGACCATCTTCAGACCTAAAAATGTACAGCGGCATTTTTCATACAAATTACAGCACCATAAATCCATTTAAGCAAAAACAAAAAAAATTACATACCTGAGTATACGCAGTATGCTAATCATATCAAGTTGACATAAATAAAAATAGTACAGTCACATTTTTATTGGACAAAGAAGCTTCATCAATTTCTTATAACATTTCAGTAACATACACATAGTTGCAACAGGCATGCTAATTCTATGAAGAAACTATTTAGACCTTAATCCAACCACTACTGACATGTCTGCACAGTACGGCACACTAGGTGTTGCTACTGCATAGCAGTTCACGTGACTTGTGCATTAGCTACTTCTGTAATAAATGAATACATCAAATCTTTTCAGTGGGAGTTAACACACCTTAATACATCAGTGTCTCTGCATATTATACGGTAATTATGAGGATAGGGGAGCCTTTATTTAACATCATCAATAACTACATGACAAAATAAATTGCAAATAACAATGCATTATTGAAACAGCAATCAAACTAAAACAAATCTGCAGACTGATGAAATAAATAAAACGGCTATTAAGTATGAGTGTGTGAATTGTGCCCATGCATGCTATATGACAAACATTAATAAAAAAAATAAACAGTTTTACAATTGCAAGATTGCAGTCTTCTACTACTACTACTACTACTACTACTATTTGTTTGTCTAATGTACCATTTTCACACATACCGACTCGATGCGATTAGCATACTGTGTGTACTCAGCTATGGGAGTGCCTTGTTTTAACTTAACTATTAAATCACTGAAGACTGCCATGGATGTAAGGAAATTTCAAGGTTTTGAAGACTAGTGCTGCACATACTAGTTCCGTTCTCAGTCACCTGCACTGTATGTCTACCATATGTGGTTAGTTTCCTGACAGAATGAAATACCCATTAGTGAAACCACTTCATAAAAAGAGTGAAAGAGAGAATGTAGACAATGATGGGCCAATTTCTTTCCTAAAAGTGTTTTTGAAAAAACAGCATGAAAGAGAGAAGAGGCACATCTCAGTACACTTTAATTGCTCTCAGATTCACGGTTTAGTCTCGTGAAAGGAGTATCCAAAGAAAATGAAATTTATTATTTTGTGTGTGAGGCACTATCAGGGCTAAATGATAGGTTGAAGACAGTGGTTGATTTATTTGATTTTACAAAAGCTTTTGATGTTGACCAGGAAATACTTTTGAAATGGTTGGAAAATTATGAGATTAATGACAAAGCTCAAGAACAGTTTATTTCATATGCGGAAAATAGGAAGCAAAATGCTGTCCTCCAGTCACAACAAAAAAGCAAGCATTTCAATCTGACTAGGGTCATGTAATCAGGGGGAAGGGGTGGGGATTGCCGCAAGGTTCTGTTTTGATCTGATATAATTCAATGACGTGCCAGCAAACATGACAGTAACTGCAAAGAGAGAAGTGTTTGCGTCATCTAAGTGTTATTGCGAAAGAGATGGAACGCAATATGAATTATGTAGCTAATAGGGCAGTCAGTAACATCAGCATATTGCTTTCAGAGAACAGATTTACAACTTAACTGTGACAAAACACAATGCATACTATTTCTGATGTGGAACTCTTTGTACAAGTGAAATTTTATTGTTACAAAGTTGTCACATAGACAGTGAATTATACCATTTTAAAATGATGGAAGGGTAGGTGGAAAGCTGTCTTGAAAGTATCAATTTTGAGATCATGTGCATAAACACAATGCTGTCACCTTCATTACAAGAGTAATGTCCACTACGCCTGACACTGAAATGTGAGGTTTCTTCTCTTTACTTACTTTCACCCTCCTACCTAATATGTTGTTTTCACTGCTGGTTTAAGTATAAGCCACTAATGGCTAACCTGAGAGGTGGGGAAAAAATGCAGTTTATGTCCTATACTTGAGATAGCAACAGTCAATTTGACACACGTGTCAGGTGTACTTTTATCTCATGATAAGCTTGTAAGTGTCATACGCATTACTTCAAATAAAACTTGTTAGCACCTCTGATTTATTGTGAATGCAAAGGAACATTTCAAACAATGAGTTAACATGCATCTTCAGTGAAGAAGAAAAAATTTGTCTATGAAAACATCAAAACAATTTTAAAACATTGAACAAATGGCATGACACACATTATTCAGCTGAGAGAAGTAGCCCTCTCCAGCAATATTAACAATATCCATTATAAACAGAATGCTAACTAGTTGTGTTACTACACAACAGTTCAAACAGAATCCACAGCTGTTTGGACAGTCTTTACATTCAGCTTTTGCATGTCCATCCTTTTAGCAGGAGGTCTCTGGAACAACTGCGGTACAGGTTAATACGATCCCCATGCATATCCAATTCCGTGACAGCATTACTGGATTTGCAGATAATGCGTCAGCACTCCGACCATCCTTACATTCAGTTGGTGAGCCAGTACACCTGCTCTGTTCACTGCCCTTCTTACTACTCTTCCTCATGGTTTGCTTTTTCACTTCAGTTGGTTCCCATATTTGCCCAATGTGCATTTTATTATGACATCTCTTTCGTATTATTTTGTATTTCTATTAAAGTAAGTAGTTCATTTATTATTTTTATTCCGTAATCACGTAGTTTCACTTTGCTTGCTAGAATTTGTTGAACAGGTAATACAAAATGAAAAGAGTATTTCCTTTAGGCCACATATGATCTTCGGTTATATAAACAAAACCACTTTACCACATTTACTCTGCCATCGTCTAGTTTCACTTTCCTCCCCTAATATTTGTTGAAAAGGTAAAGCAAACTGAAAAGTAACATTTCAATTAATTGGAAGAATTTGTTTTTTAGGCCACAGATGGTCTTCGGGTACATAAATAATGCAACAGCATCTGGTCCTGCATATCTGTGCAGTATTTGACAACTGCAGTGGTTTTGACATACATTGGTGGCATGACTTTGTCACTTTCTCCATTCTATTATGAAATATTGTGGAAATTTAGATAAAATTTAGTCTTTCCTTCCATTTTCTGATCAATTGTGTTTCCTTTGCTCTGCTTTGCAGAGTGTTCTTGCTATTTAACCTTAATGTGCCAGCATTGTGTTTTCACATTCAATAAGATTTTACCCAACACAAAGTTATTTTAATAACTGTCCATATCAATATGGCTAATATGGTTTTTCCTCCAGCAAATAAAAAACAATATTTTCAATGAAACATTTCCACCCTTACTGTTAAGCATATGCAGTGCACAGCACATTTATTTATAAAATCACCTGAATTGTTCAGCATGTCCATTTTTATGCCATATATATGCCTTTTGTTTCATTTATATTCTCTGAAGGGCAATCCCTCTCCAAAGAATCATTGGGTCAACTAAAAATAGATCTCTTCCTTCACTTCACTTGGCATATTCTGTTGTTAAAATAACTTAAAATAACTTAAAATAGGTCATATTTTATACAGTAAATCATTGGGTTTTGGGCGCCCTGGCTACAGATTTTTAGTAAAATGTAATGGGCATAAAATGATCATAAACTATCTCTGTTCATGCTCATCCCTATTCTTATGTTCTGAAATGGAGGACCTTTCTTCCAACAGTCTTGCAATCAGACGGATTTCACATTATCCATATGTAATGAAATATCTGAGAAGACAAGTAATTCATCTGTACTAAAAGATTTCCAGCTACAAATTCTAGATCAGTCCGTATTACTGCTCAGAAATACATTCACAGGACTGTCATTCATTTCATCAACTATTAACTGGAGTGTACCTTCCACAAGTAGTAGCCTAATGAAATCCATTGGAATATTACTAGTAGAATGAACAAGAGAAGATCCCTGTTTTGTAAATTGATGATATTGCATGTTGTGTGGTTCGTCATGCCATGCCTCACATGATTTATTAAAATCTGTCAGTATGGATTCTTCATCATCTATGGTCTCGCCATTATCAGCGCCCATATCTTCTGATTCTGCATTGCCACTTAACATATTTGAAAGCTCTGTTTCCACACTGCCATCACTATGGCACATTTCTGGATTCAAGATTCCAGTTATTCTTCTCCAATTCATTATCTTCAAACTCAAACTCACTACTTTGTAATACGTTCAGCAACTGATCAGTTCTGACTTTTTTGTTGTTCTTACTCTTTTTAGCAATAAAGGGTCCTGGCGTATGTTTATTAACCACCGATCAAACAACTTATCCTGCAAACAGAGGAAAAAAGGAAAACAACTGTAGGCCAAAAAGTATGTCCCTTGACACTTCATTGCCTGTAGAAACAGATGGCAAATTGAAAACCTCTATATTAGATTGATTTCCATTTTTTCCCAAAGATGACGAGATTATTCCATTTTCAAATACTAAATTAATACTGCTAAACATATCATTGTAGAAGGGAATTTCTTCATTTATTGGCAATGATTATGAAATGTTAAATGCAATGTTAAAGAAGTGTACGTACGAACTCTAAACATATTTATAAAATTCTTTTAATTTTTGGAAGTCATTTTTATGAAGCTGAGTTCACGAGAAGTATAACAATTTTATAAATAAAATTACCAGTTTTTTCATAAGTAAACAAGGATATCATAAAAGACTGACACTTAAGCAGTTACAGATGAAGCCACTGAAACATGATTTTAGTGATAGAGGAGATAACTAAAAAGAGGTTTGAAAACTGGAATTGCTAAAACTCGTGTGTGCAAGAGAGAGAGAGAGAGAGAGAGAGAGAGAGCGCTTTTTCAAAATTTATCTGAAGATGTGAAATTGCCTTGATGGTTCAACTGGAAGAGGAACTACCTGCAAAGAGAGATAATTCTAGTTCTGATCCAGCATACAGTTTAGCTTTTTTACAAGTATTTAGTGTAATAAATACCCCAAAAGAGTACAACATTTCTAGATATAAAATAGATCTCTTGATAAATCAAAGTGTACTTTAACAGTAGGTGTCTTATAGGATCCATTTGCTTCTAGTGCAATAAAGTTCATAATAAATTTGTTTTACTTGCTTTCATACTTCTCACATATGATGGAAGAAATCATTTCAAAATCAACCTAACAAAGCCAGAATTAAAGCTAACATTAACAGATAATGTGATATCTTACATTGTAACAGCATTATCAAAAGACACTGTAACCAAATTTTTTGTTGTTGTTGTGGTCTTCAGTCCTGAGTCTGGTTTGATGCAGCTCTCCATGCTACTCTATCCCGTGCAAGCTTCTTCATCTCCCAGTACCTGCCGCAACCTATATCCTTGTGGATCTGCTTAGTGTATTCATCTCTTGGTCTCCCTCTACGATTTTTTCCCTCCACGCTGCCCTCCAATACTAAATTGGTGATTCCTTGATGCCTCAGAACATGTCGTACCAACCCATCCCTCCTTCTAGTCAAGTTGTGCACAAACTTCTCCCCAATCCTATTCAATGCTTCCTCATTAGTTATGTGATCTACCCATCTAATCTTCATTTAACCCAACTTATTGTTCAGTCTGCAAGATATCTACAGAAAAAGATTTACTGTCATATCTTCATCTGTGATTTGCACATGATGAATGTTTCATGATGCTCCTTCAATTTTCTGTATGTTCTGCAAATGTAATACATATATAAAACAGGGCTGCCAAAAGCTTCCCCAAATGAAATTCCCTGGTATTTCCCTGACTTCCATACAGGCTGTAGGATTTTTCCCTGACAATTTTTGAGATTTCAAGAGTAAGTTAAGACATAAGTTGACAGTCTGTCTTTGCAGCTGATGTACAAGAAATAGTGGGGAAAAAACTACTTGCAAGGAGATGGTGTTTCCTGATATGAGCAAAAATCTTTTGTAATGAACTGTATTTAGACGGAGAAAGCAAGCCAAATGGTATGAGAGTTTCGTGAAGACCAGTGATGTTATTTTACCTCAATAAACAAAACACATTTGGTGCCAAACTAAACACTTCCTTGGAGTCGTAAGACAGGTTCAAAATACGTTCATTGATTTCAGAAAAAAAACTCACAAATAAGTAGGCCTCTTTAAATATGCGGCAGGGAAGAATTGTGTAAACCAACACTGTAGGCGACTACCAATAAAATGTTGGTTCTACTATGTTTGTTATTGTTGGTTATTACCCACTACGTTGTATCTAGTATTTTACAGGTACTGTGTGATTTTTCTTTTGAGAAATATATGAGTACATAATGTACCAACCGTCA
The DNA here is from genome assembly GCF_021461395.2 of Schistocerca americana. Taxonomy (NCBI): domain Eukaryota; kingdom Metazoa; phylum Arthropoda; class Insecta; order Orthoptera; family Acrididae; genus Schistocerca; species Schistocerca americana. The sequence continues at coordinate 946,236,344 of NC_060119.1, forward strand.
GCAACTGACACAATTTTCTTCTTCTTAATCGTCCATACTTCCTAACTTTCTATCGTCAATTTTCTTCTTCTTATCATCCATACTTTTGAAATGTCAGAATGTGCTAGAACAAATAAAATACCTATAAAATACCACACTGCACAATGTATTTGCAGTGAGGCAGTCGCAATTTCTGAAATCCATCACCCATGGCCTCTGGCCTCCTAAGGAGCACTGCAGTCCTGGGTCCATGGATAAACCATGAAAATCCACTGCATTATGTCACATACAGACAGATCCAGACTGTGGGCAGATTGGCGAGACTAGATCCAATCGGCAGGGTCTGCACATTGGTGGGAACTGAATGGCTTCAGATCGGCAGGCCCAATCCATTACAGATACCTGCAGAAACGGCCTGCAGTTTTGGCACGGAGCGGAAATTCACTTGTGTAGCCAGCTATTCACAAACCACAAATTGCATGTCGATGAAATGAGACCGTGGTGATCAATCCATGCAACAGATAACGTGTTCTAATACTCTAAAACACAATAATGATGAGGATAGGTAACAACTCACTGTAAAGATGATTTCTGAGCCACAGACAGGCACATACGAATGACGATCACCCTCTCACAACTAAATTTTCAGCTGTCGCTTTTGTCAGAAAACAAAAGCACACACACAGTCACCTCGACACAACTCATGCACACATGCCCACTGTCTAAGGCCGCTGCATCTACAGTTTCTGAGAATCAGATCCAAACAAATTACTCCTCATGTGTCTTATCGGCAGCTGATAGGCTAGCGACAAGAAGTGGTGGCAACACTGACTGCAAGCGGAGGGGAGTGGTAGAAAGGGGAGAAGCAGTAGTAATGAGGAAGTAGGGAAGCAGCACACTTAATCAGCTGCACCCAGCCAGCGACGATGCATGACACCTCAGTATTCAAATCATTTCATTTACTGAGACAAAAATGCGAGTTTTCCAGTGTTTGTTTTTTCAAATTTCCCTGACATGTTTGAAATTCCCTGATTTCCAGAAACTGTGGCAACCCTATAAAAATTTGCAGAATGTTGACAAATATTGGTGCTGTACCTAATGTAAAAAATAAACACATTAAGAACATGTTTTACCTATACTGATAACGAAACACAAAATACACATACTTAGCTTGCTATTAGAGTTAAATGTTAATTCCATTATTTCAATATACATATTATTATTATTATTATTATTATTATTATTATTATTATTTCTTTCTTTTCTCAGACGTTATGTCTGGTCAAAAATGGAAAGTGACGCGGACCTTGATCAAGTGTGACTTCCTTTTAACTGTACGGTATGTTATATTGCATTTAGGAACTTTCGGGTAATTGAACATGTATCAATAATTACGGATTTCTGTAGTTGTATATATAAGTTTGGATGTAGCTGTATTGCATTGATGTACTGGTGGATATTGTGTGGTATGACTCCTGTAGTTGATAGTATAATTGGTATAATGTCAACTTTATCCTGATGCCACATGTCCTTGACTTCCTCAGCCAGTTGGATGTATTTTTCAATTTTTTCTCCTGTTTTCTTCTGTATATTTGTTGTATTGAGTATGGATATTTCGAATTAGTTGTGTTAATTTCTTCTTTTTATTGGTGAGTATGATGTCAGGTTTGTTATGTGGTGGTGTTTTATCTGCTATTATTATTATTATTATTATTATTATTATTATATGGATTTTTTCCCCACTTAAAGCTGCCCTAAAATTATCTTTTGCCACACTACATACTATCCTAATATTTCTTAATCCATTAACGCTTTGTATTGCAAATTTGCGTCAAACCAAAGCAACATTAATAAATGGAGGGTTCATCTTTTGAGTACCAGTAGGTGCAGATTCTACATGAAACAGCCAACGGCTCTGATATGTGATTTCGCCAAGAGACATTGTAACCAAATTTAGGCACGATGAAACACACAGACCTGCAAGCATGGAAAAGAGATGACAAATAAAACCAGAGATTGGCCTTGATCCAGTACAGAGGAAAAACTACTATGCAAGAAGCACCAGGGTTCAACAAAACCAGTTCCACATAAATCCACCCAAGCTGATGCAGAAGATCACTGGCCTCAGGTTACAGAATCCAAACTGTAAAGGACAGGCAGTATTCAAGTGTAGCAAGCAATATTCATCTGTATGTACACAAGAGAATAAACTGTTTTCAAGAATTTCACAAATATTTCACCAATAATGTTATATTGCATTATATATAATTATTTAAAATGTTTGCCACCATGTAATTTTTATTTTTAATTTTAATCATGTAAATCCTATCAAAATATCATCAAAATCTTAAATCAAATTCTTTTACTAAATGGAGTGCTGTCAGTTTTCAATTTTTCAAACACCTGTTGTAAATATGCAACTTACACCATTATACCTTAGATTTGACTTAATGTACTCTACAACATTTCATTACTGGTTGCAAAATACATTTTTTTTATTTCAGGCAGAAATTTATTCATGTATTAAGTAGGTTAAAAAAGAAAAAGGGGAAAAAGGAAGTAGGGCTACAACTATAATCAAGCTGAAGGTTGGTTGAACACCACAGTGCTTCACTAGGTATGGAGGGGAGGTGACATGCACTGTTTTTCTTATGACCTCCGAGAACTGAATTTACCAGCCAGTTATTGAGTGACCAACAGTTTTATGTGTAACTCAGCATTTTTCACATTAACAAATACTGAATGAGATAGAAAAATGAAAAGCCAGAGCCCCAGACTTGTAGCTTCAATGTTGGCAATGAAACACCAAATAACATTTCTGTTGCTATTAAAATAATTCAGTTTTCATTTTTTTGCATATTTATATTGTGAAGTTTCATTTTAGTAAAATTTTAAACTGTCAACATAAATATCACAAAATAAGATTCTTATCCCAATTCACAAAAATCCACTTATGAGTATGTATAAATAATATTCATATAGTGGAGTAAAAGAACTGCATTACACATCCAATGACAGATAGAACAGATCATGAAACAACATTTGATACCTGTCAAGAACTGTGGCATTTTATTCTTCAAACTACTACAAAATAGAAGGTGTACATTCTTTAGGTATGTATGCTGAAAGATAAGACCACTACTGAGAAAACATACATCAGTGTTGAAATTATATTGTCAAGGAGGTAACAACAATTCATCAAACAACACACGACCAGTCCACAGTACAAGAACATATCACCACCATGGTTTCTAAGCCTATTGCGGATTTGATTACATTGTCACACAATTTAATCAAAACCATGGCACGTCAAACTCTTGTGTCTTCTTGAAGTTGTCAGTCACCCACTAGTCATGTTTGCTGCACAATGTTATATAGATAATAAAAAGACATCTACTGAAAGAGCCTAAAATGTCCAGAGTGCCATAGTCATCATCCTTTTCTGTATTTACTGTCCAGTAATTTAGTGGATGGTCAGCTGAACTTTTAGAACTAATATCTACGAACCATTTCCTGCCCTGTCAACTGTCAACAATAATTTGGCTGTCTCGCCCGCCATCAACTAAAACGGCTCTGCAACACCCCACCAGAAGTCTGTAAGAAGTGTGGTGTGAAGTGGAGTAACTGTGCAAAAATCAATTCTTACAACATACAATCCACTACAAGTGGATAATTGTGTGTTTCAGAGCTTGCTAGGAATTTGCCAGGAACTGATAGTTCAGTCTGGATTGCAGGTAGTGCAACACATGCTGAAACCACAAAATACTGTTCGAGTCAATTTGGCTGTCATCCAGTTCATACCCAAAATAACCAAACAATTTCATGGCAGGTGTCAACATAATCATCAGTTTCTCCAATTGTGATTCGGAAATTGTTCATAATCATTTGTTATACTTTTTCTGCAATTTCATTGGCTGATAAAGTGGTGGAGCGTACAGGGTGCAAAGTGATAATGTTATTGCAATCCCCAAAGGCAAACACTGTACTCCATATTAATGGAAAATGTACAAAAGCTTTCAGTACTAAACAGTGCAGCTACTGCTTCTGCTGTGGGCATATTGAGCATGTGGGTAACTGCAAACTGTCATCACCCCATTCTGTGTCTAATGGCCAATCTTTTATTATTGTGATGCAGGCATTGTACAGAAGAACAGTTTAAAGTTGCAAGGCGATAGCAGGGCTGGGCAGTAACTACCTCCAGGAAGCAAAATTGCAACTCCTACCAATAGTCATCTTAAAAAATATATAAAAAATGCGTATCTTTTGGAACTGTTAATTCTTTCCTCAGTGGCAAAATTAGCGATCATCACATCCTGTAATCATCCTGGATTAACTTCCATAAACAACTCATTTTCTTCCCCCCCCCCCCCCCCCCCCCCCCCCAAACACACACACACACACACATAACCATACACCACCTGCCTTCCATCCATTCCTAATCACACTTTTTATTTACCAATGTACTATCTTTGACCTCATAATGGCATACACCACCCATTTTAATTTAGTCTGTCTTGTCCTCACTACAGGTGGGCCTCTCTTAACCTGGAGTCTCCATGACTTACCCCTTTCTCCAACCTCCACAACATATCCTCTTCCTATGCCAAGTAAGGCAAGTAAGGACCTAACAGTTCCAAAAAGTAGAATTTTGCCTCCTGAAGCCCAGTACAGTCAGCCACTCCATTCCTTATGATTTTACCATTTTCACGTATGAATTTTCCTTTTGATACATTATTAAAAGACAAGGCACTCAACATGAGAAAAAGAAAGAAAGATAGAGTATTTATCTCCTGTTTTGATATTCCTACAAATGATAAAAATGTGTCAACTGAACTGGGAATTCAACTTTACATGAAACTATTTCACTAGGTATACCAGATCTTCATTGAACTTTGATTTGCAGCTGTGAGAAATTGCTTGCAGCAGTAATTTTTTCTTTATTAGAATACTACTGCACCACTTTCAAGTATCATGGTAAATGCAACAAAAGAATTCATTGTATTAACAATCAGTTAAAAGTTAAAGACAATAACATATCACACGATAAAATGCACTAAGATTAATCACTGAGCTTGTGCTGTGCAAATGTCATTGCCAGAACCAGTATCACTTGCATTATTGATACAACTGCACATCATACATATAAAATATATGTACTTCCACACATCACTGCACTCAGCTTCCAAGTTATGACCACACACTGGTTAATGTGGACATGGCACTACGGAAAATGCTGTTACAAAAGCTTTGTTAACCAACACAGTAGATATGCATAGATCATGCACACAGGTGTCATGAGTAGCAGGTGTGTTTCAAATTTCTTCGTGTAGAGTTAGGAGTGATGTTACAGGATAAATAAAATAGTCCAGGTATATAGTTTACCAGTCAAGTACAATAAAAAGCAATAAATTATTACTTTCACAGCTACATAATAAAATAAAACATCACAACTTATGATTATGTTGGTACATGGTTCCCCAGTTTTGGTCGTGTGCATCTGTCACAATAGCAATAACTGTGCATCCTGCAAATGTTTTAAAATCAAAATTGTACAATAATACATAAAGAAAAAGTGTCAACTGCAGGTGGTACCAAACCATTCAAACAGCTACATTATAGTTACTGAGAGAATTGTTTAAAAAACTGCCTGCTATTGAAAAACAATATGGTTCTGCTGTCACTGCAAGAAGAGATTTTCTCTAACACAGAGTTACGAAACAAGAAGTGTCTAAGACTTTATCATTGCTGCATTAGAACACAGCTTGCCATCACTGCAGCTGAAACAATAAATGAAAGAACAAACTATCAGATTAACAGATTTGAACCAAAACTTTTGCCACCTGCAAACAATTCTGTTCAGCTGAGCTATCCAGGTTTTGTGGTCCAGCTCAAAGCTTCTGTCTGCAGTACCTTTCTCTTACTTTCCAAGATGCACAGAGGCTTGCTTTTCTCCCAGAAGAACTAGTCAAGGAAGATATGCATGATTGTCTCCTCAAATTTGGGAAGTACAAGAGAATAAGTATGTGTGTCTTCAACAGTTCTGCCAGATGAGTTTTGCCTATGGAATCCAAGGAACTTGGTTTGCATCTGTGTGAAAAGAATTAAATTGCATTCTTTCATTTTGTTCCATAAAATTATGAGTAAATTACCGGAAGACAATAATGTGCAGCCACAATATTTTGATGCAAAGTCATCTGTCAACTTCAGATGTATACTGCCGAAAGTGATCTGAGCTCCCCTGTTTAAACTGCCCTGGCACATGTGGTGTACCCAGTTGCCACTGCACATGCATTGCTAGAGCACATGCACATGTTGCAAGTCCGGCCACTGCTGAGAGCACTGTCCTCAATATCAGATCTATCATCCTCAAATGGTAAAATCACAAACTGATGCCAGTTATGCAGAACATAAAGATTTTCCCTAACAGGATTCCATGTATTATGTGGCTGGAAACTGCTGTCACAATTGATAAGACCATCAGTCTTATTTCCATTGATTCACTGATAGCCGATTTCCGAAAGTTTGAAGTACAGGCCATGATATTTGGTTCACTGCCTTTAATTGAATGACCAGTATAATTACAGTGTTAAGCAATAACAGATTTGCTGTCTCTGAGGAAGTGAGTATGCCACACTGATGAACGGTGCACATCGTTTGCCCTAGATATTATTTAAACTCATTTGAACTAAGGAGACCACTCACCGAAAAGCACAAGCATTGAGTAGGCAACTTCTTTTCTGTGTGCCTATCAACATCTCAATGCTGCTTCTTTTTGCCGAGTTATCTCCTTTACACCAAAAGTAATCACACTCTACAAGAATTTTTCTATTTATGAATTGCTATGCTCAAACACAAAATATGAACATGTAATGCATGAAATCTTATTATTGAAAAACTTCGTGCTCTGGGTAACTGGGTTCATCCTACAATTTTACCTTTGGAAGATGATTGATTTAATATCAAGGAGAGCACTCTCAGCAGCACATAGATTTGCAGCAGACACACATACACTCTAGCAACACATGTGCAGTGGCAAGTGGGTGCATCAAGCATCCACCAGCATAGTTTATACAGAGGATATCACTGTACTTTCACCAGCATAAACCTGAAGGTGGCCAGAAGACCCAGCACCGAAATATCATCACAGCAGGCTATTGAGATCTGACAGTTCACACAAAATTTCATGGAATGAACTATAGCATGGAAAGTTTTAAATTTCACACATTTCAAGTTCTTCTCAATACTGATATTTTGTTGAAAATTGACACTATGAGATTGTGGCTGTGTTAATTCTCTCAAAAAAGTAAAAACAGTAAACAGTCCCCTTAACAATGCTATTTGTTAAGATCAGAATTTCTGAAAGAGAAATTTGTGAACATCTAATAACACTAAGTGCTAGGAAGTCTCTTCTAAAGGTATTTGTCTGGAGAGGAGCTTTGCATGGTATTTAAACATGGGCAAAGTGCAGTCCAGACAAGAAGAATACACAAGTTTTTGAAATATGCTGCTATATAAGAATGCTGAAGATTAATCCAATATTATGAAAAGGATAGACTGCTACTAACAAAATGTACACAACACTACCATTGTCCTAACTATGGGTGTGAGCGACCTGTTGTACCTCCCACAACCTATCCCCATCCCTCCCTGAGTAAGGACCTACTAATTCTAAGAGCTAGGACAGTCACATTCTTTTATTTTTGTATGTACTGTGTACAGACTACATGCCCCTCCGTACCACATCCACAACCACATGGTACCGTAAGGCACAGGGCGACATGGGGGCTGGTGGGCATACCTTGGGGCTTCACAGTTTGATGAGGAATCTTTTTTTTTTTTTCTTCTTTTTATCAGCAACAGTAAGTATGTGCCTCCTGAAAGTAAGTGATAGTCATTAATTCTGTCTCATAATTCAATGAACAACTTTCACTAAGACAGAAACTTTTCCATGTAGGACATCTTACTGGTTTGCTAATTTATTCACCATCATGAAACCACCTGAACAAAACCTTGGAATTATTGCATCTGCTATAGAAGTTGAACAGTGATGTACATTACAAAATATTGGTGTTAACAAAACAGAAAATTCTGATCTCTCACATTCTTACATTATTAATCTTATCTGCACCACTTTCACTGAACCATCATGCACATAAGCCTGACAAAACAGCTTTCAGCAGCTTAAGACCATAAATACAGGGTGTACATTAAGTACAGGAACACTTTAAATTATTTATTGCACAAGAACCAAACATAGTACAGATATCATACAAATACCGCCACAGCGTAGTTTGGTAATTTGCTGACAGTCAGCGCTAGTCACAAACATGGCGAATTCAGGTGTGGAGCAAGCTTTCTGTGTGTTGGAGTTCGGCAAAAACCAGTGTGCTACAGATATTCAATGATGTTTAAAACCAAGTACAGTACCGAGCCACCAACGAGGAAAGCCATTTACCACTGGCACAACAGATTCGTTACGATGGGTTGCTTGTGCCCAGCAAAGAGAAGTGGACATCCCAATGTGAGTGAAGTGAATGTGGAGGGCGTACGAGAAACATTCATAAGGAGTCCAAAGAAACTGGTATGTCGTGCAACTCGAAATGGTTCCAATGACAGTGTGGAAAGCCCTGCTACAGAAGCTGTCTATGAAATCATTCAAATTGGAGCTAGTGCAAAAGCTCAATGTCGACAACAAAGACAAGCGTTTTGAGTTTTGTCTGCAGTTGCAACAACTGAATGAGGATGGGGATGGCATTTTTTACTGCTTAATTTTTAAGCGACAAAGCTACTTTTCACACTAATGGGAAAGTGAACAGGCGTAATTGTTGAACCTGGGGTACAAAGTACAAATGCACTGAATTTGAGTGTGATTCGCCGAAGGTAAATTTTTTTGTGCCTTGTCATTTCGAAAACTGTACGGGTCATTCTTCTTCACCAAGAGCACTGTCACTGGATATTCCTACTTGGACATGTTGCAGCAAAGGCTGATGCCTCAAATGCAATCTGACTCTCTGTTCATCTTTCAGCAGGATGGGGCTCCACCCTATTCGTGGGTACCTGAACATGGATGGATCAGCCATGCCACAGAAGGGGGACAGCTGTTTCATGAAATGGCCTCCCCAATCACCAGATCTCACTCTATGTGACTTTTTTCTATGGGGACACATTAAAGGTCTGATGTATGTGTCGACTCCACCACGTGATGTAGCAGAGCTCCAGGAGAGAGTACGGGAAGTGACTGCCACAGTCGACAATGCCATGTTGGGATGAGTATGGCAAGAATTCAATTACTATACTGATGTCTACCGGGTCACTCATGGTTCGCATATCGAATGTTTGTAAAAAAAAAAAAAAAAAAAAAAAAAAAAAACTTTCAGAGTGTCTTCAAAATGCAATATGTACGATATCTGTACGATGTTTAGTTCTTGTGCAATAAATAATTGAAAGTGTTCCCCGACTTTATGCACACACTGTATACAACAATACATTTTGTGGTAACATTACATACGACAGAAAAAGTAGTACAGAACTGCAGTTTCAAACAAATTTTGCTAAAATTCATTATTATTAGTAGGCCAAACTCTGTTGTGATTAACAAACAGAATCTCTCACAAGCACTATGCAGTGTGAAGGAATTATGACCACTTAAAAAAGCTGTATTTCACTCTATGTGACTTTTTTCTATGGGGACACATTAAAGGTCTGATGTATGTGTTGACTCCACCATGTGATGTAGCAGAGCTCCAGGAGAGAGTACGAGAAGTGACTGCCACAGTCGACAATGCCATGTCATTATGTGATTAATGTTTAATAACATTGCCAACAAATTTCTCAAATTTGCCTCCAGATAATATTGCGCAAGTCTCAAAATATTTTATCAAAACAACATTTTCATGCAGTTTTGATATTTACTGCAACAAGAAGCAACTGGTGATAACCGCATTATAATGTCTAAATGTTTGGACTCCTAAGTAGGAATCTAGCATTCATGGAAAAACTCTCAATTGAATGAAAATAGTGCTCATAAAGAGACATTTTAAAAGTGCGCTAGACGCTGCTGAGCCTATAAGTTGAATTAAAACTATGCAATTGCACTACAGTGGGTCTGTTTCTGAGGTCCTTGATCCATTCTAATTTAACGGTAGCAAGCATCAGATTCCAGGCAATGCTTATATGAAATCCTGCATTCCTGTTGATGAGGCTATCTGTAGATTTAACAGTTTGGCATTGGCATGTATGTCAACGATGTTCAACAACATTCTTTCTCAGTACAACATGTCTGCCCTATGTAAGACTTCCCACACTGGCACAGAATCTTTTCTACTCCACATTTTTAAGGCCAAGATGATCTTTCGCCAAACACAACAAATCACTCAAGTTTGTCTGTGGATGAAAAATGCACTTAATGTCTTCTCTCAAGGATCCTTTTGATTCTAAAAGTCATCCTACACAAGGGTGAAGGAGGCCATTTCCATGAGTACCTACAAATCTTTATTTACATCCCTGGATCAGTCGCTTTGTTCAGTATGAATTATGTATCTGTTTGTATGAATAGCCATTATGTTGTAACACTGTTCTTATCTTTGAAGTTGCAACTCACTTAGCAGACTGTCATGAATGGCGACCACAGGTCCTCTATAAACTACAGGCCACAAGAAACAACTGCTCTGTTAAGGGTGTTGACAGCTTTTGGCCTGCAAATATAGTTCTTGTGCCAGTAAGTGTGGGGATAATACTATGCACTTGTGTCCCACCAGCTTTTCTACTAACCATGACACATAAAAATAGTAGGAGACCATTTTCTTCCATTTCTGTTTTGATCTGGCTATTACAGCAGAGCGAGATCCACCTAAGTGATTACAAGTAAGGAGATGTAGTAGTAATTTAATATATGATTTTTATATATACACAATTATTACAAAATTACATGAAACATATATTTCATAAATGTCTCTTTTTTCTGTTACATAGCAATAGTGTGAATGGTAACATGCTGACATCTGAGTTTGTTTCAAAGGCCACAGACATCGTACCGGCCAACAGCACAGCTTTAGCAACAGCCAGCAATCAATCACCATAAGATCCCACCACTCACTATTATCAACCTCTGACACCACTGTGAAAGAGAAATTCATTGCAGTAATAAAGTAAATGGACAAAATTATTATCTGCAATGTAACATCTCATATTATAATGCTCGCTAACGTTTGAAATTTTGTTGAGTTCCCAGGCACTGTACACAAGTTGCAGTGTACGTACATCTGTATCAGACGACAAATTATGTTGCAATGAGAGGAGTTTCTTTTCCTACCCAATGCTTATAACTCCTGTAGAGAACAAATATAATTTTAAACATTAAAGTACAATATTTTTGAACAATTGCTTGCTGACACTGATTATTAAGTGGAAAGAAAAAGACACTAAGAGTAAATATCTGAGAAGTGTTTAATGAAGTAAAATGAATATCTATATAAAATGAAAATAAAATATTCTCTGAGAATTAAGACTGTCATTTAGACATGGCATTCAACCAATTAAAAAAAGAGACTCATCTTTCTTCTTACAGCTATAAATGAACACGCAACTGCTAGAAAACCCTGAGAATTAATGTGGCCTACGAACTGGCGAAACTGGTAAAAATTATTGTTCTGAGCATGGTCGCAAATGGTAAAAACCAAATCTTCAGAAGCCACATCTACCACCACGAGCTACACCAAAAATGTGTCATGAATACACTGCCAAAAGCATGAATTCTAGTTTTATCCATGTACTACATTTATGGATGCGATTGTTCAACACAACTGATAATTCAGTCACACAACCGCAAAAATAAGATGACAAATTGCCATAGTTAAAAGAAGAGAAAATATTTACTAGCACCTCTAAACTAGGTCCCATTTCACAAAAAAATCCTAAGCTATTTTAGGAAATCAATGTAACAACTGCGTTTTACAAAATGGATAAATAAACGTCTGTTAACAATGTTTCTCATATTCTTTTCCATCACACGATGGGCAAAATTTAAACTCAACATCTAAAAACAGGAACATACATTTTGCATCCCCTCACTCACGAGCAGAAGTGAACTGGGTATTAAAACAATTTGCACGCAATGATGGACCCACAAAGTCCAAAATGCATCTTGTTGATTCAATGAAAGATGAAAAAATTGTGACTGAAGCCATTATTATTCATACTTCCCATGTCAAACAGTTGGCCACCAAGGGAGACAAGCAGCTCAACAGCTCCCCATTGTGACATTGACCACAAGTTGAAGTAGCAGTTATTAAGTAAGGAATATAATGAGATAATCATATGTTTAAAGAATGCTGCAATGTCTTTCTCAAACTTTTACATTGTGACTAAGGAGGCAGCATCAAAGTTAACTGTGTGCCAGACCGACACTCGAATCCACGACCTTTGCCTTTCACAGGCAAGTGCTTTACCAACTGAGATGCCCAAGTGTGACTCACGACCCATCCTAAAAAAAAGAAAGAGAGAGAGAGAGAGAGAGAGAGAGAGAGAGAGAGAGAGAGAGATTTATATGCCATGTCTTCACAATATCCTTTCATGTTTCTGCAATATCCTTTCACCAAGAAGTTATAGTTCCGCAAGGGTTGCAGGAAAACTTTTGTAAACTTAGGAAGGTATGAGATGAGATACTGGCAGAATTAAAGCTATGTGGATGGGTTGTGAGTCACACCCAGGTAGCTCAGTTGTTCGAGCACTTTCATGCAACAGGGAAAGGTCCAGGGTTGCACTCCTGGGACCACACACAGTTTTACTGTGCCACAAAGTTTCCTATCAGCACTGTCTGCAAAGTGAAAAATTCATCCTAGGACTAGTTAAGATGGTTGCAAGAAATGAGTCTTCATAACTGTTTAAACTGTGAGATAACAGATACTATTATCTGTGGCTGTGAAGTGCATAAATTTTACTTCACATTGTAAAACAGAGCTTGTCATACTTAAAAGAATTATTTGCACCAGCCACAGAGTGGTAGGTGACAATAGAGGTCAAAGACTGCATTAGCAAAACATCTTTTTCAAGCAAAATCAGTTGTGCATGGTAAGGTAGTAGATGCTCTGCTAAGAATAATTGTGACCTCCCATGCCGTGCATCACAGCCAATTGGTGATTGCGTCAGATTCATAAGTGTGACACATAAAAGAATAATTACCAATCTACCATACGTGATTTCAAAATTTACATAAGGGTTAGTATTAACTACCTAAGAACATCACAGAAAATGATCAATTATTGATAAAATAATATAAACGGACAGATAAAAAATATACTCAGCAAGTGGCGGCAGGGTAACACACACACACACACACACACACACACACACACACACACACATATATACACTCCTGGAAATTGAAATAAGAACACCGTGAATTCATTGCCCCAGGAAGGGGAAACTTTATTGACACATTCCTGGGGTCAGATACATCACATGATCACACTGACAGAACCACAGGCACATAGACACAGGCAACAGAGCATGCACAATGTCGGCACTAGTACAGTGTATATCCACCTTTCGCAGCAATGCAGGCTGCTATTCTCCCGTGGAGACGATCGTAGAGATGCTGGATGTAGTCCTGTGGAACGGCTTGCCATGCCATTTCCACCTGGCGCCTCAGTTGGACCAGCGTTCGTGCTGGACGTGCAGACCGCGTGAGACGACGCTTCATCCAGTCCCAAACATGCTCAATGGGGGACAGATCCGGAGATCTTGCTGGCCAGGGTAGTTGACTTACACCTTCTAGAGCACGTTGGGTGGCACGGGATACATGCGGACGTGCATTGTCCTGTTGGAACAGCAAGTTCCCTTGCCGGTCTAGGAATGGTAGAACGATGGGTTCGATGACGGTTTGGATGTACCGTGCACTATTCAGTGTCCCCTCGACCATTCGACCATCACCAGTGGTGTACGGCCAGTGTAGGAGATCGCTCCCCACACCATGATGCCGAGTGTTGGCCCTGTGTGCCTCGGTCGTATGCAGTCCTGATTGTGGTGCTAACCTGCACGGCGCCAAACACGCATACGACCATCATTGGCACCAAGGCAGAAGCGACTCTCATCGCTGAAGACGACACGTCTCCATTTGTCCCTCCATTCACGCCTGTCGCGACACCACTGGAGGCGGGCTGCACGATTTTGGGGCGTGAGCGAAAGACGGCCTAACGGTGTGCGGGACCGTAGCCCAGCTTCATGGAGACGGTTGCGAATGGTCCTCGCCGATACCCCAGGAGCAACAGTGTCCCTAATTTGCTGGGGAGTGGCGGTGCGGTCACCTACGGCACTGCGTAGGATCCTACGGTCTTGGCGTGCATCCGTGCGTCGCTGCAGTCCGGTGTTAAAGACTGCGATGGAGCTCTGTATGCCACGGCAAACTGGCTGACACTGACGGCGGCGGTGCACAAATGCTGCGCAGCTAGCGCCATTCAACGGCCAACGCCGCGGTTCCTGGTGTGTCCGCTGTGCCGTGCGTGTGATCATTGCTTGTACAGCCCTCTCGCAGTGTCCGGAGCAAGTATGGTGGGTCTGACACACCGGTGTCAATGTGTTCTTTTTTCCATTTCCAGGAGTGTATATAAAAGAGGTTTAACTATTATAAGCTTTCAGAGCCAGTAGCTCCTTATTCTGCCAGTAGAGATGAAGGGAAAGGAAGAAGGGTGAAGGAAAAGGACTGGAGAGGTTCAGGAAAAGGGGTACAGTTCAGAGAAGTCACCCAGAACCCAGGGGCCAGGGGAGACTTACCAGGCGGGATGAGAAGTAAAGACTGATTGTGTGGACTGCACTGTATGAGATTTGAAAACCTTGAGAGCTTAAAGGTGGAAGACAGGGTAATATGCACGATAGATATTACTGCTAAAACATTGTGCCCAAGTTAACAAGAGTGAAAAGCTAAGTGTTTCATACGTAACACAGGTGGGAGGGGAATGGCAAAAAGCTGACAGGTCAAAAAATGAAAGATGTAGAAAACTAAAATGTGATGAACAAAGGAGTAGTTACTGTGAATAAATGCTGAGATGGAAGGAATTCACCTAAATTAAGGCCATGGTGTTGGCAAGAACCAAAGACATGTTGTAGTGCTAGTCTCCACCTGCAGAGTTCTGAGAAACTGGTGTCTGGGGGAAGAATCCAGATGGTGCATGTGGTGAAACACGCACCGAGGTCATGACTGTCAAGTTGTACAGCATGCTCTGCAACAGGATATAGTGTGTGGCCTGTATACATTCTCTGCCTATGCCCATTCATCCTGATTGATAACTGGATGGTCATCACACCAATGTAAGAGATCAAACAGTGTTTACTTAACAGTTGGCATATGACGTGTCGTTTTGCAGGTGGCTCCCCTTTTGATAGTATACATTTTGCCAGTTACAGGGCTGGAATAGCTGGTGGTAGGAGGGTGCATAGGGCAAGTCTCTGCAGTGGGGATGGTCACAGAGGAGGAGCCATAGGATAGGGAGATGGGTGCAGAAGAAGCATAGGGTCTAACAAGGAGACTGGGAGGGTGACAAAAAGCTATTCTAGGTGCGGTGGGCAAAATCTCAAGACAGAATGGATCTCATTTCATGGAATGATTTCTCAGAATTCTGCAGGTGGGAACTAGCACTACCACACGTCCTTGGTTCTCGCCACCCACATGGCCTTAATTTACGTTAATTCTTTCTGTCTCAGCATTTATTCACAGTAACTACTACTTCCTTCACTCAATTTTAGTTTCCTACATCTTTCATTTTCTGATTTGTCTATTTTTCACTGTCCCACCTCTGTTACATACAATGCCCTTAGCTTTTCACTCTTATTCACTTGTGCTCAATATTTTAGTAGTAATCTCTGTCTTGCATATTACCCTGTCTTTCACCTTTAAGCTATCAGGTTTTCAAATCTTGTCTGGTGGAGTCCCCAACAATCAGTCTTTCCCTCTCATCCTGTCTGGCAAGTCTCCCCCGACCTGGGGTTCTGGGTGGCTTTTCTGAACTGTACCCCTTTCCCGAAATCTCTCCAGTCCTTTTCCTTCACCCGGCTTCCTTCCACTTCAACCTTTCTGCCAGAAGAAAGAGACATTGACGTGAGTAGACTTCTTATCTATCAGTTTATATTATATATAAACATCAAAAAACATTCCTAAATTTCGTCATACTTTCTTTTTCGACACAAAATTAGAGCATTTATAATTTGATCCACAGCAACAGGCTTTGTTGCAGATGACTTCACATTCTACAAAATTCATACTTTTTGCTTTAAAAATATTTAATTGTACTTTCAAGCACATATATGGAAGAATTTAAACAAACTAAAGGGAATTACCTTTGAACGTTTACATATAAATTTCACCATGAAGATAGTTAAACAGATTTATGCACACTCAAACTTCAGGAGAGAAGCATATTTAAAGAAAGCAGAGAACATCCAATTAAACCATAATCCCAACTACTAAACCTGAAGCTTGGAAACTGCAATCATACTGACCATGCACCAATTTTACAAAGACCATTCTAAAACTGCCACCTACATCCCTCTTGACTAATTTACCTTTATGTAAACATTCCAAAACTAAAACAATTACACAAAGTAATGAAGGACTGATTTCACTAGCTCTATTTGAATTATTATGAACAATACAGAAAGTAAAGCAAACTGTACTTTCGTTGGTAGTGATGCCATGAAACACTTCAGACTTTCGAGTGAAATTCACTATAAAAGGGTTGAATGTAAGAAACAATGAAAGAAAATAGAGAGAACATTGAAACTAATGGAATCATGGCAAAACAAATAATTATCACTCCAATACACAACAAGTCACCAGCAGAAAAAAGAAATAAGCGAAGGAATACCAGCTAGGCAATCAACATTTGGAAACATTAAACAATCATCTCACATTGCTTAACTACGAAATCCTCTATAAAATGAATGGATGAGAAATTAAAAGTGGAAAACCCAAAAACAACTCCTCAGAGAGGAATAACTAGGTAGCACAGCAAGTGACGAAAAACAGATTACCTTATTGATCAATGAAAAAATATGTGAGTGCTAGGGGCACATGTAGACCTTCAGAAGAACGTCAAAAAATCAATTAATAGAAATTCCTGGCTGGACAATACATAAAACGGGAAAGGCAACCATTCATATACAGTGAAGCGTATACACACACACACACACAAAACAGTATCCACACTAGCTTTCCAGCTCTTACTCTTTTTATAGTAAAATTCTTACTTAAAAAAAAAAAAAAAAAAAAAAAAAAAAAAAAAAAAAGAAAAAAGGGTAAGATTTCAAAAAAGATTGTGAATATCATTTTTTGTTAAATGTTTGTATCCTCCACACATTATTTCACTAGAGGCAACTGGCTGCCTTTCCCTTATTTTACATTGTGACAAAAGAATTAAATTCCAAATCTTAAATTTGTCTCTTCAGAGATGAGAAGAGGAAAGGAGGATAAACTATGAGACATTTTGAACAATATGAAGCTTTTCATTTATCTTCACCAGTTGTATATTTCTGTTTTACTTATTTGAATTTTACTAGCCAGACTTTGTTCTCCACAGACCAGTACAGAGGGCTTCTGATGAAGTTGGAAATGGTGCTGTTGTCAGGAAGAAGTTTACCTCTGGATTTCAGTCATGTAGGGATATGAAATGGAATGATCACATAGACTCTGTTGAGGGTAAAGCATGTGGTAGACTTTGGTTTATTGGTAGGATACTGGGAAAGTTCAATCAGTCTACCCACGGAGATTGCTTACATATCACTTGTGCAAGCCATCCCAGAATACTACTCAAGTGTGTGGGACTCATGTCAAATAGGAGTAATAGGTTATATTGAATGTATTGAATGTATACCGAGAAGGGCAGTACAAATGGTCACAGGTTTGATTAATATGTGAGAGTGTGTCACAGAGATACTGAAGGAACTGAAGGGGGGGGGGGGGGGGCACTCTTGAATACAGACAAAAACTATCCCAAGAAAGTCTATTGACAAGGTTTCAAGAACCGGCTTTAAATTATGACTCTAGGAATATACTACAATCCCCTATGTACTGCTCACATAGCATGAGGATAAGGTTAGAATAATTAATGTATGCACCAAGGCATTCAATCAATTATTCTTCCATGTTCGATATGTGAATGGAACAGAATTAAACCCTAATAACTGGTACAATGGGACATACCTTCTGCCATGCACGTCACGGTGGTTTGCAGAGTGTAGACGTAGATGTTGACAAGCACGAGTTCTACAAACCCGAGTTCTAACAACTGATGCCTGGAATCTGTTTCTTGTTGCTTCTTTTCAACATTTGCTGCTACCTGTCTTCTCACATCTGGAGGTGACTCTTGACTGAATGGTAATCTCTTTTTAACTGAAGTAGGCTGAGGCATCCTGTGACTATGCAGCCTGTCTCATGAAGAGCCACATTGTCACACACCAAATCAAACATTTACCTTCAAACAACTAATTCCTCTCTCATTCGTCCTTGTAAGCTTAAAGATTTGGTGGTTCATGTCATTTCTAATTCCTTGTATTCCACTCGTAATGTCCACTTATTTCCTATTATCTGAATATCTGTCACCACTCCTACACATTTCTTAATTACAAGAAAATCATTTACTTCACTCAAACTTACCATATGTACAAACAAAATAACAGCCTCGCTGTTATATTGCCAAAATGCTTCAAGAAAACTCTCTCTTAAATGACTGATCATACAAATTTATCTTTTTTACACGCAATGATACTGCTCCTCAAATGAAAAACCTCATCATTAAAATTCTTCATTTGTGTGGCCATGGTGTGTATTTTTATCCAATTACTTGAGATACTTTAAATCCATCTATACAACTACCAAATCGATTTAGATTTATTGGTGTAAAACATTTTCAGTTGTCTGGAATCAAATATACACTCATATTCAGAAGAAACAGAATATCTTGAATGACTAGAGATAGGACATTTATATTCACAAACCACGTACATTAGAATGTCCTGCAGAAACAATTAGCATTTGAGCCATGTCGACCCTCAGGTCCAAGGTCAACATCAATATTACAGTGCAACACCACCTACCAGTAAAATGTGCCTGCAGCTCTTGTTGCCACTATAAACTGAAGGTAATGGATCAGTGTGACTTGAACATACATACAGGACACCTTGCAGGTGTATGTGCGAACTGTACCATCAAATCAGTGTGTTTGAAAGATGGTGCACTATTGGCATGAGACAATCTGGTGCATCCATCTCGGAAATTGCTGATCACGTGGGATGAAGTGCTGCAGCAGTGCAATGGGTATGCACTTATGGTTCATGGAAGGCCATATAAAACGAGAAGATGAGTCAGGTCACACCACCTAGACCACCCTCCAAGAAGAGAGACACCTCATCTGAATGGTGCTGCAGGACAGATCTGCATACTCCTCGGCTCTGGAGCAACAATCAAACAGTGTAACGCATCTACACTATTAGGGGTGACAGTCAATCGCCATTTATTATGACATGGGTTATGTATGCATCGTCCACTCCTCCGCCAACTTTTGACAAATGTACAGTAAAGTGATAGATATTAGTGGTGTATTGAACAATATCCCTGGAGGCAATAATGATATCAGATAGCGTTTTCGGATGAATCCAGGCTGTGTTTGTTTGAAAATGATGTTCGCATTTTGGTTTGGCACAAGCGGGTGGAGCGGCTTCACAGTGACTGCATTCACCTAAGACATACCGTGCCAACTCACTGCCTTATGGTGTAGGGTATTATTGGGTACAACCACAACTTGTAACTGGTACGTCTCCAGGGCACTGTGGCCAGTGTGACCTACGCGAATGACATCCTGCAAGCCATACTTGTAACCCTTCTGCACAACACACCAGATACCATTTTTGAGCAAGACAATTCATGACCAAATGTTACTGCACACACACATGCCTTCTAAGTGTCACAGACTATCAGCCTTTTGCCTTGGTCCACAAGATCATCACACTTTTCGTCAATCAAAAATGTGTGGGATATGGTGAAATGATGGGTGCAGCACAGTGACCCAATGCCAACATCACAGATGAACTTTGGAACCAGGTGGAAGTAACACGGACAACTATGCCGCAGGTCACCATTCGAGTCTAATATGCGTCGATGCCTTCATGTATGGAACCATGGCAGACCATGTGCCTATTACGTACAGAACAAATGCTGAACTGAAGTGACTGAAATGCTAATAATTTATGCAGAACATACTGATGTACATATCCTGTGAATACAGATGTCCTATCTCTAGCCATTCGAGGTGTTCTGTTCATTCTGAACATAAGTGTATATACAATTTTGGTTTGGTTGTAGCTCTAAATACAGTTTGTTTCATAAGTTACTGAAGTGTGATTTTTGGCTTACTGTATCTTCATCTGCTTGTTATGTTTGGCAGTGTTATTTGCACACACATTTGCTATCAGCTGTCTCCAGTCATAGAGCAGGAAGGAGCCTGCAGCATCACCATCTACTTTGTATGTACCACTTAATTCCAATGTATTCTTGCATGCTTCTGGGAAGAAGTGAATGGTAACTCTTTTTATTACCTTTTTTTAGTAGTATTGTTACCTTTATTTCACAAATGTGCTTATTTTGTTATTGTTAGTGTTGTGTTAGCGGACACTGAAGTTAAGGTTTTTACGGTTAATTGCCCTCCAGCAGACATTGTGTTATGTCTGCCACACAATGTTTTATTAAATCCTCAGTGATAGTGTGTGCTTCATCCACTTGTGCAATGCGACAGCTGACCAGATATGACTACTCTCTAGCTTTTATAGTCACATACTTCATAGTAAGTCTTCTTTCTTATGTATAAAAAACTCGTCATTCTGGTCTTTTCAATTGCGGTGTATGGTTTTTATATGTCAGTGCATCTTAGCAAGTACAATGGAATTATGCAGAAGTAGCTCGCTATATAAAATGCAGTGAGGCGAGCTGTTAGAATCAACAAATCTAAGATTGATTTAATGTTTGTCATTCTTTTTGGTTTTTTTTTTCCATCTTAAGCTCCAGTAGGAACTGTACACTAAGTTGCGTCGCAAGGGGTTTATGTAGTCCCATGTAGTGAAGCGTACACAGGGAAGTGACTAAATTCTTCAAAATGTTTATGGATAATAGCAATATGGAGAGAGCATATTGCAATGTTTCTAGCATGTGGAGGGAGAGAGAGAGAGAGAGAGAGAGAGAGGGGGGGGGGGGGGGGGGGGGTCAGCAAGAAGCTAGAGCATTTGCAGCATATGTGGTAATGAGTATCTAGTCACCACATACCTACTCGTATGATCTAAATATTTCAATTTTCAGTTTTTGATTGGAGCATTATTGCTGCTTATTGCCTCATTTTTGGCTGTTATGCACCGAGAGGAGAAGAGAAAAAAAAAAGAAAAAGAAAAACAAACAAACTTTCATAAAAGTAACATTGATATGATATAAGTCTTTTTCTCAGTGTGTGACAAGACTATGTGCTTTGGTCTTCAGGTTGATGTTATTTTGGCAGAGGCAGAGGCCTTACGGAATCACTGGGCTCCTCGGAGCACAGTGAGTATTGCTGCCTTAGAGTATTAAGGATACTCAAAAAACTTCAAAATCGATTTTGTCGAGAATTTTTAAGAGTTACATTGAACTGCTTTGACATACACACATCAAAAAAAAGTTTTACATCACCTCGGTTCTGAGAGTTGCGGAACCTGTGTGGAAAATTGGAATAGAGATCAACATAAACACCATTTACAACCTCTTTATTGCTCATGTAAACCACACATTGAATGTTGTACCACCATACAGCGAGACCTTCAGAGGTGGTGGTCCAGACTGCTGTACACAAGCTACCTCTAATACCCAGTACCTTGTTCTCTTGCATTGATGCATGCCTATATTCATCTTGGCATGCTGCCCACAAGTTCATCAAGGCACTGTTGGTCCAGACTATCCCACTCCGCAACGGCAATTCGACGTAGATCCCTCAGAGTGTTTGGTGGGTCATGTCATCCATAAATAGCCCTTCTCAATCTATCCCAGACATGTTCAACAGGATTCATGTCTGGAGAACATGCTGACCGCTCTAGTCGAGCAATGTCGTTATCCTGAAGGAAGTCATTCACAAGATGTGCACGATGGGGGCATGAATCGTCGTCCACAAAGACGAATGCCTCGCCAATATGCTGTCGATATGGTTGCACTATTGGTCAGAGAATGTCATTCACATATCGTACAGCCAAACAGCCATTACAGCGCCTCCCATGACCACCAGCAGTGTACGTTGGCCCCAAATAATGCCACCCCAAATCAGCAGAGAAGCTCCATCTTGCTGCACTCGCTGGACAGTGTGTCTAAGGCGTTCAGCCTGACCAGGTTGCCTCCAAACACATCTCCGACGACTGTCTGGTTGAAGGCACATGCAACACTCATCGGTAAAGAGAACGTGATGCCAATCCTGAGCAGTCCATATGGCATGTTGTTGGACCCCATCTGTACCACACTGCATGGTGTCGTGGTTGCAAAGATGGACCTCGCCATGGACGTAGGGAGTGAAGTTGTGCATCATGCAGCTTATTGCGCACAGTTTGAATCTTAACATGATGTCCTTTGGCTGCATGAAAAGCATTATTCAACATGGTAGCGATGCTGTCCGAGCCAAAATTCGTAGGTAGTGGTCATCCACTGCAGTAGTAGCACTTGGGCAACCTGAGCAAGGCATGTAATCTACAGTTCCTGTCTCTCTGTAACTCCTCCATGTCTGAGTATAATCGCTACGGTTCACTCCAAGACACCTGGACACTTCCCTTGTTGGTAGCCCTTCCTGGCACAAAGTAACAATGCGGATGCGATCGAACTGCGGTACTCACTGTCTAGGCATGGTTGAACTACAGACAGCACGAGCTGTGTAGCTCCTTCCTGGTGCAATGACTGGAACTGATCAACTGTCAGATCCCCTCCGTCTCACGCATGTTTGTTTACAGCTTTGGGCAGGTTTAGTGACATCTCTGAATAGTCAATTGGTCACAGTCTTCTGATACAGACTAGGCAGAAGGCCACAGGCAACTACTCACCAATCTTAGATGCTTACTGTGTGGCCTTTCAGTAGATTGGGTGTAAATTACACAAGGTAAGTGGTTCCTCAAGCAACAGAATATGTGTACCATGCACAAGGGTTTTTTTTTTTTTTGACCCTCTATAGAATAGATGTCGATTTACCTGCTGTTAATCTGAGACAGGTCAGCCACATTACCCCCCAAAGGAGCACTTTTGTTACAGGAGATCAAAAAGAGAAAATATCCATATGCTATTAGCATCCACAGTAAGATCCCAGAGTTATTCACATTTATTAAATGCAATAATGCCAACATAGTATCTGGAACATAATGCTGGCTGAAAGAAGCAGTGAACAGAAGCAAAATCTTAAATTCAGGTTGGAATGGCTACTGCAATGAAAAGCTAAATGCCAATTGAGGTCGCAGATCAATTGCCCTACAGAACTCAGTACCTCGTTTAGTTATTACAGAATCTGAATGTGAAAAGTTTGGGTGGAGGTAAGCATCAAACTGGGATTAAAGATGGTAATCTGATGCTTTAATAGACTTCCAACTCAGGAGTCATAGGAGCACAATGCTTCAGAGATAGCTTGTAGAACAACACGAGTACGTTTTCTGATTATTCTATTGTAATAAGGGAAGATTTTAATTTTACTGCTATGGAATGGTAGATACATGGACCAGTTGCATTAATGTAACCATGTGCTAAATTCAACACCAACATGCAATTACTACTAACAGACAGCATGTGGCACCACTAGCCTTGGAGGGTATATGAAGTGTGTCAGGAAAGGGAGGTAAACAGTGCAGTCTTATTGTGGAAATGGAGCGATTCCTCTGACATCCAAAAGGGCATAATCACTGGCTTTTGGATCAAGGGTGGAAGCATTTCCGAAATAGCAGAGATTGTTAACTGTTCATGTGCCACTTTGATTAAAGTATACCATGCATGGCAAAATGGAGTGATTCTAAGTCGGTGTCGCAGCAACTGTGGTGCACCATGGGCCAATGATGACAGGGGTGAATGACAGCTGTGGACATGTGTGTGGGCGAGTAGATGTGCAACTGTTGAGCAACTGACTGCCCAGATGAACAAAGCGGCTAGCAACAGTGTCCCCTCAAAAACCGGTCAGCAAACATTGCTGCGTATGGGCCTCCGCAATAGGTGTCTTGCTCATGCTCCCATGCTGACTGCTGTTCATCAGCAATGAATGCTGGAATTTGCATGCCAATCCGTAACTAGATGTCCACTGCGTTCAACTGGCGGCCTTTTCAGATGAAGCACATTTTACGTTCCATCAGACAGATGGCTATTGGCAGGTACAGCACAAAACGTCTCAAAGCAAATACCTCACAACAATTGTCTAAAGGTTCCAGGCTTGAGTGCATTCCCTGAGTGATCTCATCATCTAGGAAGGCACAATGGATCAGCACCAGCATGCACACATCCTTGGAGACCATGTCCACCCCTGCATGAACTTTGTTTTTACTCAGCACAATGGCATATACCAGTAAGCAAATGCAATGGTTCACACAACTCACAGTGTAGGTGTGTGGTTCAAAGAGAATCCAGGACAAATTTACTGTACTCTCCTGGCCACCAAACTATCTGGATTTAAATTTAACTGGGAATCCATGAGACCACTTCAATTGGTCTGTTCATGCCATGGATCCTCCATTGGGAAACCTAGCCCAGGTGGCCACAACACTGGAGTCGGCATGGCTCCACATTCCTGATGGTACCTTCCAGAAAGTCTCTGATTTTCTTCCTGGTCTCACCAGTGGCCCACACTGCAAAAGGAGGTTATTCAGGCTTCTGACAAGTGGTCACATTAATTTGACTAGATGACGTATGATTCAAACTGGTACCACAAACAGGGATTTGTGAGAGATTATTCCAAATCCCTTGTCTGAAAATAAGGTCAAGATGATATGCAGAGAATCAACTTTTGGGGGCAACACCTTAGGTCAACAGTAAGCAGCAAGCTTGAACTTTTTGAATCACTGAACATAGAGGAGGGTATTAGTGATCGTGAGACAGATAGCATCAAATGTGGGTGGTGGTGGTGGTGGTGGTGGTTAGTATTTAACGTCCCATCGACAACGAGGTCATTAGAGACGGAGTGCAAGCTCGGGTTAAGGAAGGATTGGGAAGGAAATCGGCCGTGCCCTTGCAAAGGAACCATCCCAGCATTTGCCTGAAACGATTTAGGGAAATCACGGAAAACCTAAATCAGGATGGCCGGAGATGGGATTGAACCGTCGTCCTCCCGAATGCGAATCAAATGTGGGTGATACGAGGAGTGTTAATGAATGTAAGAAAATAATTTTGCTTAGCAAGAGTGACAGGGAAAAAGAACTGCACAGCATCTGAACAGAAACATTAGATATTCAGCTTGTGGGCAAAGATGTGCAGCACAAATGTTTAAAATTCTATTCCAGTATGTGTCACGAAAGAGATAGAAAAGACTCACTACGGTTCAATTTCTGTGTTAGAAAGTTGCTACAATGGCGCAGGGAGCTTACACACAGAAGACTAGTTGACATACAAAAGGTGAACAAGCAAAAATGAGAAGAAGTAGAGCAATGTGAAAAGCTTTCAGCAATTTCAAAAGTCAACTGACTAAAAAGCCTAAGTAGTTTTGGTCTTTCTTACAGTTAGTACATAGATCAAACTCATTTGTTCAGTCAGTAAGAGACCAGTCTGGTACCACATCTGAAGCTAAAATCTTTATTTAGGTCCTTCAAAATCATTTCACTGCAGAAGATCGTAAGTCTGTTCCTACTTTCAATCATCACAGGATTAACAAATTGACAGACATTAGGATAACTGACTGCGTAACAGAAAATCATGGAAGCACAAGTCTTCCTGTTTTTCAAGAAGTGTAATCAGGCAGATGCACATACATACAGGCTTATATTGCCAAAGTCAACCTGTTTTACAATTACGGACATGTTTATGCTCGGGCATTATGACGTTTTAGGAGAAAAAAAATTTGCTCTATGTTGTTGTTGTGGTCTTCAGTCCTGAGACTGGTTTGATGCAGCTCTCCATGCTACTCTATCCTGTGCAAGCTGCTGCATCTCCCAGTACCTACTGCAACCTACATCCTTCTGAATCTACTTAGTGTATTCATCTCTTGGTCTCCTTCTATGATTTTTACCCTCCACGCTGCCTCCAGTACTAAAATGGTGATCCCTTGATGCCTCATAACATGTCCTACCGACCAATCCCTTCTTCTACTCAAGTTGTGCCACAAACCCCTCTTCTCCCCAATTCTGTTCAGTACCTCCTCATTAGTTATGTGATCTACCCATCTAATCTTCAGCATTCTTCTTTAGCACCACATTTCGAAAGCTTCTATTCTCTTCTTGTCTAAACTATTTATCGTCCATGTTTCACTTCCATACATGGCTACACTCCATACAAATACTTTCAGAAACGACTTCCTGACACTTAAATCAATACTCGATGTTAACAAATTTCTCTTCTTCAGAAACGCTTTCCTTGCCATTGTGTCTACATTTTATATCCTCTCTACTTCGACCATCATCAGTTATTTTGCTCCCCAAATAGCAAAACTCCTTTACTACTTTAAGTGTCTCATTTCCTTATCTAATTCCCTCAGCATCAGCCGACTTAATTCGACTACATTCCATTATCCTCGTTTTGCTTTTGCTGATGTTCATCTTATACCCTCCTTTCAAGACACTGTCCATTCCGTTCAACTGCTCTTCCAAGTCCTTTGCTGTCTCTGACAGAATTACAATGTCTACGGCGAACCTCGATGTTTTTATTTCTTCTCCATGGATTTTAATACCTACTCCGAACTTTTCTTTTGTTTCCTTTACTGCTTGCTCAATATACAGCTCGAATAGCAACGGGGAGAGGCTACAGCCCCGTCTCACTCCCTTCCCAACCACTGCTTCACTTTCATGTCCCTTGTCTCTTATAACTGCCATCTGCTTTCTGTACAAATTGTAAATAGCCTTTCGTTCCCTGTGTTTTACCCCTGGCACCCTCAGAATTTGAAAGAGAGTATTCCAGTCAACATTGTCAAAAGCTTTCTCTAAGTCTACAAAAGCTAGAAACATATGTTTGCCTTTCCTTAATCTTTCTTCTAAGATAAGTTGTAGGGTCAGTATTGCCTCATGTGTTGCAACATTTCTACGGAATCCAAACTGATCTTCCCCGAGGTCGGCTTCTACCAGTTTTTCCATTCGTCTGTAAAGAATTCGCATTAGTATTTCACAGCCGTGACTTATTAAACTGATAGTTCGGTAATTTTCACATCTGTCAACACCTGCTTTCTTTGGGGTTGGAATTATTATATTCTTCTTGAAGTCTGAGGGAATTTCGCCTGTCTCACACATCTCGCTCACCAGATGGTAGAGTTTTGTCAGGATGGGCTCTCCCAAGGCTGTCAGTAGTTCTAATGGAATGTAGTCTACTCCCAGAGCCTTGTTTCGACTTAGGTCTTTCAGTGCTTTGTCAAACTCTTCATGCAGTATCGTATTTCCCATTTCATCTTCATCTACCTCCTCTTCCATTTCCATAATATTATCCTCAAGAACATCGTCCCTGTATAGACCCTCTATATACTCCTTCCACCTTTCTGCTTTCCCTTCTTTGCTTAGAACTGGGTTTCCATCAAAGCTCTTGATATTCATGCAAGTGGTTCTCTTTTCTCCAAAGTTCTCTTTAATTTTCCTGTAGGCAGTATCTATCTTACCCCTCGTGAGATAAGCCTCTACACCCTTACATTTGTCCTCTAGCCATACCTGCTTAGCCATTTCGCACTTCCTGTCGATCTCATTTTTGAGACGTTTGTATTCCTTTTTGCCTGCTTCATTTACTGAATTTTTGTATTTTCTCCTTTCATCAATTAAATTCAGTATCTCTTCTGTTACCCAAGGATTTCTGGGAGCCCTCGTCTTTTTACCTACTTGATCCTCTGCTGCCTTCACTATTTCATTCCTCAGAGCTACCTATTCATCTTCTACTGTAATCTCTCCCCCATTCCTGTCAATTGTTCCCTTATGCTCTCCCTGAAACTCTGTACAACCTCTGGTTGAGTCAGTTTATCCAGGTCCCATCTCCTTAAATTCCCACCTTTTTGCAGTTTCTTCAGTTTTAATCCACAGTTCATAACCAATAGATTGTGGTCAGAGTCCACATCTGCCCCTGGAAATGTCTCACAATTTAAAACCTGGTTCCTAAATCTCTGTCTTACCATTATATAATCTATCTGATACCTTCTAGTATCTCAAGGATTCTTCCATGTATACAACCTTCTTTCATGATTCTTAAACCAAGTGTTAGCTATGATTAAGTTATGCTCTGTGCAAAATTCTACCAGACGGCTTCCTCTTTCATTTCTCTCCCCCAATCCATATTCACCCACGATGTTTCCTTCCCTCCCTTTTCCTACTCTCGAATTCCAGTCACACATGACTATTAAATTTTCATCTCCCTTCACTATGTGAATAATTTCTTTTATCTCATCATATTTTTCACCAATTTCTTCATCATCTGCAGAGCTAGTTGGCATATAAACTTGTACTACTGTAGTAGGCATGGGCTTCGTGTCTGTCTTGGCCACAATAATGCGTTCACTATGCTGTTGGTAGTAGCTTACCCGCACTCCTATTCTTTTATTCATTATTAAACCTACTCCTGCATTACCCCTATTTGATTTTGTATTTATAACCCTGTATTCACCTGACCAAAAGTCTTGTTCCTCCTGCCACCGAACTTCACTAATTCCCACTATATCTAACTTCAACCTATCCATTTCCCTTTTTAAATTTTCTAACCTACCTGCCCGATTAAGGGATCTGACATTCCATGCTCCGATCCATAGAACGCCAGTATTCTTTCTCCTGATAACGACGTCCTCCTGAGTAGTTCCCACCCGGAGATCCGAATGGGGGACTATTTTACCTCCGGAATATTTTATCCAAGAGGACGCCATCACCATTTAATCATACAGTAAAGCTGCATGCCCTCGGGAAAAATTACAGCTGTAGTTTCCCCTTGCTTTCAGCCATTTGCAGTACCAGCACAGGAAGGCCGTTTTGGTTAGTGTTGCAAGGCCAGATCAGTCAATCATCCAGACTGTTGCCCCTGCAACTACTGAAAAGGCTGCTGCACCTCTTCTGTCAAATAATACTCAAGGGTTTATAAATGGTCAAAGAATTAAATCTAATCATTGAAAACCAGTCAAAACCCTGTGAGAGAAGCTATCTCTTCATCACTTCCATTCAGTTCAGTGGCTCTCTCTGCCAGCATCAGTTATTTTTTGGCCTCCAGCTCATTAACTTGCTGGACGATGGACCTCTTCTGTCTACCTCTCTCGGCTTCATATTTTTCAAATTGTTTCTGCTTGAAAGTCTTGCCATACAGATATGTAGCATCGTGATATTCTAGAATCATTCTCTTGTTAATATCAATATTTAAGACACCACTAGCTAATTTCAGGCCATCATATACTTAACATACAGCTACCCCGAAGACTTGGTTTCTTGGCTGACTATCATATGCTCTAGATCTTGCTCTACAAGGGCTTGACAATCGCTCAGAAGCTTTTGAAGCTACACAAATGCTGACCTATGGTATCACCATTCAAAAATCATCTCCCTTCTCTTGTATCTTGTGCAGACATCCAAAAATTTTTGCTTACGAAGGAGATGCATAAATTTTTTCTCAACTTTATCGCAGTCCTTAGCACTCTTCCATTCTATGAAGATAGTTTCTGCAAGGCACTAGATTCTACTCTACTCTTGCTAGCTTTTGGGCTGCTATTTACTACATATTTATCACAAAAGCTTATGTATCTACAAATGCTATATATCAAAAGTTGTCTTTAGACGGAGATTTGAGTAGATTTAGATCACAAAATCCCTGCACTCAGTCCTGAAAGTTACAGTATCTTTGGTAGGCAATTTTTCCTTTCTCTGCTCAGACCATATAGCACGATGTAAGTTAATTTCTTTGACAGGAATAAGACTAGCTTCATCATCAAGTTTATCATCACATACCAATTTCGTGGCATGTAATACATCAGGCTTAACTACTATGAGGCTTGACTGCTATGGATACCACATCAGCAAGAACAGTAGATAAAGCATTCCATCTGCTGAGCCAAAAATGAGATTTTCCAATGCTTTTTTCCTTCCTCCAAATTTCCCTGGCACTGTTGAAATTTCCCAATATTCCCCGATTTCCAGAACTTGCAGTAACCGTCTAAATCTGGGTTTGAGTGCAGGTCCGGCACAAATTTTCACTTGTAGCCATTGAAGTCAGTATTTCTCTTTCATCATGAACTAAATGTGACTGCACCCAAATGATGTGCTTGTTTATAGGGAGGCTACAACACCAGGAGGCTGCAGCAACATGCAAGAAGGACCAAAGAGGATCAAAGACTAGTACAGAGACTGGCAGTAGACTCTGGAGGCACAAAAATGTAACATATTGCATGTAACCAGGCAAAGACATTTGATTATTCTGTGGTTACACTATTGACAATAAATCACTGGAAACAGTAAGAATTGTAGAATACCTATTGTCCAGAGCAACCTAAAGTGGTATGATCCTACAAAACTAATGAAAAGCATATGCAAGACTGATTCACTGCAATAATCCAAGAATGTATAATACATCCTTGAAAAAAGTTGCTTGCAAAGCACTTTTAAGACTGATCCGAGAGTCCAACGAACAGCAATGAGTTTCATCATGAGACAGTATCGTATGTGCGAGAGCATTACCGAGTTGTTCAGCACACTCCTGTGGCAGGTGTTTTACGAGAGGCATTATACAACATGGAGAAGAGCGATGCAAAAATAGCTGGGCAACATCTCTTCTCACATATGTCTCAATGAATGACTACAACAGGAAAACTACAGAAATTAGAACTGATGTAAGAGGTTCACAGATGGTCATTCTTTTCACACACAATTTACAAATGGAATAGGGAAGGTGAGAAATGATAATGAGACCAAACATATCCTCCACCACACATCTTGAAGTGACTTGTGGAGTAAAAGTGTAAATGCAGATTTAGATCACATAATGAATCAACCATGACCTCTGTACAGGGATTTTATGTAACCTTTTTCTCCAAGTGTTCCAGATATTTGAATGTTCCCTGGAGGTTCTCGTGATTGTGCCATCTTACTATCTACTTGAAACACTTGTACTTAATCAATCCTTCTCACAGATTCTTATCATTCACTATCCAATTTTTGGACTGTCTTCTCATTAGCATGACTAAAACCAGGCCACTAAGATTTCTTTAAAAAACACCAAATAGAATAATTTGCCATGTCACTTCATGCTGTGAAAGACTGTTTACTATGTTGAAGCTGCTTCCAGCCACAGGTAGACTATAAGTTTAGAATCCTGTCAATAACAAGATCATTATGAGAGGAAGTACAAGCTGAAGTATGATAAGAATGACAAAGAAAATGGTCATGTCTTTTTAGAAAACATCTTGGAACTCCTGTAACTTAGGGAACGAATATGGATAGTTATCTGAAGACTGCTCGTCAGAACTGCAACTCAGTGCTCTAAACAGCATAAAATCTCAATTTGTTTTTAACTGCTTCCATAACTTCCTTAGATCAATATCCCTTAAAGCAAGACCCACCCTACAGAATGACAAATGAACATTTTCAACATGATAAAGTGAAAAAAAGAGTTAAATTCATCAGCTCACATAATACTCTAAATTGAACTCTAAAACTAAAATGATCTACATAAAAAACCAGCACTGTCAGACAAACATACAGAAAATCCAACTAATACCTAACAAATTTCGACAGCCATTTATGTTCAAAGCCACACTGTTATTAATATTTCTATTTTTCTCAGACCTTAGGTCTGGTTAAAAATGGAAAGTGACGCAGACCTTCATCAAGCGTGACTTCCTTTTAACTGTATGGTAAATGTTACACTGTATTTAGGAACTTTCGGGTTATTGAACACTTATCAATAATTATGGATTTCTGTAGTTGTATATATACGTTTGGATGTAGCTGTATTGCATTGATGTACTGGTGGATATTGTGTGGTATGACTCCTGTAGTTGATAGTATAATCGGTATAACGTCAACTTTATCCTGATGCCACATGTCCTTGACTTCCTCAGCCAGCTGGATGTATTTTTCAATTTTTTCTCCTGTTTTCTTCTGTATATTTGTTGTATTGGGTATGGATATTTCGATTAGTTGTGTTAATTTCTTCTTTTTATTGGTGAGTATGATGTCAGGTTTGTTATGTGGTGTTGTTTTATCTGTTATGATGGTTCTGTTCCAGTATAATTTGTATTCATCATTCTCCAGTACATTTTGTGGTGCATATTTGTATGTGGGAACGTGTTGTTTTATTAGTTTATGTTTTATGGCAAGTTGTTGATGTATTATTTTTGCTACATTGTCATGTCATCTGGGGTATTCTGTATTTGCTAGTATTGTACATCCGCTTGTGATGTGATCTACTGTTTCTATTTGTTGTTTGCAAAGTCTGCATTTATCTGTTGTGGTATTGGGATCTTTAATAATATGCTTGCTGTAATATCTGGTGTTTATTGTTTGATCCTGTATTGCAATCATGAATCCTTCCGTCTCACTGTATATATTGCCTTTTCTTAGCAATGTGTTGGATGCGTCTTGATCGATGTGTGGCTGTGTTGATGTTATGTGATCTAAAGGGTTGTACAAGTGGTTATGAAATTGCAGTGGTGTAGCCGATGTATTTATATGAGTGATTGCTTTGTGTATTTTGCTAGTTTCTGCTCGTTCTAGAAAGAATTTTCTTAAATTGTCTACCTGTCCATAATGTAGGTTTTTTATGTCGATGAATCTCCTTCCTCCTTCCTTTCTGCTTAATGTGAATCTTTCTGTTGCTGAATGTATGTGATGTATTCTATATTTGTGGCATTGTGATCATGTAAGTGTATTGAGTGCTTCTAGGTCTGTGTTACTCCATTTCACTACTCCAAATGAGTAGGTCAATATTGGTATGGCATAAGTATTTATAGCTTTTGTCTTGTTTCTTGCTGTCAATTCTGTTTTCAGTATTTTTGTTAGTCTTTGTCTATATTTTTCTTTTAGTTCTTCTTTAATATTTGTATTATCTATTCCTATTTTTTGTCTGTATCCTAGATATTTATAGGCATCTGTTTTTTCCATCGCTTCTATGCAGTCACTGTGGTTATTCAATATGTAATCTTCTTGTTTAGTGTGTTTTCCCTTGAATATGCTATTTTTCTTACATTTGTCTGTTCCAAAAGCCATATTTATATCATTGCTGAATACTTCTGTTATCTTTAGTAATTGGTTGAGTTGTTGATTGGTTGCTGCCAGTAGTTTTAGATCATCCATGTATAGCAAATGCGTGATTTTGTGTTGGTATGTTCCAGTAATATTATATCCATAATTTGTATTACTTAGCATGTTGGATAGTGGGTACAGAGCAAGACAGAACCAGAAAGGACTTAATGAGTCTCCTTGGTATATTCCACGCTTAGTCTGTATTGGCTGTGATGTGATATTATCTGAATTTGTTTGGATATTAAGTGTGGTTTTCCAGTTTTTCATTATTATGTTTAGGAACTGTATCAATTTAGGATCTATTTTGTATATTTCCAATATCTGTAGTAACCATGAGTGGGGTACGCTATCAAAAGCTATTTGGTAATCAATGTATGCGTAGTGTAACGACCTTTGTTTAGTTTTAGCTTGATATGTCACCTCTGCATCTATTATCAGTTGCTCTTTACATCCTCGTGCTCCTTTGCAGCAGCCTTTTTGTTCTTCATTTATAATTTTGTTCTGTGTTGTATGTGTCATTAATTTCTGTGTAATGGCTGAAGTTAATATTTTGTAGATTGTTGGTAGGCATGTTATGGGGCGATATTTAGCTGGGTTTGCTGTGTCTGCTTGATCTTTAGGTTTCAGATAAGTTATTCCATGTGTAAGTGTATCAGGGAATGTGTTTGGGTCTGCAATGTAACTGTTAAATAATTTAGTTAGATGTGAATGTGTTGAGGTGAACTTCTTTAGCCAGAAATTTGCTATTTTATCATTTCCAGGGGCTTTCCAATTGTGTGTAGAATTAATTGCTCGGGTGAATTCATGTTGCAAAATTATCACTTCAGGCATTAGTGGTATCATCTTGTATGAGTCTGTTTCTGCTTGTATACACCGTGCATGCCTGTTTTGTTGTACCGGGTTTGACCATATGTTGCTCCAGAAGTGTTCCATGTCTGTTATGTTTGGTGGATTGTCTATTTTAATGTGTGTATTATCTATTGTTTGGTAAAATCTCTTTTGGTTTGTGTTGAATGTTTGGTTTTGTTTCCTTCTATTTTCACTTTTTTTGTACATTCCAAGTCGTTTGGCCAATGCTTGTAATTTCTGCTTCTTTTCATCTAATTGCTCTACTGCTTCTTGTTGTGAGATTTTACCTAACCTTTTTCGTTTTTTGTCTGATATTTCATTTCTTATAAATTGTGTTAGCTGTCCGATGTCTTTTCTCAGTTTTCTATTCTGATCTGTAGCCTGTGTTGCCATGCTGGTTTTGTGGGTTTCTTCTGTGTGTTGGTTGGTTCTGATCTCTGCCTAGTGCCTATATTTAGTGTAGTGAGTGCTCCTACATAAACCAGTAGTTGTAACTCTTCCATAGTTGTATTTTCATTTATTTTGTTGTGTATGATTGTGTTGATAGTTGTTGTTGTTGTTTCAACTTGTGGGTTATTTGGTGGTCTATGCAAGATTGGTCTAATGTCTGTACTTGTGTCTTTGTATTCTATATATGTCAGCTGAAATTTCTCTTCTATATCTAATGTGTGTGTCACTTCATGTTCTATTTGTGCTTGTTCTGGTGGCTGTCTTAAGATTTCGTTTTCCTCTGATTGTGTAATTAACGCGTTTTGTTCTTTGTTTGTTTTCTCTGGGATGTTTGAGTCCATTACTGTATTTTCTTCTTCTCCTGATTGCACATAATTTTGTTCCACTATTTGTTGTACTTTATTGTTTGATGTTTTCTAATTCTGACTGGGGTATCCTGTTATTTTTTATTATTACACGGATCTGATCAGCTAGTCGTTGTTCTGTTAAAAATTTTAATTTCAGGTATCTGGTAATAAATGTTGTGTATACTTGTGATCTGTATCCAGTTGTGTTGGTTCCTAGGTTTGTTGCTTGGTAATAACAGAACATGAGGTGTCGATTAACTTCATCTGACCATCTCATCCTCTGTCTTTGTTTTCCTTCTAGGGTGGTTGCAGGAAGCATATCCTGCAAAACACCTCTATTTGGATTTAAATCATTTTCCAGTTGGCTAGCAGTGTTGCTAGCAGTGTCGTTACCATTGTGGGCGGGCATAGGGTTCAAGCGTCGTCCCCGACCATGACGGCGCTTGTCCGAGGCTTCTTTAGTTCTGTCCTGAACCAAGTAATCACACTAAAAGGGGGGTTAGCCCTATTAGTGGTTTGTTCTTTTCGTCGCCTTTTACGACTGGCAGAACATACCGGAGGCCTATTCTTTCCCCGGGCCGTATTATTATTTTCCATATGGGATGACCAGTGCAATTTGCTGCCAGAACACGACGACAAAGTGCCAAGATAGAACTTGAAGATGACAAAAATTGATGATCAAATGTGTAAGTACTACTTGAAGACATTTTCCTGCAAGTTAAATATATGAAATATATTGAAATCCCATGTTACTGTGTCAGAAAGTTCTACAGTGCAATGGCCCAGTCAAAACAAAACTGAAAAGAGCAACTGGTTTCTGCCGAGAGACAATACAACAGCCACTAGATGAATATTTGCCAAAACATACACATAACTATTATTATCAGGGTAAAGAGCATTGGTACTGCTTTATTTATCAGTTTCTAAGACTAATCACATGTGACTTGAGGCTTATCCACATCCAACTGCAATTACATATTGGGAAAGTTCCATACTGGACTGAAACAGGTCAACAAAGTAAAATCTGTTACTCATCATATGAGGGAGAGGTATCAACTTTCCAGATACTCCTGTCACTCCTGTTTTATTGTTACTGAAAATAAAAGTGTCTTAATTCTTACTTTCCTAAGGTTCTTCCTCTTTCCACCTTAGCTTCTGCAGTGAATAACACCTAATCCTGAAGTAAATTGCAACAACAGTGCAAAGTAACAATCCTCCCTGTATCAAAATGTAACATTTATTCTCCCTATGAAAGTAATTATACTGCCACATCACTCTCTTTCAGGCTATCCACAACAATCAAAAACACAATACATACAAAACACACATACCAAATGTAAATGGGGCAAAGTAAACTTTACCTGTATTTTCATACAATAAGATAACCAAAGAAGAATAAATGCTAAAACTGCATTACAAGTCCAACACAAACATAACAAACAAAGGGGTTTTATCTAAGCAAAAAAGAAGAAAAAAGCTTTTAAAGTTTCCTAATTTCAGAACTGTTCAACAAAACAGTTTCTGAATGGTCTTTGCAGCTACTCAGGAAACCACACCACCATAAATAATGAACCTACAAGAAAGCTATGTTTGGAAATTGCTTCAGTGTTAAGTGCTTAACTAAGAGAGAAGTGAAATAAGCAAAATAATTATATTACGCAATGCAATTCCTTACTCTTACCTTATTATAAGCATTGGAACTGGCATTTCTAACCCCATTGCTGTTATCCATGTAGGTTTTTACCTGGTTCTCATTTGTAATTGTTGAAATGGCTGATGTAGAAGTGGGGTAATGTCTCGGCTTCCCTGCATATTTGTCTGTCTTCAGCAGGCTGAGAAACAAAAGAAATTACATTGAACCCAAAGTTTTGTTAGTAATCAATAGATTGTCTGAATTTCACTAATCTGGAAGCCATAAATACCCCACAAAAAATCTTTTTGTTTCTATGTCACACAAATGCATAGCGTTGCTTTTGATTTACTGTCCTAATAAATTTGACTCTTCTGCTCTCATTTTGAGGGTGCACATACATAGTACATCAATAAGCATAGCTACAAATAACATCACAGCACACTGCTTCACACAAAGCCATTACATAGACCTGAATCAATATATGCTGTACTTAAAT
Source organism: Schistocerca americana (assembly GCF_021461395.2). NCBI lineage: Eukaryota > Metazoa > Arthropoda > Insecta > Orthoptera > Acrididae > Schistocerca > Schistocerca americana. The sequence continues at coordinate 946,273,491 of NC_060119.1, forward strand.
ACTAACACTACAGTATCAAGTTCCACTTCAACTCTTCACACTATTCTTGCATATAATTGTAGCAGGAAAGTTCTGGTAGAACGAAAATATGAGAATGACTCGAATATAAACAAGAATTTTTGTTTTATGTGCTATCTTGTAGACACAGAGTGGCACGATCTCTGTACATTGTTGCTTTTGTTTCAAGCAATTCCTCTTTTCAGCTAGAGTGTTATCCTGCCATTTCTTTAATCAGAATAGCTGCATCAGAGCAAGAGCCACTGTCTTCTGTTATGCAACACACAATAATTAAGTTTCTCACAACACAGGGTATAAAACTGTAAAATATTTTTGTAAAGACTTGCAGTGCAGTTCAGGGATAACGCCCTGAGAAAGACTCAAGTGTATGCATGGCGCAAACAGTTTTTATGAGGGCAAGAAACAGGCAAGATGTAGCTCAACAGGGTAGGATGACGACCAGCATAAATGAGGTGAATATTCACTGAAGACGATCTCCACATAACAGTCGCTGAAATTGCTATTGAGGTTGGCATACGTTACAGTTATGTTCAAGCGATCATTATTGAAAATCTCAGATTACAGCAACTGTCTGCAAGGTGGGTGCCTCATCATCTCGCCGCAGAGCACAAATTTCATCATCTCAAGTGTGCAAATGGCTACTGACACACAACCAAACTGAACAGGAATATCTTTTGCACCATATTGTGGCCTGCCATGAAACATGGACGCACCATTACAAACATCATACTGTTAACACTGCATACTATTCTCAACTTTTCAACCATGTCATTAGAGGAGAAGAATGCGTTTCCAACCTGGGATGTGATTGTGCTTCATGACAGTGCTCAACCTCCCACAGCTACTCAAACTCAGGAATTGTTCTGAATGTGACTAGGGCAACCTCCTACTGTCCAGGCTATCATCCTGAGATTTTCATTTGTTTGGGCCACTACAGGAAGTAGTCTGCGTACAGAGATTTGGCCATAATGAATTCATCCGCAACTGGCTGCTGTCACAGCCACATTCATTCGACAAAGACGGGATGAAGAAACCATCTATTTGCTGAGAAAAATGTGTTTTCTGTTTAGGAGACTATACAAGCAAGTAAGTTTGTACGTACAAATTTTACTGAAGCTTAAAAACTTATAAAAAAATTTTCAGTTTATATTTGATTCACAACTCTGAAAATAAGAGTAAAGGAGACCACTCACCGAAAAAGCAGAAGCACCGAGTCGTCTACAAGCACATGACTGCAGTTTGGCAAGCAAACTGGGGTGGATTGCATGTTGTATGGGGTGGTTAGAAGGATGAAGGCGAGGAGAGATTTTGGAGGAGGGGGGGGGGGGGGGGGAGGCGAGGAGAGATTTTGGAGGAGGGGGGGGGGGGAAGGCGAGGAGAGATTTTGGAGGAGGGGGGGGGGGGAAGGCGAGGAGAGATTTTGGAGGAGGGGGGGGGAAGGCGAGGAGAGATTTTGGAGGAGGGGGGGGGGGGAAGGCGAGGAGAGATTTTGGAGGAGGGGGGGGGGAAGGCGAGGAGAGATTTTGGAGGAGGGGGGGGGGAAGGCGAGGAGAGATTTTGGAGGAGGGGGGGGGGGGAAGGCGAGGAGAGATTTTGGAGGAGGGGGGGGGAAGGCGAGGAGAGATTTTGGAGGAGGGGGGGGGGGGGGAAGGCGAGGAGAGATTTTGGAGGAGGGGGGGGGAAGGCGAGGAGAGATTTTGGAGGAGGGGGGGGGGAAGGCGAGGAGAGATTTTGGAGGAGGGGGGGGGAAGGCGAGGAGAGACTTTGGAGGAGGGGGGGGAAGGCGAGGAGAGATTTTGGAGGAGGGGGGGGAAGGCGAGGAGAGATTTTGGAGGAGGGGGGGGAAGGCGAGGAGAGATTTTGGAGGAGGGGGGGGGGGGAAGGCGAGGAGAGATTTTGGAGGAGGGGGGGGGGAAGGCGAGGAGAGATTTTGGAGGAGGGGGGGGGGAAGGCGAGGAGAGATTTTGGAGGAGGGGGGGGGGGAAGGCGAGGAGAGATTTTGGAGGAGGGGGGGGGAAGGCGAGGAGAGATTTTGGAGGAGGGGGGGGGGGAAGGCGAGGAGAGATTTTGGAGGAGGGGGGGGGGGAAGGCGAGGAGAGATTTTGGAGGAGGGGGGGGGGGGAAGGCGAGGAGAGATTTTGGAGGAGGGGGGGGGGAAGGCGAGGAGAGATTTTGGAGGAGGGGGGGGGGAAGGCGAGGAGAGATTTTGGAGGAGGGGGGGGAAGGCGAGGAGAGATTTTGGAGGAGGGGGGGGGAAGGCGAGGAGAGATTTTGGAGGAGGGGGGGGAAGGCGAGGAGAGATTTTGGAGGAGGGGGGGGGAAGGCGAGGAGAGATTTTGGAGGAGGGGGGGGGGAAGGCGAGGAGAGATTTTGGAGGGGGGGGGGAAGGCGAGGAGAGATTTTGGAGGGGGGGGAAGGCGAGGAGAGATTTTGGAGGGGGGGGGAAGGCGAGGAGAGATTTTGGAGGGGGGGGGAAGGCGAGGAGAGATTTTGGAGGGGGGGGGAAGGCGAGGAGAGATTTTGGAGGGGGGGGGAAGGCGAGGAGAGATTTTGGAGGGGGGGGGAAGGCGAGGAGAGATTTTGGAGGGGGGGGGAAGGCGAGGAGAGATTTTGGAGGGGGGGGAAGGCGAGGAGAGATTTTGGAGGGGGGGGAAGGCGAGGAGAGATTTTGGAGGGGGGGAAGGCGAGGAGAGATTTTGGAGGGGGGGAAGGCGAGGAGAGATGGGGGGGGAAGGCGAGGAGAGATGGGGGGGAAGGCGAGGAGAGATGGGGGGGGAAGGCGAGGAGAGATGGGGGGGAAGGCGAGGAGAGATGGGGGGGAAGGCGAGGAGAGATGGGGGGGGAAGGCGAGGAGAGATGGGGGGGGAAGGCGAGGAGAGATGGGGGGGGGGAAGGCGAGGAGAGATGGGGGGGGGGGAAGGCGAGGAGCGATGGGGGGGGAAGGCGAGGAGAGATGGGGGGGGAAGGCGAGGAGAGATGGGGGGGGAAGGCAAGGAGAGATGGGGGGGGAAGGCAAGGAGAGATGGGGGGGGAAGGCAAGGAGAGATGGGGGGGAAGGCAAGGAGAGATGGGGGGGAAGGCAAGGAGAGATGGGGGGGGAAGGCAAGGAGAGATGGGGGGGAAGGCAAGGAGAGATGGGGGGGAAGGCAAGGAGAGATGGGGGGGAAGGCAAGGAGAGATGGGGGGGGAAAGCAAGGAGAGATGGGGGGGAAGGCAAGGAGAGATGGGGGGGGAAGGCAAGGAGAGATGGGGGGGGAAGGCAAGGAGAGATGGGGGGGAAGGCAAGGAGAGATGGGGGGGGGGGAAGGCAAGGAGAGATGGGGGGGGGGAAGGCAAGGAGAGATGGGGGGGGGGAAGGCAAGGAGAGATGGGGGGGGGGAAGGCAAGGAGAGATGGGGGGGAAGGCAAGGAGAGATGGGGGGGAAGGCAAGGAGAGATGGAGGAAGGGGGGCAGTGGTTGCAACTCTGAGGGAGGCAGATGGTTTCCTGGCTAGGGCTGCATCGAGGGAGGGGTGGTAAGTGCATGGGATGCACGAGTGTCTCTCCCAGTGCAAAATGAAGGTGACATAGTAATGTGAATGGGGAGGGGGTGATAGGCCAGAGGAAGGGGAAATTGTTTGGTGGAGTGTGTGTGGACAGTGGATTAATGGAGACAGAGGCCAGAACAATCATGGGAGTGAAGGATATTTTCCAAGGATAACTTCTGTCTGCATAGGTCAGAGAAGCTGTTAGTTGACGGAAGGATCCACATGATCCAGGTTGTGAAGCAGCCATTGAAATTGAGCACGTTGTGCTCAGTCCCATGTTGTGCCACCAGATGGTGAACTTTGTTCTTAGCCACAGTTTAGCAGTGGCCATTCATTCTGATGGACAAGTGGTTGGTTGTCATAACAACAGAAAAAGCTGTCTCTCTCACCCAACCCACCCAACATCCTAGCCAATCATTATGTCACTCCTACTCTCAACCCTCTGCTGCAGAGATCATACCCTGCGCACAAATCTCACACTAGTCCAGTCCCACCAGAGGGCTATCATACCTAATTGGAAGCAGTGACACCTGTGAAAACAACCATGTCATATACCAATTCTGCTGAAATTACTGCACTGCTTTTTGTTTTGGTATGACAGCCAATGGCCACACTGTGGCCAAGGACGAAGCTAAGCATCCTTTGACACTACATACAGCTCTGCACAACTTGCTCAATTTCAATGGCTGCTTCACAATCCATATCATCCCTTCCCTACACCACCACCTTCTCTGAACTATGGAGTTATCCTAGCAACACGTCCTTCGCTTCCATAACTCTTCTGGCTTTAATCTCCATTAACCCATTGCCCCAAACCCTCCACCCAACAGTTTCTCCTCCCTATATCTGATCACCCTCTCCCAGTTCACATCTCCCCATCTTCACCCATACATCATATCCCTAGCCCGTGCACCTGCCTCACGTACCTCCCCCAGTCCCAGCCAGCAAACTGCTGCCTCCCTCTGAGCCCCTAGCTCCTTCAATCCATCCCAACCCACACAAACTCCAGTTCACCCCTAATCTACCCCCCACAATGCACTACTGGTATTATGTCAGGACATTGTAGGGCAAAGGGTGTGTGGGGGGGGGGGGGGCGGCTCGAGAATGGATTAATTCTGATAGCTATCAAGTTTTCTTTCATTTTTGTGTGGTGTGTGCCTGTAAACAACTCGACGCTTCTACCTTTTGGTGAGCTGTCTCCTTTAGGAGTAAAATGTTCTTCGATTTACATGGTTTAACACATCTGTGCTATTATCAGTGGGTCCTTATTAACTATATTAATTACTAGTCTGTTTAGCTTTACACAACATCATTTTCATTAGTGATCTGATACGCTGGCATTAGCTCTGATGGTTTTAATGCCAAGAACATGCTTTGTTTGCACAATTTTATCTCCATTGCCAGTTATTTTAACGAAAATAATCAATTTTTGAAAATATAATGTAATTATATTATAAAAAAATCTTCTCACTAAGTGGCAGCAAACATACATACAAACATACAAAGATACTGAAATCTGCAAGTTTTCAGAGACAGTGGTTCCTCCTCCTAGCAAAAGGGTTGAAGGGGAAGGAAAATGATGGGGTTATGGAAAATGATGGGGTTAAGGAAAATGATGGGGGTTAAGGATATGGGGAGAGTTCAGAAAAGACACCCAGATCCCCAGATCGGGGGAGGCTTATTGGATAGGATGAGAAGAAATGACTGATCATCGAGGACTGCACCAGATGAGATTAGAGGTTTTCAAATCTCACCAACAATCAGTCTTTTCTGATCCCATCTGGTAAGCATCCCCTAACCCAGAGTTCTGGATGACTTTTCACAAGTCTCCCCATTTCCTAAACCTCACCTGTCATTTTCCTTCACCTCTCTTCATCTACCCTTCAACCGATCTCTCAGAAGGAGCCACTGGCTCCAATAGCTTGCAAATTTCAATACCTTATGTGTGTTCTCCTGCCGCCACTTTATCAGTTATTTTGCTACCTGCCATCTTAAATGATGAAATATAATATTGGTGCAACATCTGTTTTATTTTCTTCTTACTGTTACAACATCCACTGTACACTTTCGTATCATCTCAGAATCTTTTTCTAATAGTTTTGCGTATTATAATTATTTTTCTTTGATTCTTATTATTTTCCCTTTAATAATTAGTCCCTTTGTACAATCCGAGATTGTTTTCTTCAGATTTCTTCATGTTTTCTACATCTTTCGTCATTTTTCTATGCGCAACTGCTAAATAATTATCCCTTCCACTTGTATTTATACATTTTTTAAGCTGCTGAACTTTTTACATCATTTTATCCAGTATCTCACTATTTTCCAATAAATTATTAGAATCTAATTTCTGACTACTTCTTTGGAGTCTGTTTCTTTCTAATATTTATCCTTTTTATGATGTGCACCTTACAAATTTATGATTAGTGAAATTCCTTAGTGATATAATAATGTAACATTTTGTAGAATTTTTCTATTGTTTGATCATATGTTGTGAACTTCAATTTCAATTCCATTTCATACTGGTCAATTAATTTTTATTTGTTTTCTTCTCATAGAATGTACTATCGATATATATTATTGCCAAAAGGTAAATCTATGAAACAACCTGCATCGTTTTTGGTAGGATATCAAAACTGTTTCACTAAAGACTAGTTCTTTAGTTTTTCCTACTTTTTCGTTAAAATAATAAGTTTCGAAGGTAGGAGACTAGGTACTGGCAAAATTGAAGGTGTGAGGACAGGTCGTGAGGCGTGCTTGGGTAGCTCAGTCGATAAAGCACTTGCCCATGAAAGGCAAGGTCCTGAGTTCAAGCCTCGATCTGGCACACGGTTTTAATCTGCCAGGAAGTTTCAACAACAACAATGTAGTGTAATCTGTTGTCATTTACATAATTACTGGTATCTGTAATACTCTATATTTACAGTACCTCGAGACAGAGCGCATTGGTGCAATACATTCATGCTTTACACGAAAAATCATTTGTATATTTTTCAACCAATGCATGCTATATGCCTGGGATTCCTTTAGCATATAAGCAACTTTATGGACTGAAAGAACTGTTGTGCACAGTGACCATAGGCGATAAGGAAGTAAAGGCACAGTCCCTTTAGTTTTTATCACTCTTGCATATCTAGATCTCAGCTATAAATATCTTCAGCGCAATGCCACAAACTCAGAACAGTACATGTCACCATATGCTCTTATTGCTGTATAGGTAGAAGGAACCTGAGATGAGTGTTTACATTTACTGCCACGAGTTTGTTGGATTGTAACTAAAATGCACTGAAGGTGGCTATTTACAGCCAAAATCCAGATACAGGAGTAAAAAAAATTAACAGGGTTGTGAATGACTGCTGTGTGCCTCTCTTTCTTTTAAAATATCTTCTGTTATACAGCTGGTAACAAAGTATAAACAGAGACACACTGCTTTTACATTCATAAAGAGGAGGGGGGAAAAAAGGTTCTTCACCTTCTCACATTTAATGTAAGCAATGCACAACGGACATATTTATGTAAAAGACAATTATACATCTATACAATAGTAAATTTGCAGTACAGACTAATTCCCTTGTTCACTGCTTGCTCAACAAATTTGTTTTGGTTGGGCCAGAAATTAATTTCATGAGGGGCACTCCTATAGTGATCCTCACCAGAACAAGGAAGATACCATATTCATCAGTCAATATTACTGTGAACGTTGCAGACATAATAAAGATTCTGAGATGTGAATGTGGAAACCATATTGGATGTAGCATAATAATGAACAAGATACTTATCGCTTCTCCATATTTAGAAATAGTAAGTCTCTTCCCCACTTTTATCCCCACCCCTCCCCTCTCTTCTCTAACAATCCCACATCCCATCACAGGATTACACTGCAACTCTGTAACTTGAGTTTCCGAAAAAAATGCAGTAGCACCACCTGAGCATAAATAAATTTCACAGTGAGTATTACAATAATCAACTTCCTAAGTGCATCAACGAAACTGTTTTACTTCATTTATAGTTCAAACTGAATAGAAAAATTTCAAATATCTAGAATAAAACACAAATGAAGAACAAAATTTCCTACCTGGGATATAATGGTCCACATAAAATATAGCAGCAGTTACGATAACATCCACGAGAAAAAGGGTTGTATCCACCTTTAAATTTTCCTGTAACTTGTTCATTGGTAGTTCTACCCCGTGCTACAAGCACCATATGGAATCCTGTTAACCCATATATGGGAATAATAAGCAAAATTATAATTCCCATCAAAACTATGCTGTAAATTGTGTTAAGGATGAACACAGAAAAAAATACAAAACAACAGATAGTGTGTGTGAGATGTGTGTATAACACACAGATGACTTATACTACTTGACTTCTCACCCATTCAGCTAGAATAACAAGTAAAGCACCCCAAAAATTCCATTTATTGCCTAAATTACATCATTTTACACTTTTCACTGTAATTGTTTTTATTATGTTGTTGCAGTTCCAGCTGATCTGCTACTGTCCAACATCTACAAAGATATAACAAAACATACTTTAAAAAAGTACACAACGAATTTTGCTACCTGTGCACAGTCACATATTTACAAGATTCAATGCCTCATTACTGCATAGAAATAGCTTAAAAATTACAATGTCCTCATACGACAGTGTCACCCTTTATAACAATAGTCAATGGCTGTTATCAATGACATGAATAAAATTTTCTCCAGAGAATCAATTAATCTACCACTCTCCATCCCACGCAGTACCTTTGAAGACTCCTCAATGCTGCTGGGGTTATGATTAATTACACAGATTCACATTAAATGAGGACTTACTTGTGTTCATGCGCTCACTGAATCTGGTGGAAAAATGCCTTGCTGTTTGCATCCCCATAGAAACTTTCACATTGACCACATCTGAGTCCATAAATTCCTGACTGTTTAAATGGTTTTGTTTTGTGCGTGGTGTGCCCGGTTATTTTTCCTATCTTGTTGTCAGTGCAGAACGCGACTCGTACAACCTCTTAGGAAATTTATGGACTGATGTATCTGGCACTGCAGCACAGTAAGGCAAAGCCGTGTATATCATAATTTTTCTGGGTCCACTCGTCTACGCGTCAAACTTGTGCCTAATTTTGGCAGTCACTCACTAGACAATGTGCCATTGGCTTATTGTATTGCCGTTTATAAGTAACTGTTGTTATCACTTGTCTGTTTTAGTTTTAGTGTTCCATCATCTGTAGCATCGCGTCTCATTGTCCGTGTTTTCTGTACAGCACTACACTGCAAATTTTTTAGTGCTTACAGTTCGGAGGTTTTATGACATCGTTGTTCTGTGTTCATTACAGTGATACAGCTTGATAATAAATTCAACTGGGAGGGGCACACCACAGAACTACTGAAGCGTCTTAACAAATCTCTATTTGCAATGTGAATTGTGTCAGACATAGGGGATATAAAAATGAAAAAGTTGGCATACTATGCTTACTTTCATTCCATAATGTCATATGGGATTATTTTTTTGGGGTAATTCACCAAGCCAAGCTAAAGTTTTCCAGCCACAAAAATGTGCAATAAGAGTTACATGTGGTGTGAACTCAAGAACATCCTGCAGAAGCCTGTTTAGGGACTAGGGATGCTAACTACTGCTTCCCAATATATTTATTCCTTAATGAAATTTGTCATTAACAATTTATCACTTTTTCAAACCAACAGCTCAATTCATGGAATCAATACTGGAAACAAGAATAATCTCCACAAGGATTTAAAGTCATTTACTCTTGTAAAAAAGATGTGCATTATTCAGCAACACACATTTTCAGACAGCAGCCATAAAAAGCTTAACAACTAATGAAATTCTCAGTAGAACCAACTGATTTTTTTGTGTGTGTGTGTGTGTGTGTGTGTGTGTGTGTGTGTGTGTGTGTGTGTGTGCGCGCGCGCGCGCGCGCGCAGTAATGTTTTCGGTAGTAGTTCTATTATATGTTTTACCTTATAAACAAAAAAATTGTTTTCTAATTTTAAATTCAATGCATTAATGCAATCTCAGTAAATGAGTGTTTGTAAAATGATTCCTTCATATAGTGTTCACGAGGGGGAGTGGGGAAAGAGACGATCATTTCACTTGGGACCTGTGGAAGGTACATTAGCTTATTTGTTTCAGTTGTAAATATCTGTCATGTATTATTATTTTTCTGGAGGGCCTCCTCCACTGCAGATCAATTGCAATGAAGGTACATCTAATCTCTAATCTAAAATGCAAGTACTTGTTTTAGATTGTTTGTATTTTACAACTGTGTTTGTTTTTTCCACACATCAGGAGTGAAACATGAACACATTACTCTTTCATTAAATGAAAAGCTAGCAGTGGTACAAAGACTGTACAAAGACTGTACAAAGGGGAATCACACCGAAAAATTGCTAAGAAACTCAGTGAAGATGTTACACCAATAAAAGATTGGAGAAGAAGCCGGAAAAACATTAAATCATGTACAGTGACAATAGATAATGGAAATGCTCTTAAGAATCGCAAAACATTGAAAAAATCTGAACTTTAACTGCCCGACAATGCACCGTGGATGTGATTCGACCACGGAAAGGAACCCCAATATATTGACCCATTATAATAAAAAAGGCAACAGCTTTGCACAAAAAAGCTGGAGGCCCAAAGTGAGTTCACAGCTAGTGAAGGCTGGATTCTCCGCTGGAAACTTATCACGGTATTCGGTTTGTTCCAATTTCTGGAGAAACAATTCCTGCTGATGCCCAAGCAGCTAAGGAGTTTTCTGTGAAGTTTCAAGAAATTGTCAAAGAAAATGAACTGTTAACTTGCTAAGTCTTATAATACAGATGAGACAGGCCTGAACTATAAACTGCTGCCAAACAAAGCCTTTTCTGCATAGAATGAAACCTTGGCAGTAACGAAACTTAAAAAAGGTAAGTTAGCCGCTGCTCCTTCCAGTAACGCTGATGGTAAATACGAGCTTTCATGTTTGTTACTGGCAAATTTACAAAGTATTCAAAAGCATTACTAACTTATCTTCTTGCTGGTTTATCATCACACTCACAAATTTATTTGGATGTTGGATGGACTGCAATCTTTTCAAATGTGGTTTTTTGATGCGTTCATTCCATCTGTTGAAAAGTCTTGAAACAAAAACAGCTCCCTGTTTTTTGCCCTCTTGCTGTTTAAAAACACACTATCAAATCCATCTGAGGATGATTTAGTGAAAGTGGACACCAAATGTTGCATCACTTACCCTATCAATGCATCAGGGAGTGATAGAATGGATAAAGAGGCAGTACCAGAGAAAATAGATCAGTTCAATTTTAGAAACATTATGACATTTAATTGATGAAAGGAGAAAATATAAAAATGCAGTAAATGTAGCAGGCAAAAAGGAATACAAACATCTCAAAAATGAGATCGACAGGAAGTGCAAAATGGCTAAGCAGGGATGGCTAGAGGACAAATGTAAGGATGGAGAGGCCTATCTCACTAGGGGTAAGATAGATACTGCCTACAGGAAAATTAAAGAGAACTTTGGAGATAAGAGAACCACTTGTATGAATATCAAGAGCTCAGATGGAAACCCAGTTCTAAGCAAAGAAGGGAAAGCAGAAAGGTGGAAGGAGTATATAGAGGGTCTATACAAGGGCGATGTACTTGAGGACAATATTCTGGAAATGGAAGAGGATGTAGATGTAGATGAAGATGAAATGGGAGATATGATACTGCGTGAAGAGTTTGACAGAGCACTGAAAGACCTGAGTCGAAACAAGGCCCCGGGAGTAGACAACATTCCATTAGAACTACTGACTGCCTTTGGAGAGCCAGTCCTGACAAAACTCTACCATCTGGTGAGCAAGATGTATGAAACAGGCGAAATACCCTCAGACTTCCAAGAAGAATATAATAATTCCAATCCCAAAGAAAGCAGGTGTTGACAGATGTGAAAATTATCGAACTATCAGTTTAATAAGTCACAGCTGCAAAATACTAACACGAATTCTTTACAGACGAATGGAAAAGCTAGTAGAAGCCTACCTCGGGGAAGATCAGTTTGGATTCCGTAGAAACACTGGAACACGTGAGGCAATACTGACCTTACGACTTATCTTAGAAGAAAGATTAAGGAAAGGCAAACCTACGTTTCTAGCATTTGTAGACTTAGAGAAAGCTTTTGAAAATGTTGACTGGAATACTCTCTTTCAAATTCTAAAGGTGGCAGGGGTAAAATACAGGGAGCGAAAGGCTATTTACAATTTGTACAGAAACCAGATGGTAGTTATAAGAGTCGAGGGACATGAAAGGGAAGCAGTGGTTGGGAAGGGAGTAAGACAGGGTTGTAGCCCCTCCCCGATGTTGTTCAATCTGTATATTAAGCAAGCAGTAATGGAAACAAAAGAAAAATTTGAAGTACGTTTTAAAATCCATGGAGAAGAAATAAAAACTTTGAGGTTCGCCGATGACATTGTAATTCTGTCAGAGACAGCAAAGGACTTGGAAGAGCAGTTGAATGGAATGGACAGTGTCTTGAAAGGAGGATACAAGATGAACATCAACAAAAGCAAAACAAGGATAATGGAATGTAGTCTAATTAAGTCGGGTGATGCTGAGGGAATTAGATTAGGAAATGAGGCACTTAAAGTAGTAAAGGAGTTTTGCTATTTGGGGAGCAAAATAACTGATGATGGTCGAAGTAGAGAGGATATTAAATGTAGGCTGGCAATGGCAAGAAAAGCGTTTTTGAAGAAGAGAAATTTGTTAACATCGAGTATTGATTTAAGTGTCAGGAAGTCATTTCTGAAAGTATTCATATGGAGTGTAGTCATGTATGGAAGTGAAACATGGACGATAAATAGTTTGGACAAGAAGAGAATAGAAGCTTTCGAAATGTGGTGCTACAGAAGAATGCTGAAGATTAGATGGGTAGATCACATAACTAATGAGGAGGTATTGAATAGAATTGGGGAGAAGAGAAGTTTGTGGCACAACTTGACCAGAAGAAGGGATCGGTTGGTAGGACATGTTCTGAGGCATCAAGGGATCACCAATTTAGTATTGGAAGGCAGCGTGGAGGGTAAAACTCGTAGAGGGAGACCAAGAGATGAATACACTACGCAGATTCAGAAGGATGTGGGTTGCAGTAGGTACTGGGAGATGAGAAAGCTTGCACATGATAGAGTAGCATGGAGAGCTGCATCAAACCAGTCTCAGGACTGAAGACCACAACAACAACAACAAAGTGACCAGACCGAAGGTGAACAAAACCACAACATGCACGAAATCTTTAAAGATCTATAAACTGCACAACCTAATGTCCCCGACAGTGAAGCTGAAGAGTGGATTGACCAATGTGACAAAACCATGAAACCAGCAAATAGCTCAATGACAACCAGATTACTGCCACTGTTTTGGATGAAATTTGACAAGAAACTGTGAACATGGACTCTGATGGTGATTACAACAAGCCCTCTACCCAGATTTCACACATCAATGCTGAGCATAACTCCCCTGCAACACCTGTTGACACCTCGTGAAGCAAGAAATGGAGAAACACTGCAGTTACGTTTAGAATTTCATCTGGTGCACAAAAATCTATACCTAAATTTTTTTGTAAGTAAATTTTTACTAGTGCATACACAACCCTCAGTTTTTATAGTACAACTAAAAACAAAGATGATGTAACTTACCAAACGAAAGCGTTGGTATGTTGACACACACACACACACACACACACACACACACACACACACACACACACTTCAAGCTTTTGCAACCCACAGTTGCTTCTTCAGGAAAGAAGGGAAGGAGAGGGAAAGACGAAAGGATGTGGGTTTTAAGGGAGAGGGTAAGGAGTCATTCCAATCCCGGGAGCAGAAAGACATACCTTTTCCCTTAAAACCTACATCCTTTCGTCTTTCACTCCCGTTCCCTTCTTTCCTGACTAAGCAACCGTGGGTTGCGAAAGCTTGAATTTTGTGTGTGTGTTTGTTAGTGTGTCTGTGAACATGCCAACGCTGTACAGTACATTATAGTAAGAACGTACTGTTCAGTAGTATTGCTCTTTTTCCAATACATAATAACAGATTTTGTGTGGTTTATTGTAACGTTTTTACTGTAGAGAACAATATTTGAGTTCACAGACTGTTTATTTTCAAGCAAATCCGTGTATTTCTGTACTTTCTGATAATCTGACCTTTTTTCCATCCCGATCCATACCTCAGACCCAAAGGTGACGGATCACATGAGTTGTATTGTATTTTGCTATTCCTATTCCATAATCTTCTAATTTACATTCCTAATACACTATCACTGCAGCCATTATATGTTGCTAAATAGTATATGAGGGACTTTTTTTAAGACTTCCAGTAGCCCATAAATAAAAGAGACTTGTATCTAAAAAACTATTTTATAGCTCAAAGAGCAAAAGGCAACCACTCACCTATAGGGCATTGATGTGTGGAGCACAGAAACATGTAACAGGAAACAGCATTCACACTAGGTTTTGAGCATCAGCTCTTTCTCTAGCAACAGCCCACACATTCACACACACCGAGTGTGGCTGTGTGCAACTGTGTGTGCTATTCCTAGAAATAGAATAGTCCTTGGAAGCTAGTGTGGATGTTCCTCTCTGTTCTGTGTTTCTGTACTCCATGCATATGTCCGCTGTAAGCGAGTAGTTGCCTATCCTTTATTTTATGTATTGTTCCATCCAAGAATTTCCAGTATTGTTTTATTATTAAAAGTTGCGTACACTTATTGTAACTTTTTTAAATAATCACCATAACAATTGAGGCATTTGTCATATCTGTGAATGAGCTTTCGAATACCCTCATAGAAAATGTCAATGCCTTTGAATTGCGAATAGAAATGTGAGCTGGATTCAATGACACACCCGAAACAAAACAACAATGACAACAACGGAGACACACAAATTCACCAAGAAAGAAAAACAATTCTAACAAACCTTCAACAACCAAATGGTGTGTTTTGGAGCCAAGCTTTTGGAGTTCATTAAGCCACAGACCATGATGAACTTTGTGACTTTTGGAATCTTTGTGATCTGTAACTGTCCGTTTACTCACATTGCTGGTGCAATCCAACAGTTCCCTGTACAATTTCAATGTGACATTTTCGAACACCCATCATACATTGATAGTCTAGCACTGAGTGACTTGTATCTTTTCCCTGAACTACATAGGTGGCTCAGAGATAGCTTTTCCAAAGTAACAAGGAGCTTCAAGATAAAAACAAGACTCATTTCAGTTCATTGACAGAACCTTTTATGTAGAGCATATTGGAATGTTTGTTCACAGGTACAACAAATGCATCAACCATTACAGTAATTATGTCAAAAAGTAACCATAGGCTTATGTAACTTCTAGTACAAAAGTAATTTTTATATAAAGTAAAAAATGATTATACAGTAAGTTACATGTTTAGTGTATTTTCATTCAATAATGTCATATGTAATAATGTTCTGGGTTAACTCATTTTTAAGAAGGAAAGCCTTCATGTCTCAAAAATGTGCTGTAAGAATAATATATGGTGCTCATTCATGGTCATCTTGTACACATCTGTTTAAGGAGTTAAGCATTTTGACTCCAGCTTCACAGTATATTTGTTTCCTTATGAAGTTTGTTGTAAATAAACCACCTCATTCATTACACCACATTGTAGTTTTCTTTCGCACAAAAGAGGGGCACAACACTGCAATCAAAATATCAGGCAGCAAAGTTAAAATTGAAAATAAATTTCATTTGCACCTATTCTGTACAAGGATGTCTGCTTTTGTAATGCATAGCACCGTAATATGGCACACAGCCATATTACATATGATTGGGTATCGTGAGTGTAAAATGACTTGGTTCACATCATTACAATCAATTGTACGAATGTTCCATGGAACATGAAGCTAACTAGCTAACTACTAGCTAGCTAACTGGTCTTATTTATTACCGATCAAATGTTAAAACAAAAAATTCAAATAACAAAAAAAATACAATTGTATACAACTTTCACCTAAAGGGAGATTAATGAATGCGTTGACAATTGAGTGAAGAAAGGGGTTTTTTTTTTTTTGATATCTCTGGATGGCACTTACTGATATGGCTCATACGGTACAGTTTGCTTCCAGTACACTGTAATTTTACTGCCAAACCTAAAAACATAACACAATGTTGTTTCTACACAATATGAGACTGCATGACAGTTAAATTCTAATAGCATAATCTCTATTTCATGGCAAAATGAAAAAATTATACAGTTACTGTAGTTAATGTTGTCTTCTAATTACTCTATGTTCAGAGATTGAATATATTCACAACCAGATGGTGTCACCATAAGCGGTTTTACCTCTAGCACATTGGCAGATATTTTCATAAATCATACATACAGAGAAAAATATACTGATATGGCCAACAAGATTTTTTTTACTACAAGAGTTATATTGAAGAAACACTTGTTCACTGTACTGACATTGTTAAAACCTTGAGTGTATCCTTACAATATAGCAGCATACATACAAATAATATTTTACTATGAAATTATAGAAAACAGCCTTCTATTAATTTTTTGAGGGTGGGGGATAATGGGGGTGAGGAGAGTCATCAGTCTTGAGTGTTTTGGTGCAGTATGCCTTAATTTCCTCTCCTGCACCAAGTACTTCATCTCTGAGTAGCAATTACACCCAACATGAACGTCTCCTTGATGGATATATTCCAATATATATCTTCTCCTCCAGTTTTTACCCTCTACAACAAACTATTCCAATGTCATACCGCATCTTATCATCCTCCTCAGTCATACTTATTTTCAAAACGTTCTAAAGCACCACATCCGAAATGCTTGAATTCTCTTCTTTTTGGTTCATGAGTCACTTCCTACAATTTCTTTTATTCCAAATGTACATTCTCTAACATTTCTTCCTCAAATTAAGACCAATGTTCAATACTGGTAGATTTTGTTTGGCCACGCACGCTCCCTTTGTCTGTGCCAGTTTGCTTCTTATGTGACCCTTGGTTCAGTATTTTGCTTTCACGGCACCAGAATTCCTTCATGTTATCTAACCGGCAGACCACAGTTTTGATGTTCAGTTTATGACCTACATCAATTCTGTTAGTTCTCATTACTTTCATCTCTCTATTTGATTTACTCTCAGTCCACATTCTGTGCTCAGTAGACTGTCCATTCCATTCAATACATACACTCCTGGAAATGGGAAAAAGAACACATTGACACCGGTGTGTCAGACCCACCATACTTGCTCAGGACACTGCGAGAGGGCTGTACAAGCAATGATCACACGCACGGCACAGCGGACACACCAGGAACCGCGGTGCTGGCCGTCGAATGGCGCTAGCTGCGCAGCATTTGTGCACCGCCGCCGTCAGTGTCAGCCAGTTTGCCGTGGCATACGGAGCTCCATCGCAGTCTTTAACACTGGTAGCATGCCGCGACAGCGTGGACGTGAACCGTATGTGCAGTTGACGGACTTTGAGCGAGGGCGTATAGTGGGCATGCGGGAGGCCGGGTGGACGTACCGCCGAATTGCTCAACACGTGGGGCGTGAGGTCTCCACAGTACATCGATGTTGTCGCCAGTGGTCGGCGGAAGGTGCACGTGCCCGTCGACCTGGGACCGGACCGCAGCAACGCACGGATGCACGCCAAGACCGTAGGATCCTACGCAGTGCCGTAGGGGACCGCACCGCCACTTCCCAGCAAATTAGGGACACTGTTGCTCCTGGGGTATCGGCGAGGACCATTCGCAACCGTCTCCATGAAGCTGGGCTACGGTCCCGCACAGCGTTAGGCCGTCTTCCGCTCACGCCCTAACATCGTGCAGCCCGCCTCCAGTGGTGTCGCGACAGGCGTGAATGGAGGGACGAATGGAGACGTGTCGTCTTCAGCGATGAGAGTCGCTTCTGCCTTGGTGCCAATGATGGTCGTATGCGTGTTTGGCGCCGTGCAGGTGAGCGCCACAATCAGGACTGCATACGACCGAGGCACTCAGGGCCAACACCCGGCATCATGGTGTGGGGAGCAATCTCCTACACTGGCCGTACACCACTGGTGATCGTCGAGGGGACACTGAATAGTGCACGGTGCATCCAAACCGTCATCGAACCCATCGTTCTACCATTCCTAGACCGGCAAGGGAACTTGCTGTTCCAACAGGACAATGCACGTCCGCATGTATCCCGTGCCACCCAACGTGCTCTAGAAGGTGTAAGTCAACTACCCTGGCCAGCAAGATCTCCGGATCTGTCCCCCATTGAGCATGTTTGGGACTGGATGAAGCGTCGTCTCACGCGGTCTGCACGTCCAGCACGAACGCTGGTCCAACTGAGGCGCCAGGTGGAAATGGCATGGCAAGCCGTTCCACAGGACTACATCCAGCATCTTTACGATCGTCTCCATGGGAGAATAGCAGCCTGCATTGCTGCGAAAGGTGGATGTACACTGTACTAGTGCCGACATTGTGCATGCTCTGTTGCCTGTGTCTATGTGCCTGTGGTTCTGTCAGTGTGATCATGTGATGTATCTGACCCCAGGAATGTGTCAATAAAGTTTCCCCTTCCTGGGACAATGAATTCACGGTGTTCTTATTTCAATTTCCAGGAGTGTATTTTATTCTGCCTCACTGTAACTCAAAATACCAATTTCATCAGCAAATCTCATTCATGATATTCTTGCACTCTGTAATTAATTCTACTCCTAAACTAACCTTATTTCCGCTATTGCTTCTTTTATTTAGAGATTGAACAGCATGTGAGAAATACTGCATTGCTGTCTTACACTGTTAATTTTAATCTGAGCACTTCATTCTTTGTCTTATATTCTTATTGTTCCCTCTTGGTTTGTATACATTATGTACATTACCCATCTTTCCCTACAGATTACAACCATTTTCCTGAGAATTTTGCGTATCTTGAACGGAGATGTCGAGTCACAGACAGGCACAACAAAAAGACTACTAAACATATAAGCTTTTGGCCAGAAGGTCTCCTTCTGTCTGATTCTAGGGTGGGGGATGCCAACATCAATCAAAAGACTATCAAGAAAGCTTCTGCAAAAGGCACTAGTGGCCAAATGGATACCACGATGGTGGATCAGGTACAACAGTAGTAACGTGGAAGGGGCAGTTGTGCCACAAAGTTGAGAATCATAGTCCAGACAGGACAGAATTAAGGCCCGATAAAGGTGGAGAAGCATGACATTCTCTGTCCCAAGAGGCGTGGGCAAGGACGCAAAAGACATTTAGCTTACGAAAACAGCCAATCTTTAGACAGAGGATATGGGGCGACAAAGTTAGCTTGATGTCAGGATCCTGGATCCAGATGGATTATGATATGATAACAAATGCACCACCTGCAACTTAAGGGAAGAGAACTGAAAGCTGTATTACAGAGTCAACACAGAAGCCCCAGGCCTATTAGGTGGAGGGTTCACGGTGATGCTGTATCAGACATGTCACGGACGACTTCATCTTGAAAGAAAGGGGGCAGACATGACCTGGGAGGCATAAGAGACCTCAACACAATGGAAAGCTGTGTGAGTAAACTGGCCATCGAGAGGTGGGAGGGGAATGACAATTAACAAGTTGTGGCCGCTATTGCAGAGGTCATCATGCAGCAACAAGTATAATGAAGGGAGAAGAGGAGGGGAAGTGAGCAAAAGGTCAGCAGCAGAGAAAATGCTATAAGCAGCAAAAAATGGGTAGGGGAACCACCACAAAGAAGGCACATGTAGTGGACTGCAAGAAACTGTTCTATGAGAAGATCCCAACTAGATGAAAAACCACTGCCCACTAGGATTGATGGGCCTTAAAATCCCAAAGGAGGAGAAAGGGAGTGCGGAGTTGCTAGAACACAGAAGCTGGGCAGAGGGCATATGTGGCCCGTTGGGAGACAGATAAAGATTGCAAACCATGACTACAAGGTCCAAGTTGTACCAGATTGCAACAGCTCCCAAAATGGTACAAAGGACACTTGTGTACTAACAACGTCCACACAGGCCAACTGCAAATGTCACCGGAAGCCTTCAAAGGGTGATACAATTCTGACAAAGCATAGAACCCATGAAAGGTCAAAGAATGAGCATCCTCAAAGTGAGGCTCTCATAGAACAACAAGCTGCAGTGTGACAGGAAATAGATGAGAGTAGAATCCATTACACGTCCACTGAATAAGCACAGGATAGGATTCTAAATCCACAATCTGTCATCCACAAGGACAGGACAAAATCCAGAAACAAGAGGTCAGACTCCGGCACAGAAAGTAGGGAGTAAGGGTTGTGCATAGATGTGGGAGGGGGGGGGGGGGGGGGGAGGCACCAGGCAACATCACCGAAGGGGACCCATCCCATGTCTCCTCCGCCTCCTCCTCCTCCTCCTCCAGTCAAGGAGAGCAGGGCCCGAAGAGAGAGCTGGCTTCAGCAAGACCCTGAACTAAGAGACAGAGAGCAACCTTGGTGAAAGGACTGTGGCTCCCATGGATCATCCGTAGCACTAGGCCTCTGATCAGGGACGTTCTGGGGGGAGCGAGCCCTAACACCAGCTGATGCAGCAGAGAGCAAGTAATGGGGCAGAATGGTGGGGGAGTAGGAATGGACATGGGGGAGGGGGGCAATGGAAAAAGCGGTATAGAAAGTGAGAGGGAGGAGTGGAAGTGGTATAGGACGGGTGAGGCGGGGGGTAGGGGGGGCAGAGCAACGGGCAGCGGGGAGGTGGTGCTGGGGGGGGGAGCATCGGGTGAGGTGGTGGTGCTGGGGGGGGAAGCAAGGGGCGGGGTGGAGGTGCTGGGGGGGGGGGGAGAAGCAACGGGTGGGGAGGTGGTGCTGGGGGGGGGGGGGGGGGGATTAGCAACGGGCGGGGAGGTGGTGCTGGGGAGGGGGGAGAAGCAACGGGCGGGGAGGTGGTGCTGGGGAGGGGGGAGAAGCAACGGGCGGGGAGGTGGTGCTGGGGAGGGGGGAGAAGCAACGGGCGGGGCGGTGGTGCTGGGGGGGGGGGGGAAGCAACGGGCGGGGCGGTAGTGCTGGGGGGGGGGGGGGGAAGCAACGGGCGGGGAGGTGGTGCTGGGGGGGGGAGGAGCAACGGGCGGGGAGGTGGTGCTGGGGGGGGGGGGAGGAGCAACGGGCGGGGAGGTGGTGCTGGGGGGGGGGGGAGGAGCAACGGGCGTGGTGGTGGTGCTGGGCAAGAGCAACGGGCGGCGTGGTGGTGGTGCTGGGCAAGAGCAACGGGCGGCGTGGTGGTGGTGCTGGGCAAGAGCAACGGGCGGCGTGGTGGTGGTGCTGGGCAAGAGCAACGGGCGGCGTGGTGGTGGTGCTGGGCAAGAGCAACGGGCGGCGTGGTGGTGGTGCTGGGCAAGAGCAACGGGCGGCGTGGTGGTGGTGCTGGGCAAGAGCAACGGGCGGCGTGGTGGTGGTGCTGGGCAAGAGCAACGGGCGGCGTGGTGGTGGTGCTGGGCAAGAGCAACGGGCGGCGTGGTGGTGGTGCTGGGCAAGAGCAACGGGCGGCGTGGTGGTGGTGCTGGGCAAGAGCAACGGGCGGCGTGGTGGTGGTGCTGGGCAAGAGCAACGGGCGGCGTGGTGGTGGTGCTGGGCAAGAGCAACGGGCGGCGTGGTGGTGGTGCTGGGCAAGAGCAACGGGCGGCGTGGTGGTGGTGCTGGGCAAGAGCAACGGGCGGCGTGGTGGTGGTGCTGGGCAAGAGCAACGGGCGGCGTGGTGGTGGTGCTGGGCAAGAGCAACGGGCGGCGTGGTGGTGGTGCTGGGCAAGAGCAACGGGCGGCGTGGTGGTGGTGCTGGGCAAGAGCAACGGGCGGCGTGGTGGTGGTGCTGGGCAAGAGCAACGGGCGGCGTGGTGGTGGTGCTGGGCAAGAGCAACGGGCGGCGTGGTGGTGGTGCTGGGCAAGAGCAACGGGCGGCGTGGTGGTGGTGCTGGGCAAGAGCAACGGGGGGCGGGGTGGTGGTGCTGGAGCGGGGGGCCAGCAACGGGCGGGGTGGTGGTGCTGGAGCGGGGGGCCAGCAACGGGCGGGGTGGTGGTGCTGGAGCGGGGGGCCAGCAACGGGCGGGGTGGTGGTGCTGGAGCGGGGGGCCAGCAACGGGCGGGGGTGGTGGTGCTGGAGCGGGGGGCCAGCAACGGGCGGGGTGGTGGTGCTGGAGCGGGGGTCCAGCAACGGGCGGGGTGGTGGTGCTGGAGCGGGGAGCCAGCAACGGGCGGGGTGGTGGTGCTGGAGCGGGGGGGCCAGCAACGGGCGGGGTGGTGGTGCTGGAGCGGGGGGGGCCAGCAACGGGCGGGGTGGTGGTGCTGGAGGGGGGGGCCAGCAACGGGCGGGGTGGTGGTGCTGGAGGGGGGGGCCAGCAACGGGCGGGGTGGTGGTGCTGGAGGGGGGGGGCCAGCAACGGGCGGGGTGGTGGTGCTGGAGCGGGGGGGGCCAGCAACGGGCGGGGTGGTGGTGCTGGAGCGGGGGGGGCCAGCAACGGGCGGGGTGGTGGTGCTGGAGCGGGGGGGCCAGCAACGGGCGGGGTGGTGGTGCTGGAGCGGGGGGGCCAGCAACGGGCGGGGTGGTGGTGCTGGAGCGGGGGGGCCAGCAACGGGCGGGGTGGTGGTGCTGGAGGGGGGGGCCAGCAACGGGCGGGGTGGTGGTGCTGGAGGGGGGGGCCAGCAACGGGCGGGGTGGTGGTGCTGGAGGGGGGGGCCAGCAACGGGCGGGGTGGTGGTGCTGGAGGGGGGGGCCAGCAACGGGCGGGGTGGTGGTGCTGGAGGGGGGGGCCAGCAACGGGCGGGGTGGTGGTGCTGGAGGGGGGGGGGCCAGCAACGGGCGGGGTGGTGGTGCTGGAGGGGGGGGGCCAGCAACGGGCGGGGTGGTGGTGCTGGAGGGGGGGGCCAGCAACGGGCGGGGTGGTGGTGCTGGAGGGGGGGGCCAGCAACGGGCGGGGTGGTGGTGCTGGAGGGGGGGCCAGCAACGGGCGGGGTGGTGGTGCTGGAGGGGGGGCCAGCAACGGGCGGGGTGGTGGTGCTGGAGGGGGGGCCAGCAACGGGCGGGGTGGTGGTGCTGGAGGGGGGGCCAGCAACAGGCGGGGTGGTGGTGCTGGAGGGGGGGGCCAGCAACGGGCGGGGTGGTGGTGCTGGAGGGGGGGCCAGCAACGGGCGGGGGTGGTGGTGCTGGAGGGGGGGCCAGCAACGGGCGGGGTGGTGGTGCTGGAGGGGGGGCCAGCAACGGGCGGGGTGGTGGTGCTGGAGGGGGGGCCAGCAACGGGCGGGGTGGTGGTGCTGGAGGGGGGGCCAGCAACGGGCGGGGCGGTGGTGCTGGAGGGGGGCCAGCAACGGGCGGGGCGGTAGTGCTGGGGGGGGGGGCGGAACTGGCTGGGTGGTGGTGCTGGAGGGCAGGAGCAACGGGCATGGTGGTGGAGCTGGGGGGGGGGGGGGGGGGGGAGAGCAGCTGGCGGGGTGGTGGTGCTGGCGTGGATCGCGGAAATGGTCATGGGGAGGGGTCGGAACGGGCAAAGTGGTGGTGGGTGGAACGGGCAAAGTGGTGGTGGGGGGTGTCGGGAACGTGCATAGTAGCGGTGTTGGGAGGGAGTAGAAAGGGCATAGTAGTGGTGTTGGGAGGGAGTAGAACGGGCAAAGTGGTGATGGGGGGAGTGGAACGGGCACCGTGAATGTGGGATGGAATGGGCAGCTAGTGAGGGGGGGGGGGGGGAGGAACGACGAGCTCGACGGCTATTGAGGCGGGGGGGAGGAATGAGGAGCTCGGCGGCTAGTGTGGGGGGTGAGGAACGAGGAGCTCGGCGGCTAGTGAGGGGGGGGGGGGAACGAGGAGCTCGGCGGCTAGTGAGGGGGGGGGGGGGGGAGGAACGAGGAACTCGGCAGCTAGTGAGGGGGGGGGGGGAACGAGGAACTCGGCTGCTAGTGAGGGGGGGGGGAACGAGGAACTCGGCTGCTAGTGAGGGGGGGGGGGGAACGAGGAACTCGGCTGCTAGTGAGGGGGGGGGGGGAGGAACGAGGAACTCGGCAACTAGTGACATGGGGGGGAGGAACGAGGAACTCGGCAACTAGTGAGGGGGGGGGAGGAACGAGGAACTCGGCAACTAGTGAGGGGGGGGGGGAGGAACGAGGAACTCGGCAACTAGTAAGGGGGGGGGGGGGAGGAACGAGGAACTCGGCAACTAGTGAGGGGGGGGGGGGGAGGAACGAGGAACTCGGCAACTAGTGAGGGGGGGGGGGGGAGGAACGAGGAACTCGGCAACTAGTGAGGGGGGGGGGGGGGGGAGGAACGAGGAACTCGGCAACTAGTGAGGGGGGGGGGGAGGAACGAGGAACTCGGCAACTAGTGAGGGGGGAGGAACGAGGAACTCGGCAACTACTGAGGGGGGGAGGAAGGAGGAGCTCGGCAACTACTGAGGGGGGGAGGAAGGAGGAGCTCGGCAACTAGTGATGGGGGGAGGAAGGAGGAGCTCGGCAACTAGTGATGGGGGGTGGAAGGAGGAGCTCGGCAGTTTGCGGGGGATAGGGGGGCGACGCGAAGATCAATAAGCTTGCGGGTGGAAGGGGAACGAGAAGCTCGTATGCTTTGGGGGAGGAAGCAGGAACGAGCAGCTTGGTAGCTTGGAGGGGGGGGGGGAGCAGGAACAAGCAGCTTGGTAGCTTGGAGGGCGGGGAGCAGGAACGAGCAGCTTGGCAGCTTTAGGGGGGGGGAGCAGGAATGAGTAGCTTGGCAGCTTGGGGGAGGGGGGGGGCAGGAATGAGCAGCTTATGAGGGGAGGGGGGGAGCAGGAATGAGCAGCTTATGAGGGGAGGTTGTGGAGGTGGAACGAGCAGCTTATGAGGGGAGGTGGTGGTGGTGGTGGAACAAGCAGCTTATGAGGGGAGGTGGTGGTGGTGGTGGAACAAGCAGCTTATGAGGGGAGGTGGTGGTGGTGGTGGAACAAGCAGCTCATGAGGGGAGGTGGTGGTGGTGGAACAAGCAGCTCATGAGGGGAGGTGGTGGTGGTGGAACAAGCAGCTCATGAGGGGAGGTGGTGGTGGTGGAACAAGCAGCTCATGAGGGGAGGTGGTGGTGGTGGAACAAGCAGCTCATGAGGGGAGGTGGTGGTGGTGGAACAAGCAGCTCATGAGGGGAGGTGGTGGTGGTGGAACAAGCAGCTCATGAGGGGAGGTGGTGGTGGTGGAACAAGCAGCTCATGAGGGGAGGTGGTGGTGGTGGAACAAGCAGCTCATGAGGGGAGGTGGTGGTGGTGGAACAAGCAGCTCATGAGGGGAGGTGGTGTTGGTGGTGGAACAAGCAGCTTATGAGGGGAGGTGGTGGTGGTGGAACAAGCAGCTTATGAGGGGAGGTGGTGGAGGAGGAACAAGCAGCTTATGAGGGGAGGTGGTGGAGGAGGAACAAGCAGCTTATGAGGGGAGGTGGTGGAGGAGGAACAAGCAGCTTATGAGGGGAGGTGGTGGAGGAGGAACAAGCAGCTTATGAGGGGAGGTGGTGGAGGAGGAACAAGCAGCTTATGAGGGGAGGGGGGAGGGGGTGGAGGACCAAAAAATTTATGGGTGGGGGCTAAGGAACGGGAAGTTTATTGGGGGGGGGGGGGGGGAGAATGGTCAGAGAGGGGCGGGGTCGGAACGGGCAGGTGTGAGGGAGGCAGGTTGCTCAAGAATTAAACTTCTAAAATCGGCAGAAATACAGGATGCCTATGGTATTTGTGGAGAGGGACTGAACAGGATTTTTTTTTTTTATTTATTTACGCAGTACCTACAGCAATAATGACAGCAAAATGTAAAAACCTTTAGTAAACGAAGAAAGATGTACCAACAACGTAAGTTTTTCTCAAATGCCAACAACATCTTTGATAACTAAAGAGAGAACATGTTGATCATGTTTAAAACTAACTGAATGGTATAGAAGCCATGAATGACAACTCTGTTCCAGTTACTGTATAACAAAAATTAATGAACAGTACCAAAACGAAACAATATTATTCAATGCATTAATTAGACGATGGTCTTCACTTTCTCCTACGTTTCTCTTCAACATTACGTACACAAGTGATGTACTGTACCTAACACATTTAAAATCTCCCACACACATAACCACGAAACACACAACAAATACATAACTAGTCATATCCGTACTTTGAAAAAAATAAATAAATAAATAAATAAATAAATAAAATAAAAAATAAATAAACAAACAAATCAATAAATAAAAACACATTATGGGATGTAATTTTCTAGCTTCCTACACCCACAGCAAAGACAGAATTGCTTAGCTTTCTAATCAATTTCTTTAACTTTAAAACACGATACAGTAACACGTACATTAAGACGGGCACACAATTCTTGCATTTCACGATTCATTTGTTTTAAAGCCTCACCGATGTCATTTGTATTAAGATCATCTTTTGACGGCACTGAGATCTTTGTTAAATGATGGCACAATAAACGGTTCTTGTTCATTTTCATTTTCGTCAATCACATGTTAGCTTTCAGTATCTGTTACAATTTCTTCTTCACTCGCCATGGCGTACACCTTAAGACTGTTGTTTACCTGGGTGATGTACTCTATTTCACAAAGTGACAAAGCTGGACTAAGTTCTTGTGTTAATTCTACACAAGAAATGTGATCCTCATCCTCACCATTTTTCAATAACTGAGTTCGTAGGAATCAAGTGTGAGGTAGCTGCTCCCTTTGCGATGCTGACATTTGTTTTGCCATTTTATAATCAGCATATTATGTGTGACCCTTCTTCAATATTAAATACTTCCCTCTCTTCTGAGACATTTTTAAGGTGATGCTTGCACTGACTGTTAACGAACATACCGATTTGAAACCAAAAAGCTACTGAAAATAAAGGGTTTGAAAATGGGCACTATATTGTTATTGGTATCGCATATACGAAACAAAAACGAACATTGGACATTATAGCCAATATATTTCTCCAAAATGTAATAAAAAATACATCATTTTAAACGAGAAGCTGTAATAAGAAATATTGTACAAAGTAATTTTTCAAACATAGCGTTTACATATGATTTAGGCGGAATCATTAGATTTTGCTGATATACCCAATGTGTCATTAAAAGCAATGTTGTTCTAAATGGTAATGACTACTTTGTACCATTCCATGTCAGATCACACACACACACACACACAGTTTACTTCACCATTTTAGATTTTTGCTAAACTCTGATATAATCAAAGTGGTTAAAAAAAAAAAAAAAAAATCTATTTTTTAGCTTAAACCTTTTCTCAAATATGGGCATGTAAAATGTTCCAAAACTGGTAAAAAAAAAAAAAAAAAAAAAAAAAAAAAAAAAAAAAAAAAAAAAAAAAAAAAGGTGTGAACAGACTTATTTAAATCACTCTAGGAGGAGGTGTTCTAATTGAGCTAGAGAACTGGAAACGGTGTATTTTTGCATCTTTTTATGCTCTTTCCAATGGTATACAACAACATAGCTTCTAATTATGATTTTTTTTTTTTTTCAAAATACAAATTTAAATTTTGATCTAATTTTTTTCCAAAAAGCACTTAATTTAAAATTTTCAAAATATTTTCATAAATACTTAGTACTGTTGTAAATTACATGGTAAAATATAAATATAATGTAATAATGGGTTTATTGTTAAACAAATTAATCCTGACTTGTTTTTCAGTAATAGCTCTGTTTGACCACATCTACCTTTAACAAATAGTGATTTTAATTAAACTATAAAGAAAGTTAACAAAATAGTATTTGAAAAATGAAAATATCATAGTCTTAAAACAAAACCAATTAGCATATTTTATAACAAAGCTGATTGCTTACTTTAATTTTATGGAATTTAAACGAATAGTTTATTAATTAGTAAACCAAGAATGCTTAACATGAGATCTGTAAGTTCAAATTTTAATAAGGTATGAAGAAAGGGAAGTATTTATAGTATTTCTGGTCCATATTGCTTTGACCAGACTATTAAACAAAAAAGTAATTACATACATGATGCTTGTTTTTGCATAATAGGTTCCCTTATATATACGGTTGGAGCTAATGATAATTTTTAAACTATCTACAAAATATAAATTAACACTAATCTTTAAAAATATTAAGGTTTGAGTTGAAAGCAATTCCCAAAATTTTCTTGGGCTTTTAAAGATTATATTTTAAAAAAGCCAACTAGGTTTGGCTTACATCACTTTTAACAAGAGTGTATGTTCTCCCAGCCAGAGTAAATGTATTTACTTTTGTGAGAACATCCACAGTTGGCACTCATAGACATCCGCATGTGTAGGAAAGGAGACTGATGTAGCTGGTCCACAAGGTTGAAGAGAAGTTATTTTCACTTCATCAAGTTCTTAATTCTTTTCTAAAATTTACCCAAGCCACAAGCTGTTGGTATACACATGTAGTCTGATACATCTTGTAACTTTGGTTTGTCCGGTGATGTAGTTACCTCCCTCTCAACACTACACGTTTACCTGAAAACTGTTTCACTAATAATTCTGATGTAGTATTGCGAATGACTGCACGAAATTGTTGTGTTCCTTTTAGTGTCAATGTTTCTTCAAGCTGGCTTTTTAAGAACATTTCTGAAGGAGCTTACTATTCTTGAGTGGAATAGGCAAAAATCTATTTTTTTTATTTTATCTACTGATCATGAATTTCCAGCATGCTGGAATAGCTGTGGGTCAAGAAGTTCAGTTAATCAGTACAAAAAAAAACAGTCCAAAGTTGCAAATTTCAATTCTTTTATTTACTGTATTACTATTTTTGAGCCAAGACCCATTTTCAAATCAACTAACATAGTCAAAAATGGTATCTCCAAAGATGTGAAAACCATGTCAAAAATGTGCAATGAACAGTTCAGGGTATACCATTTTTGATTATGTTACAATTATTTAGAAACGGGTCTCGGCCTGAAAATAGTCATTGAGTAAATAAAAAAAGTAAAATTTGCAACTTTGGACTGGTTTCCTGTTGTACGCACTGCCCACTCAAACAGATCTCATGGGGTTTGGATCTGGTTATGGTATACCTTTGCAAACTTGCATGAGCTGCCAGTCTGTTAACAGAACCCTCTAACCCAACGTAAGCCCCTTTCCAACATGTTGTTGCGACAAAGTGCCACTAAACATTTATTTTGAGGTTTTCCTCACAAAAAAAGTTTCAGAAAGTTATTTTTATTTTTGAACCATCTGATAAATTTTTTTTGTAAGTGTAGTGATTCGAGAATTTCTCGCATAAATTCTAGAACCACTCGTCCTTCCACCGTCTCCACACATGATATTTTAGATGTGAATGGGAAAAAGGAACCCTATATGCAGTGCATCACCTGCCTGTGTGTGCAGGTCTGAAATTTGTCGTGAGAAGACTGTAGACACGGGGGTCGAACGGCACCAACGAGTACTTGTCGGTCAATCCATGGAAGTCATAGTGAAAGCACACAGAAGAACGAAGGAACTTCTGTGTTATTCTGTGCTGTTTTGTATTGGTGACTACTGTTAGTGACAAAGGAACAGTGGAGTTGAGAAAGACTTAAGTAATTCTTAACTTGGACTTGCTAGAGGCAAGACATGTTTCTGATATCTGTGTAATAGAAACGTGATTTTTAAACCCATTTCTGTTCTAAAAGTAACTTAACGGTGTGTAATGGGAGACGCATGGGTGACTTACAAGAAGTCAAATATTTATGTGAGAAATGAGAAATTGTTCTTTATAGAAGTTGAAATGTACCTGGAGTGAACTGAAAGTATTTCTTTGAGTACCTACTTATTACACGAGTAGAGAGAGAGAGAGAGAGAGAGAGAGAGATCCTTACATGTTCCTTTAACTAGCATCATTCTTTGGAGGAGAAGTTTTTAGATATTCCAGTAGCTGTCTAACCAGCGAAGAAGATCGGCTGCGCACTCACAAGTAAGTCAACTCGTGTAAAAGAAGTGGGAAGGTCGCACACATACTTCACCACTTCAAGTGGTCCAAACTGTTAGAGAAGCTTTTGAAATTTGTTGTATATGAAATTAGATTCTTCTGAAAGGTCTAAACAGCAACTGTATTGTGATTATTATTATTATTATTATTATTACTGTTATTATTTTGTGGTGCACTCAACTGCACAGTCCTCAGTGCCCGTACAAAGTCCCAATTTTTACGCAGTCCAACCCAGCCACAGCCACAAATGATGATGATGATGAAATGATGAGGACAACACAAACACCCAGTCTCCAGGCAGAGAAAATCCCCAACCCAGCCAAGAATCAAACACAGGACCCTATGATCCAAAGGCAGCAATGCTAGCCCCTAGACCACGAGCTGCGGATAACTGTATTGTGCTCTAAGCAATCTGAAACAATGCAAAACTCAGATGCTCAATTTTGTCTTCGTGTTTGTAATAAATAACTAAAGGATGTCCAGTGATCTGTTTGCTTGTCCAGTGGTAACTCTGAGCTTGATCCTGTAGAATTACACTATAATTTTCTGAAAATTCACATGTGACGACTAATTCTGATTCATTAAGATTTTCTTTTGTTGAGTTAAAAAATGCTCTTCGTTGTTTGGCAAAGAAGTCAAGCCGAATCAAAGAGAACATCTTACTACAGAATAAATCTATATACATTATTCAGAAGTTATCTGTACGATTTCCAGATTGCAGCTGTCAACTGACACCCACTAGCAGAACTGAACTCTTACATGTCTTGTATAATTTTACATATTACAGTTTCTCCTTGGAGAAAAAAAAAAGGCTCTGAGCACTATGGGACTTAACATCTGTGGTCATCAGTCCCCTAGAACTTAGAACTACTTAAACCTAACTAACCTAAGGATACCACACACATCCATGCCCGAGGCAGGATTCGAACCTGCGACCGTAGCAGTCGCGCGGTTCCGGACTGAGCGCCTAGCAAAATTCACAATTTCCCATGTTGCAGTCAACTGATGATAGTTTGCAAAGCATTTTTGCAATGTGTCGTTTGTAATTGTTTATGCTGCCATTTGTTACTGTATTTAGTTTGGCATTTTCTATCAAAAATTTTATGTTTTGGTGAGTTGTGCCTACACAAACAGAGTGTGTGCTGCTCTGTCCTGCTAATAAACAATGTTTTGGTCTCAACTCAGTAAATTTAGAAAAAACTGTTTATATGTTAGAAATCTTGTGTTTAAAATGTTTGTAAACTGCCTTAAGCTTACACAATGCAAGTCTTTCTGATGTTTTTGTTTTACTTCCAATTTGTTCCATAACAGTCACACAGTCTTTAATACCTGCCATTGCCTAGCTAACATCATTTTCATAAAATGAATGCACAGTTTCTATTGGTAAA
Source organism: Schistocerca americana (assembly GCF_021461395.2). Lineage (NCBI taxonomy): Eukaryota > Metazoa > Arthropoda > Insecta > Orthoptera > Acrididae > Schistocerca > Schistocerca americana. The sequence continues at coordinate 946,304,312 of NC_060119.1, forward strand.
CATTTCTCTGGCTTTGGTTTGGACCTACCATATATTCTTTTTCTTTCAAAATTTTCTTTGGGTTGCCAAACAATGTAATTAGAAGCATTAAATTTGCTCTTTGTCTTCCTGTTTATTTCACTTTTCAGGTGAACTTGTAAAAACCTTTGGCCTACTTGTACAACTAAAAAACAATAGTTAAGTTGTCAATATCAGTATCATCACCTGATGAAGTTTCAGTAGTAACAAAATTTTACATTTCATTGACAAAGATTTTATTCACAATTGATTTGGCATAGTGTTTAGATTTTTCTTTTCTTACCAGTTTGGGACTCAGCTAGCCCTTTAGGTGATGTATTAAGTACAAACGCTTTGCTCTCATGGCAAGTCTTCTAGCCCCCACCAGAGATCCAGCAACTAATGAAGCCTGTGAAAGATGATGTAGGCCTCAGAACACCTGAATATATGAATACATGAAATACTGTATGGGTGGCGGCAGTTTTATGTCGGTCAGACTGTCTGCACTACTGAACAGTGTCACACATAACATGAAAAGTGTTTTCACCTGCGCTATCCCGAAAAATCAGCTGTAGCAGAGTATGCACTGGAAAATGGACACCAAATTGCATTTGATGACACTTCTATTTTTAAACAGACAAAAGGCTTCTGGGATAACATAATACATGAAGCAATAGAGATCAAACTATCAGACAACATCCTCAATAAAGACAGTGGACTGCAGCTGAGTATGGCCTGGGATACTGCAACTGGGGAGTTGAACCAGGCGCAGTGGTTGTGTCTCCAAAAACTGCCACATATCGCATGGGACTATGCACTAGTGACACCAGTGATGGCGGCATGGCTATATAAGCACAGTAGTGGCACTCCACCCACAGTCAACCACATAACAATGGCAGAGATCTCTGCAGAAAGCTCGTGGGCAGTTAACCACTTGCCATGGCTTGAGAAACCTGAGAATATTTTATTGATGTATTAAGCGTTTGAACAACCACTGAAGTTGTATGGTAGTCTGGGTCTTTGTCCAGGATTACCTCCGATCCAGAAGACTCTTCCTCTTCAACATTTTCATCATTGATTGGCTCTATTTTTTCAATTTGAGTACATCTTTCCTGCATTCATCACAAATCATGGTGTCATTAGGTATTTATGGAAATAACTGTGGCATTCACACTGACAACTCAATGCTGTACTCTTACAGCACTGCACTTTTTACTAGATTCCATATTGATACAAAAAATGGCTCTGAGCACTATGGGACTTAACATCTGAGGTCATCAGTCCCCTAGAACTTAGAACTACTTAAACCTAACTAACCTAAGGACATCACACACATCCATGCCCGAGGCAGGATTCGAACCTGTGACCGCTGCAGTCGCGCGGTTCCGGACCAAAGCGTCTAGAACCGTTCGGCCACTGGGGCCGGCCATATTGATACAGACATTACTTAAAAACATTCCTTCAATTTATAGTTTTACTTGAAAATGAACTATTAAAAAATACCAAGTTCCACTAAAATATATTAGATAACTAATTGTTCAATGTTCCTAACAGCAGAAAAGTAATATTTGCACACAGCAGAAAACACCAAGGACATGAGGGACACAAGATTGTATACATAATACTCTCAATAGAAATTACATTTCAAATATCGTATCTTATGATCCCACAATTCACCATAAAAAATTTGCTCATTAAAATTAAGTTACTACAATTTTTTAAATAATTAACTCCTGCTTTGTGCTATTGGCCAAATGAGCAATCAAAGCAGTTGTAAGCATGTAACAGGGAGGAGGGAAAAGGGACACAGCAAAAAGTATCACACAGAGGCAGCAAGCGAAGTTGGACAGAATGTAGGAAGGAAGTTTACATTTAATGTCCTGTTAATTACAAGGGCATCTGAGTAACAACAATGGAAGGTGGTTTGACATGGATCAAAAAGATTTAAATAGGGAAGAATGAAGAGGCAATTGGCTGCTTTTTTTTTTTTTTTTTTTTTAAGGAACAATCTCAGCATTTGCCTTACATAAATTAGGGAAGTCATAGGAAACCCACACTGTAAAACTGAATCCTTGCCCTCTCAAATGTGAGCCCCTATCTTACCAGTGTGCTGCCATGTGTGGTGTAGTAGAAGAAAATTACAGTCAACAATAGCTGATAAAAAGGGCTAAGCAAAGAGAAAGTAAAACACAGGGAGCATAAAAGCGAGTGTTACTGATAAAATGGACACACACTGCATAAAATTCCATAAATACTGGAAGCACATCATGTAGAAGTGCCCTGCCAGTTAGCAAATTACTGGTAAACCAATGAATGTACTAATGGCTGTGAGATTATCTGCTAAAATGTATTAGCACTATTAGGGGCCATTAGAAACTCTTAATAGTACCTAAAGACTGCCGTCTGGGCCTGAAAATTACCTAAGAAACCAAACAGTTTACAGCAGAAAATACAGTAAACTGATCCCACTGCGCGTATTTTAAATTGTCGTCCAAGTTTTAAACTTCACTCCATTCTTCACACCTATCAACACAAAATCATATCATTAACTTGTCACTGCAACCATCAATAATGTTTGGTCAGCAAACCAAATTACCCACATTCATGTCCTAAGAATGATTAAGTGTGATAAACTGACCTATTTCTTCATAAAATCAAAAAAAAATGTCACCAGAGATCTTCAAACACTATGACAGAAATGCAGTAGATGAAAATTCCAATAGCCCACACATCCTCCACAAGGAATCATACATTACTACACAAAAACCACAGAGTCAAATATTATGGCAAGATAGTGCAAATGGTTTTTCTTTCAATGGATTAAACTTTACAGTTTGGCTACAAGTATTGCACAGGGGAACTGTTTGATCAATATAATTTTACTTCACTGAAGTATTTGTCAACTGCATAAAACAGAATATAAATATGTGTTAATAAGTGAATTAAACATTTTATTTCATTATTAACACTTTCCCCTCCCCCCCCCCCCCCCCCCCCACACACACACACACACACACACACACACACACACACACACACACACACACACACACACACACACACCAGACATGTTACAGTGTGTGGAAAGGGTACTTCAGGTGGTGGTGGTGGTGGTGGTGGTGGTGGTACTACTACTACTACTACTACTACTACTAATAATAATAATAATAATAATAATAATAATAAAAATGAAGAACAAAAAGGCTGTTGCAAAGGAGCACGAGGATGTAAAGAGCAACTGATAATAGATGCAGAGGTGACATATCAAGCTAAAACTAAACAAAGGTCGCTACACTACGCATTCATTGATTACCAAAAAGCTTTTGATAGCGTACCCCACTCATGGTTACTACAAATATTGGAAATATACAAAGTAGATCCTAAACATAGTAATGAAAAATTGGAAAACCACACTTAATATCCAAACAAATTCAAATAATATCACATCACAGCCAATGCAGATTAAGTGTGGAATATACCAAGGAGACTCATTAAGTCCTTTCTGGTTCTGTCTTGCTCTGTACCCACTATCCAACATCCTAAATAATACAAATTATGGATATAATATTACTGGAACATACCAATGCAAAATCACACATTTGCTATACATGGATGATCTAAAACTACTGGCAGCAACCAATCAACAACTCAACCAATTACTAAAGATAACAGAAGTATTCAGCAATGATATAAATATGGCTTTTGGAACAGACAAATGTAAGAAAAATAGCATATTCAAGGGAAAACACACTAAACAAGAAGATTACATATTGAATAACCACAGTGACTACATAGAAGCGATGGAAAAAACAGATGCCTATAAATATCTAGGATACAGACAAAAAATAGGAATAGATAATACAAATATTATAGAAGAACTAAAAGAAAAATATAGACAAAGACTAACAAAAATACTGAAAACAGAATTGACAGCAAGAAACAAGACAAAAGCTATAAATACTTATGCTATACCAATATTGGCCTACTCATTTGGAGCAGTGAAATGGAGCAACACAGACCTAGAAGCACTCAATACACTTACATGATCACAATGCCACAAATATAGAATACATCACATACATTCAGCAACAGAAAGATTCACATTAAGCAGAAAGGAAGGTGGAAGGGGATTTATCGACATAAAAAACCTACATTATGGACAGGTAGACAATTTAAGAAAATTCTTTCTAGAACGAGCAGAAACTAGCAAAATACACAAAGCAATCACTCATATAAATACATCGGCTACACCATTGCAATTTCATAACCACTTCTACAACCCTTTAGATCACATAACATCAACAGATACGAAGAAAGTACATTGGAAAAAGAAAACACTACATGGCAAGCACCCGTATCATCTAACACAGCCACACATGGATCAAGACGCATCCAACACATGGCTAAGAAAAGGCAATATATACAGTGAGACGGAAGCATTCATGATTGCAATACAGGACCAAACAATAAACACCAGATATTACAGCAAGCATATTATTAAAGATCCCAATACCACAAGAAGAATGGGTAGCTTTGAGAGATGCAGTAGTGAAAGCAGCAGAGGATCAAGTAGGTAAACAGATGAGGGCTAGTAGAAATCCTTGGGTAACAGAAGAAATATTGAATTTGATGAAAGGAGAAAATATAAAAATGCAGTAAATGAAGCAGGCAAAAAGGAATACAAACGTCTCAAAAATGAGATCGACAGGAAGTGCAAAATGGCTAAGCAGGGATGGCTAGAGGACAAAGGTAAGGATGTAGAGGCTTATCTCACTAGGGCTAAGATAGATACTGCCTACAGGAAAATTAAAGAGACCTTCGGAGATAAGAGAAACACTTGTATGAACATCAAGAGCTCAGATGGAAACCCAGCTCTAAGCAAAGAAGGGAAAGCAGAAAGGTGGAAGGAGTATATAGAGGGTCTATACAAGGGCGATGTACTTGAGGACAATATTCTGGAAATGGAAGAGGATGTAGATGTAGATGAAGATGAAATGGGAGATATGATACTGCGTGAAGAGTTTGACAGAGCACTGAAAGACCTGAGTCGAAACAAGGCCCCTGGAGTAGACAACATTCCATTGGAACTACTGACGGCCTTGGGAGAGCCAGTCCTGACAAAACTCTACCATCTGGTGAGCAAGATGCATGAAACAGGCGAAATACCCCCAGACTTCAAGAAGAATGTAATAATTCCAAAGAAAGCAGGTGTTGACAAATGTGAAAATTACCGAACAATCAGTTTAATAAGCCACAGCTGCAAAATACTAACACGAATTCTTTATAGACGAATGGAAAAACTAGTAGAAGACGACCTCAGGGAAGATCAGTTTGGATTCCGTAGAAACACTGGAACACGTGAGGCAATACTGACCTTACGACTTATCTTAGAAGAAAGATTAAGGAAAGGCAAACCTACGTTTCTAGCATTTGTAGACTTAGAGAAAGCTTTTGACAATGTTGACTGGAATACTCTCTTTCATATTCTAAAGGTGGCAGGGGTAAAATACAGGGAATGAAAGGCTATTTACAATTTGTACAGAAACCAGATGGCAGTTATAAGAGACAAGGGGCCTGAAAGGGAAGCAGTGGTTGGGAAGGGAGTAAGACAGGGTTGTAGCCTCTCCCCGATGTTATTCAATCTGTATATTGAGCAAGCAGTAAAGGAAACAAAAGAAAAATTCGGAGTAGGTATTAAAATCCATGGAGAAGAAATAAAAACTTTGAGGTTCGCCGATGACATTGTAATTCCGTCAGAGACAGCAAAGGACTTGGAAGAGAAGTTGAATGGAACGGACAGTGTCTTGAAAGGAGAATATAAGATGAACATCAACAAAAGCAAAACGAGGATAATGGAATGTAGTCGAATTAAGTCGGGTGATGCTGAGGGAATTAGATTAGGAAATGAGACACTTAAAGCAGTAAATGAGTTTTGCTATTTGGGGAGCAAAATAACTGATGATGGTCGAAGTAGAGAGGATATAAAATGTAGACTGGCAATGGCAAAGAAAGCATTTCTGAAGAAGAGAAATTTGTTAACATCGAGTATAGATTTAAGTGTCAGGAAGTCGTTTCTGAAAGTGTTTGTATGGAGTGTAGCCATGTATGGAAGTGAAACGTGGACGATAAATAGTTTGGACAAGAAGAGAATAGAAGCTTTCGAAATGTGGTGCTACAGAAGAATGCTGAAGATTAGATGGGTAGATCACATAACTAATGAATAGGATTGGGGAGAACAGAAGTTTGTGGCACAACTTGACCAGAAGAAGGGATCGGTTGGTAGAACATGTTCTGAGGCATCAAGGGATCACCAATTTAGTATTAGAGGGCAGCGTGGAGGGTAAAAATCGTAGAGGGAGACCAAGAGATGAATACACTAAGCAGATTCAGAAGGATGTAGGTTGCAGTAGGTACTGGGAGATGAAGAAGCTTGCACAGGATAGAGTAGCATGGAGAGCTGCATCAAACCAGTCTCAGGACTGAAGACCACCACAACAACAACAACAACAACAACAAATACCACAACAGATAAATGCAGACTTTGCAAACAACAAATAGAAACAGTAGATCACATAACAAGCGGATGTACAATACTAGCAAATACAGAATACCCCAGAAGACATGACAATGTAGCAAAAATAATACATCAACAGCTTGCCTTGCAACATAAACTTACAAAACAACACGTTCCCACATACAAGTATGCACCACAAAATGTACTGGAGAATGATTAATACAAATTATACTGGAACAGAACCATCATAACAGATACAACAACACCACATGACAAACCTGACATCATACTCACCAATAAAAAGAAGAAATTAACACAACTAATCGAAATATCCATACCCAATACAACAAATATACAGAAGAAAACAGGAGAAAAAATTGAAAAATACATCCAGCTGGCTGAGGAAGTCAAGGACATGTGGCATCAGGATAAAGTTGACGTTATACCGATTATACTATCAACTACAGGAGTCATACCACACAATATCCACCAGTACATCAATGCAATACAGCTACATCCAAACTTATATATACAACAACAGAAATCCGTAATTATTGATACATGTTCAATTACCCGAAAGTTCCTAAATGCAATATAACATATACCGTACAGTTAAAAGGAAGTCACGCTTGATCAAGGTCCGCGTCACTTTCAATTTTTGACCAGACATAACGTCTGAGAAAAGAAAGAAATACTACTACTACTACTACTACTACTACTAATACTAATACTAATACTAATACCACCACCACCCACCCTATTTTCCTATTCCATTTGCTAATGGCACACTGGAAGAATGACAGACACTAAGCCTCAGTATGACGATCTATTTCTCTTATCTAAATGATTAATGGAAAATCTTATATAAAGATGTGAAACAAATACTAACAAAGAGAGAGAGATGTGAAACAAATACTAACAAAGAGAGAGAGATGTGAAACAAATACTAACAAAGTGACAGAGGGGCTGGCCAGTACTTACCTCAGCTCAGTACAGTCGATAGATACACAAAACAGAACAGAAAATTTTTATCCTAGCTTTCGGAACTTTGTTCCTTCGTCAGGGAGGAGAGAGGAAAAAAAGGGAAAGAAGGGAAAGTTGATTCAGTTACTCATAACCCAGGTTATGAAGCAACAGGGGAAAGGTAAACAGGGAGGGTAGCCACTATCTCTTTATTTCTCTTATCTGCCACTCATGATCATTCCACAGTATATATATGAGAGAAAATAGTATGTTGCTGGATACTTCTTAGTTAAATGTGTTCTAGAACGTCAACAGTAAACCCTTCACAACACACAATTTATCTCAAACTCTGCTTTGCCTACTATTACTTTAACAGTTTTACTTTATAGCACTCCAGACACACACACACACACACACACACACACACACACTCCTGAATATTTTACTATTATTACCACTTTGCACTGACTGACCACTGAGAGTGTAATGTAATAATAATGGATCTTTCCAGTTATTTATGTGTGATACATTAATTTTATTTCTGTAGACAGCCAACTTCCAGCCCATAAATCAAGCATCACCCTCTGCACATGTCACTCCACATCAGTGACACCTTCAACTTCATCGATAAACAGCTACACTGAACTTTTGATGTCATCCACAAGGTCATTTACATATATTGTGATCAGTAATGGCTTTGCAATTCTCCCTCAAGATATGCATGAAGTTTTATTTACATCCGAATATTCTGCATCTTGACCTCCTAAATAATTACCCAGAGAAAACTTTGGCCTCCAAATTTTATGCATCTCTGCACGAACATCCCGATTATAAACTGCCACTGCCACTAGTTAGCACCAGCATCCAGATTATGATCTTTGTAGCTCCTCTTGCTGTCACTAGTTGCCATTTTTTGCGGTTTCACGTTTTGTTACAGTTTACTGCTACTGGCTTGTGCTTGTGAAGTTGTTGCAACATTATCAAGTTGTTTTGTAGCATTTTGCTGTGGCTGTTGCAGTATTATGTCTGCCTGTAGTCTTCTAAAATGAATAGTGATTATTTCAGTGAGGAAGAGCAGAAGGAAGATATCCCTGCTTCGCAATCTGGTGATGTCTTTCTTCAACTTTCATCAAGTGAGGAAGACACCGTTATAAATTGGTCTCAGGTGAGAGAGCACCATGTTGTGGATCAAAATACTGATTGCACTCCACCAAGATTTCTGTTTGCTGATAATCCCCACAGTACGATTCCTTTTACTGATAGTGAACTCCAAATATTTGTAAACTTTTTTGACAGAGACTTGACTGAAATGATACATGTGGAAATAGCTAAACATATCAGCCAATGTGTTTCAACAATCTGATGTAATGTTTTGTAGCTACTGTGTCAAGATCTTCAAATTTTCCTTGCTCTAACCATTTTGCAAAGTGTTGTTCAGAAACCTGAATTGCATATGTTTTGGATGTAGCAGGCAAGAATATCAACTCCATTTTTCTATGATGTAATAACTTACAAGAGGTTTTGCCAACTCAAATAGTACCTTCATTTTTCTGATAACGTGTATGGTGCTATAAATTACCCAAATCCTAAGCTGAACAAATCTGGCCACTTTAACAGCACTTTGAAAAAAATTCAAACTTCCGTTGTTCCTGAATGAGACATTATGGTAGACAAAAGTCTATTTTTGTAAAAGGGACAACTGGGTTGGGTACAGTACATCCCAATGAAAAGGGTGAGATTTGGGATAAAATTCTACATGCTTTGTGAATCTTCTAGCGGATACATGTGGTCCCTGATTATTTATAGGGGGGAAAGACACAAAGCTGGATGCAGACTTTATTGATTTTTCCAATGTCATTGCAAGTTGTTTTGACACTTTTAATACCACTCCTGAAGGAAGGTTACAGTCTACTGACAGCTTTTAAACTTGCCCACAGTAAACAGATCTCCTAATTTTGAAGTCCACCAATAGTTATGTAACAGTAAAAGAGGACCCTAAAAGAGATGCCACAATCCCTTTGAAATAAAAAATAGCACAGGAGCAAAATTGCAATTGAAAGATGAGGAAAAGTTCTAGCACTGCATTAGAAATACAAGACGACATGGTATTTCTTTCAACTGTCCACACTATGGATATGGTGAGACTAAAAAAGCCAAAGCTTGTGACTGACTACAAAGACACAATGAGAGGAACTTACGTTGAACCTATCAGAAAAAATAATTGATAAATACAAAGGGAGTGTCATTTCTCCTAAGTCAAGCTGACCAAGATGAATGCCCCACACTCTTCAGTTGACACAAAGACAGTTCCCAGAAGTCAATAAACTGGCAGAGAAGAAGAGCAATCTGACACAAGAATTCACAGTTTGCTACAAGAAACAGGATCCACATGGGAAACATATTCAGAGAGAAACACAATACCACTGCCCCAGGTGACAGGACCCCTTGTGCACCACACCATGCTTCAGAATCTAACACAAAAACATATTTATAACACCAATCTAGTGCGATTTTTATATGTATATGTTATCTACCTTTTAATTTGTATGTTCAAATAGAAAATTTTCATATTTGTTGTAACAAAGATTAGCAATGAGCCACAGTTACCCTGGGATAATACCTTTTACCCACTTCAACCTACAATATCTCCTTATATTTTCAAGCTAAACATGGGAATGAGTTGCCAAAGCAATACATTTTCGAAAACGTGTAAAACTACAAGAAAGAAAACATAAGGTTTTGAAAGTTTTGAGACAGGAATAAGTACATTAGCAGGTTAAGAATAACATGCTGAGTTATCCTTCAAAGTCAACACATATTATATATTCTATAACCTTGTATTTTGTTCACTATTCACTTGAAGTACACAACTGTGTCAATTGCTACTCAGAACTCAAGGAACAAAGAATTATTGTGGGCACCATTCTATGTTCTTGTTCTCGTGGATAAATAGAGCAAGCAGACTTTCACAAGACTGATGTCTGCAAAACCAATTTTTGTTCCTCCAAGAGAATTTTACTCTCAGAAAAAGTCTTTACAAAGGTATGAAAAATGTATCATAATTCTAAAAAACAATTGCAAGAGAGTGATACAGGACAACATTCAACAATAATTTTCACACTACAGCAGAGTATGCACTGATTTGATAGTTCCTGACAGATTAAAAACAGTGTGCCGAAATGGGACTTGAACCTGCGACCTGTGCATTTTGCAGGCAAGTATTGTAACAACTTAACTGTCCAAGCATGACTCACAACCTACGATCTCAGCTTTACTTCTGCCAGTTCAGCAACCCCTACCTTTCAAATCTCAAAGAAGGCATCCTGCATACGTTGTGGGACTAGCACTCCTGGAAGAAAATGTACTGCGGAGACCTAGCTTAACCCCAGACCATGGTATTGTTTCCAGGATGAATTTTCACTCTGTAGAATAGTATGCGCCTATTTCAAACTTTCTGGCAAATTAAAACTATCCATCAAGCTGGGAACTCTGCTGCAGAGTAATAATTATTCTGAAATGTGTTCCTTTTTAATGCTAGCCATGGTGACTTCTCGACAAGTGAAAGCAAATGAATGGAAAATATAGAACAGAATACACACAATTTATTTGCTAGGGATGGGGATTTGTCTTGCTGAAAAGTCTCTACAAAAATCTCAATTCTTGAGACTCTCACGAAGTGTTTAACTGAGTTTCACTGCCCTGTTTGAGAATTTAAATAAATGTTCTGTGTAGCAACTACTAGACAGCAGCCATCAGGTTGAGCTTTTTACCAACTTGATGCAGCTGTCACAGTCACATACAGAGTACAGATATTTCAAATGCAGTTATCAGCACAGTAATCCACGCACAGCATTTGCACATATCAATACACAGCTTGAAACAGGAGAATTCACAGCTGATAGGTTAAAGTTTGTTCTACATTAATATGGGAACTTCAGTTTATTTACACAAAGGAATAACACAGAACTAAAATCAGTAATCAGAAACGAGCATTTTGTTGCTTTTAACTGACTGAAGTTGTATTTGCTCTTCCATTGATTTCGCCTCTAATCTGCCTTTGTTCTAAACATCTATTCATAACAAACAAAATTTTAAAAAGTGCAAAGAGGAATAGAACAGGTTTTCCTTTATGGTCTGCAAGATCAAACAAATTAATTGTTATAACAACATAAGTTTCCTGAGTTCCAAATAGAAAGCACTATATTATTTCTATATTTAAAGTACATGCTTATTACACTTTTATTTGACCAAGGACAGTTGCTACTCACCATACAGCAGAGATGCTGAGTCGCAGATAGGCATGGAGGGGTAACAGGGTGGGGTGGGGGACATTTAAGTCCTGTTTGTGGAAGCATACAGGGACGAGGCGGGAGAGAGTAGGGCAGCTAGGCGCAGTCGGGAAGGGACAGCAGCAGAAAAGGAGAAAAATAGAAAGACTGTGTGCGCGTTGGTGGATTAGAGGGCTGTGTAGTACTGAATGAAGAAGGGAAGGGGATAGGTGGGGTAAAGGGCAATGACTAACAAACGTTGAGGCCAGGGGAGTTACGGGAATGTAGGATAGATTGTAGGGAGAGTTCCCACTAGCGCAATTCGGAAAAGCTGGTGTCTGTGGGAGGGTTGCAGGTGGCTCTGGCTGTGAAGCAGTCACCGAAATGAAGAACGTCGTGTTTGGCAATCTGCTTCATTTCAAATCCTGCTTCACAGCCAGTGCCATCTGGATCCTTCCCACTGACATCAGGATATAATGTAGGTAGAGTTCCTCCCTGCACACTTCAGAAAAGCTCATCATGGTGGGAAGGATGCAGATGGCACAGGCTGTGAAGCCGTAACTGAAATGAAGAACATCATGTTGGGCGGTCTGCTTCACAACCTCTGCAATCTGGATCCTTCCCACCAATATCAGCTTTTCTGAATTGCGCAGGTAGGAAGTCTACCTGCTATATATCCCACGTTCCCATAACCCTCCTGGCCTCAAGCTACATTAGTCATTGTCCTTTACCCATCTATGCCCTTCCCTGTTCCCATTCCAGCAATATATAGCCTGGAGGTTAGACGGAGAGCAAAGGGGGTGGGCGTGGGGTTCATCAGCACAGTGTATGCGTGTGTGTGTGTGGGGGGGGGGGGGGGACACGCGGGCGCGCACACACACACACACACACACACACACACACACACACACACACACACACACACACACAGTGTGCTGATGAACCCCACGCCCACCCCCTTTGCTCTCCGTCTAACCTCCCGAATACACCTAACTGCCCTACCCTCTCCCCATCTCGCCCCTGCATGCTTCTGCAAGTAGCACTTTACCGCCCTCCACATCTACCCTGCTATCCCTCCCTCTTTTTGGCCCAATCTCCTCCTTACAACCACGACCCAGTTTGCTTCTCCCATTGTGCACTTCTACTCGCAGTCTGGTCTTGGTTGTGTGTTTTACAGTACTTCTGTTGCACCTATCTGCAACACAGCATCTCTGCTATACGGTGAATAGCAACTACACTTTTCATAATACTGTCATTATTCCATCCTGTATTTTCCACTGTTTGATTTTACCCTTGTATTTATAACATTACACTGAGCACAAATGGAGCTGCAGCCACATTGTGATCGGTAATTTGAAGCCTGAAGTACAGATGCAAGTCGGTATCTGTTTATGGCTGCATAATACGATGGGCTGGAATGCAAAACTTGCAATTCAGTGAGGGAATAATGGACAACAAAGTATTGATGCACGTAACGCATACATATGTGAGTGAGAAAAACCTAGGTGTGAACTGGAAACAATGGTGCCTGAAGTACCCTTCATCACATAACATATGGTGTTTTTCCATGTATAGATTTAAATGAAAATAATTTTATCTTACAACAAGATAGTGTTAATAAGCATAATAACATGAATCCAAGTCCACCACAAATGCTGACAGCCGGCAGGGGTGGCCGAGCGGTTCTAGGTGCTAAAGTCTAGAACCGCGCAACCGCTACGGTCGCAGGTTCGAATCCTGCCTCGAACATTGATGTTTGTGATGTCCTTAGGTTAGTTAGGTTTAAGTAGTTCTAAGTTCTAGGGGACTGATGACCTCAGAAGTTAAGTCCCATAGTGCTCAGAGCCATTTGTACCATTTTGAAATGCTGACAATACAACTTCCCCAGCTCAGTCACACTGATCTGTGTGTTTCTTTATTTAACTCTTTTTCACCTCTGATCAACCAGAAAATAATTTTTTCCAAAAACTATCTGGATAGTTTAAAGAACACTTACAATAAGACACTTCATTAAAATGTGAAATGTCTCATATCTTTGACGCACAGTTCTTTCAACGTACAGCTACCAGCAATATCATCAAAATTCACACAGTTAGGAGAAAATGAATATTATAATATCTTTAGGAGACAGTATATAAACAATACGACCATTGCTATAACCCACAGCATTAAACTGTGTCCATCAAAAGGGTTTTCTGAAAATTACAAGAAACAGGTTACCTCAGCAAGAAAAATATTTCGTATAAACACACAGCAGCAGAAAAAGAGAAAAATAGAAAGACTGTGTGCGACACTTACACGCAAGTTTTCGGCCACAGCCTTCGTCGGAAAAAGACACACACACATCATTCATTCACACAAACAAGCACACCTCATGAACACAATTTACAGCCTTTTTCGTTGCCAAAGATGAGGTATATACACTCAATTAGCACAAGACCCCACACTTTGCAGAGTAAAGAATGTAAGAGAGATGAATTCAACAATGTAGGAAAAGCTAGACTGCTCCTTACCATAAAGATAACACATTACATTGCAGACACAATTAGAAGACACTTACATGTAACCTTTCGGCCACAACCTTTATCAGAAGAACAGAAAAACAAAACATTCACTCACGCAAAGAAGCGTATGTAATACACACATTACCACCGACTCCGGTAGCTTGAGCCAAAATGTAGGAGTCTGCGGTCATGTGTTCATGAGGTGTGCTTGTTTGTGTGAATGAATGATGTGTGTGTGTCTTTTTCCGACGAAGGCTGTGGCCGAAAACTTGCGTGGAAGTGTCGTAACTGTGCCTTCCTGCAACTTAGCATGTTATCTGTATGATACATAGCAATTTATCTTTTCTTACATTATTGATATTCCTTCCTGGAGTTTCCATTGTTTGACAGATGAATTCATTTTTTTTTCCCCCCAAAGCAACTTTTCTGCACTGTCCACTCTTTCCAAAAACTGCACTAATTCCTTCATTAAGACTAGTAAATTACCATTTTCAACTTAGCTACTGACTCAAAATTTTCATATTTTCACACCATCTGAAATTAAACAAGTACTAAAAAGTTGATGTTTTAGTGTTTTGATTGTGCACATCTCTCAAAAAGTGTTGTATACCTCAGAAAAAAAAAGTGTGCTGTGTCCCATGTCTATAGCGTATTACATAACCTCTGTAGGAAACAGTACAACTTATTCACAACACCGCTGATAAAGTGAAAAGGACAATAACTGAAGTTGGAATCACTAAAAGTTGCTGTGACTTTTTACAATGACAGTGTATTTAGAAATGAAGTATGTAATGTTTATGACATAGTCCCTATGAACCAAATTAACATTATTTGATCAGCAACCAAGAAAATCCCAAATTTCAGAATTAAAGGTACCAATAAGACAAAATGTTATCTTAATTTAATTCAAATCTTAGTGATATTAGGAATGGTTTCTCCAAAGCAACAGAACTATGAAACCAGCAGATACATTAAATATTAAAAAAAGGATACGATATAACAGTGTGAACTTCAGTTAGTTTCTCCTTGTTTTTCAAAACGTATATTAAACACAAAGCAAATATACTTGTCATATGCATGCTGAGAGATATAAGAAACATAAAGAAGAAACGATAGTTTCTTCTTCCAATGCAATTGTTCACCCATGGGCAGTGATGATCAAAGGTCTGAAAAGTAAGTAGTTTTCAATTATTGTTGTGTCAAAAAACACCACACACACACACACACACACACACACACACACACAGACACAAATCAAATGTTATGGAATGAAAAATTTTTGTTACGCTACTGTAAACATTATGTACTAATACGAGAACTTTTAATGTTTATGTTTATTATACAGCATGATCAATCCTTAACACAACTGACTGGCGGGCATTCCCCCCTACTGCAGCATGTCAGGGGAATACTTCCCACTACACTACGCATTATGCTTACTTCCCTCTACACTACATATTAAGCTTACTTCCCATTCGAGTAAGCAGGAAGGAGGAGAGGTGGGGCCCAAAGGTGGTGGTGCAAAGGGTAATTGGGAGGAAGGGGCAGCTGGAGAGGGGGGGGGGGGTGGGGGGGGGGGGTGGAGCAGTCTCTCTGTCAAGAGGTAGTTCATCCTGAGTTAGAGGCACATAAACTAAAAATTTGTCCAAATCAAGAAAAATCAAGGCATCAAAAGCAATATTAATACCAGAGCTGAGAACTTAAGTGTTACTCAAATACATGGGTCAGGCCAATATGTACGACAGAGCAGATGAACAATCTGCCAGGACTCATCTGCACCCAGAGAAACACCACCCACATCTGATACTTCGTCAACCTGATTAAGGGTGAAGATAGTTACACAGTAAGGAATGCCTTCCAGCCGGGAGATTCATTACAGTATATATGAAGAGGCTGAAAATGCTGTAGATATCATTTGGGTCGACATTTATAAAGTAATGTCAGAGACATAATCAGGTCAGTAAGAGAGTGGGGGCCAGGTGAGTGTTCTGTCTCTGCCGTATGTTTTCAAACCCTGCTTTATGATAGGCAAAGAGAGGAATAGCAAAAACTACTACTACTAAAATGGAAAATAGGTAGTTGCAGAAAGAAGGAGCGAATCTCATCTGAAAGCAACTGAAACAATGAAAAAGGCATGCCAAGGAAGTTGGCCTAGCATCTAGGGTCTTCAGACTTAGCACACAGTGGGAGCTGCCCTGACCTCAACCAACTTGCCCATCATTTAAAACATTATATCCGTGAATAAAAACCACTTTCAAGGAGAAAACAGAGGACCAGTTCGAAATCCGTGGGTCACCAGCCAATATCAGAGGCAAATAATTCAGAAGACCCTGCTTAGCATGAAGAGCCATGAAGACAAGGCATTCCATCAGGATGTCTAACTGCTGTTTATAAGGCTCCATAAGCTCAATGTAGGGATGGCCCATTACAAAAGCAAAACTATGTGTTAATCTGTTATGACCAATGTAGAGATGAAGTAAGATAGTGGATTCTTCCTCAGAGAAACCAAAGAAAGAGCACTATTCAGCAGTAGGTCTGATCAACAGTGCTACGTGTAGTCTGGAGGCTGTTCTTTGAGTTACTACAAAGTGAAACATGATCAAGTGCAATCTGTTCAGTAAAATGTAGATCTCTTAAAGGCTATCAGCTCCACACACGAAACACTACATGTACCCAGCAACAAATGCTCCTGACCAATGGGAGATGGAAAAGCATACCCCATCCTAGCCAAGGTCAAAACTGTCAGTGTAAGTGATGGTAGCATCTTGTTAACCCTGAAGAACTGAGAGGAACAGAAGCTGGAAGGTCATGAGACATGTAACTTTAGGACCTTGCGACACATCAGTCCAAATTCAATGTCTGGGTAAAACACCCAGAGGGATGAGGTGGAGAATGTCGGAAAACATGGTGAGCACATTATATGGAATCTAAGCTCATTAGTATAACGGCGGGGGGAGGGGGGGGGGGGGGGGGGGGAGAGATGCAGTCATGACACGGCGGTATGTTGAGAGTGCAGGCACAACATAGGTCATGTGGTGTGGGGAACAACATGTGACACAAAATTAAACAATCTTTGCTTACATAAGGAAAGGTGAAAATTGCCTTAACAATAATTAATATGATAATGTAAGTTTTCAGTGAGTTTTTCTGTTATCTACACCTATTTCTGCCACAAGTTGCAATAACTGAAATAAATCCAGGGTCACAACCCAGTGATACTACAGAAGTGTACATTGTGAAGATAAATGTTTTAGTGTTTAACTTCATATATTCACCACCAGTACTGAGAGTAACTGGTCTTTATCAAGTTTACTGTCTCATAGGGGCATAAATTCTTCAATAGAATTCAAACACTGAAGCAAAGGAAAGTAATTTTTTTTTTACAGCATTTAGATACCAGTTAGCTCACTTCGTTTGATTAGTGGCACTGAATGAAATTTTAAAAATAATACTAAAAAGGAAAACACTTCCTAATGTTTTGGAGAATTCTATTTATTTGGTCATTAACTGGCCTCCAGCTTCTCAGGCCACCTTCACATGATAAATATAATTTTGCAGACCATCAGAAAGTTTCTTCTTTTTAATATTGTTACTATTTTCCAGTCAGCACAGACAGAGAATTCAGTTAATGAAACTTTAAACCAGATGACAGCTTAATACGAGAAAAACCCATACGAAAATACACAAAATTTTAATGAGGGGGTGAGGCAGATGGTTGGCCTTAGCTTTGGGCAAGGAACTGCCAAGATATTTGCAGAAGTGACAAGAAAACTACAGAAAACCTAAATCAGGATAGCAAACAGATTATAAGCCTCTGTCCTCCTGTATCTGAGGCCAGTGTCTAAAAAATGCACTCATATGGTTAGACCTACATAAAGTTTTCTTATATTTGGACAGGGTAAAACTAAAGAAACTAACCACTATTCAGAATGATGTCAAATTTGAACGGAATATTATCGAAGAAGGGGAAAAATTATATGAACAAACAAAAAAGTAATGAAAACTATACCACAACATAGTGCTGTAAGTAGCAGAAATGCAAAATACAAGATGTGTGGTACATGGCTGTTCCTCAGTTTGTGTCTGAGACATTTAACATGACTGTCTCATTGTATTGCTGGTAAAGTTCTTCTACAAGGGCGGTGAGGGTGCGCCAGTCACTCTGCAGAAGTTCTGGGCACTTACGGGTATTGAAAAAGGATTTGTCTGATGTCTGCCAAGGGTCTGGAGAAATGATTATGAAGTTCGAAAAGACAGGTTCTCTTGTAATGTAACGTGCCAGAGGGAGGAAAACAACTGATCCAACATCAGCATTGCAGGAGGGGTCCAGCAGTAGTTAGCAAACATGAAGTGCATTGGGAATTGCCCGAACTTTGGTCATGCCTGTAAGCACAGTGTATTAAATTTTATGAAACATTCTGCAATGCTATCCATATAAAATTACCCATGTTAAATAGCTGCTTGACACTGACCTATCAGGAAGAAACATTTGGTGTAGAATTTGTTGCTCATGTGGAAGTGAACAATGAATGGCCATGGAACATTGTGGACACACAAAGCCTATTTCCATCTCCAAGAACAGGTCCATACAGAGAATTACAGAATACAGGCAAAGTAAACTCTGCTTGCACGTCAACTGGTACCACCTCATTCTGTGAAGGTAACTGTGTGGTGCAGTTTGACAGCATCACTTATCATAGAGGCATATTTCTTCAAGGAGATGGGTCCTGAGGATCTTGTTATCCATACTGTAACTGATAAATGCTACAACAGTCTTTTTTGCACAAACTTCATTCCAACCCTTCAACAGCGTGGATGTGTGAATGGATCATTTTACTGTAAGATGGTGCTCGTCCACATGCTGCACAGCCATTGCAGTAGCTGCTAATAACAAATTCTCGAATTATCGGCCATCATTTACCTACAGTCTGGTCGTCCCTGTTACCTAATCTTAATTTACGTCATTTCTGACAATGGGGCTGACTGAAAGATGCTGTGCTCCAATTACGAACATAGCTGAATTGAAGGCATGCATTGTGCAACACATTCTGAATGCCCCTGATACACTGATATGTTGTGGAACATGCTGTTCCTCAATTTCAACTTGTGGCAGAAAACGGTGGCTAGCATACTGAACACACCCTGCACCAGTCTCAGAACAATTAGAAAGCAATTTCACTGTTTCTTTTTTATGCAGGTTTTGGCCGCAGCATGATTTAAAATTGATTTTTCCCATCTGATGTGGTACAACCTTGCTGTCGTGGATGGGCTTACCTAACTAACAGTGCCACAACTGTCGAATACCAAACTTGTGCAGTCGTGCACATTGCACAATGTGGTCGATTTAATGTGCTACTCATACCACAGCCATTGTATTCTGATTCATCTGTCATTTTTTAACAAACCTGTTTACTTTATGATGCTTACAGCACCATCTATCTGGAAAACTTTCATTACTTTTTTGTTTTCGTAACATGTCCCCTTTCTTCAATAACATTCTGTTCACATTTTACACCATTCTGAGCAGCGGTTCTTTCTTACAGCATGTTGTCACAGTTTTGCACTTACGATAGGGGTGAGATTTATGTACAGAAGGTAATTCAGCAACAAAGCATGAAGACTGTCAGCTACAAACTGTGAAGTACTACTGAAGCAAATAATAAAGTGAAAATTTTGCGACAAATGTCACACTTATTATAATATTCTGGGCTATTATGTCATTGTCAAATTTGTATGTCAAAAAACATTTCATCCCCATACACAGAGAAAACCTCCCCCTCCAGCCCAACTCGTTTGTTCACACCACTGTACATGGGGCAAAACACACTCTAAGAAATTCATTAAAATACAACTTAGTATCCTGGTATATTAATTCAAAGTAACAGTAGTTATACATTTGTATACAGACACTACTTCAAGAATATGAGGTCGAAGTTGCACAACACAATGATGAATAAGGAAAATTTTGAAGGCTGCACTACAATGCAAGACAGATTCAATTGAATTCTTTATATGCACTTTACATACAAAAATACAGATTGCAAAATTACTAATACCATTTGACACACTGGGGGAAGAGTCTTGGCATATCTGAGAATAACTGGGCATACTGACAATAGCACAGTAGTTTGGCTAGGTACTGTGCAGCAAATTTCAAATTTATCATTTTCACTGCACTCTCTTACACACACACACACACACACACACACACACACACACACACACACACACACTATGAATTCCAGTATAAATATTCTCTACATTAAGCTGCTATCTAACTATCTGATTCTGAAAACTATTTTATAATTTTTTATTGAAATACTGTCAATTATGCTGTGCATTTTTTCAAACAATTGTTTCAGCTCTATTGAACAAATTCATATGAAGTGCATCAAGAGTTTATGCTGCATGGTAGCAATACAATGTTTAAATTCGGACCACATGAACCATCATATTGAACTGGAATAAAATATTTTACATCAGGACCTTGGCGTATGCACCATCAACCTACATCAATGAGAAGAGGAATGAAGCTGCTAAGCAGAATTGAAAACAATGACTAGATAAACATTTACACAGTTTACAAGAACAAGTGACCACACAAAAATAACCATTTCTTACAAGTATATTTATCAATAACATCTAGACTTTCTTGGATAACATTTAACTATCTGAATGTTTCCACGATTTGAGAACCAACTAAAACAGATTAGATTTATTAGTTGTAACTCTTATGTCATTTTCTACACTTATCTACAATTCTTATACTGACTGGTTACTAATCTCTATCCAAAGGTAATCATTTTACGAGCAATGAAATACAGACAAATGGCGCATTGGCTTTCCAACCTTGTTCACTGGGAGGCAATATGACAATATTGAGACAGCCTCTAAACATGAAAGCTTAAGAAAATCTGAGCAAGATATACTACATTTTAGGAAGAATTAAGGCTAAACATTCATTGTAGCATGGAGCTGAAGTTAAAGAACTTGGGAGGAGAGGGCTCAGGTAAAAACCGTGCATTTGTTTTTGGCAGTCCACTACATGTGTCAAGCCTTATCACATTTCGTTACAAGCTTTGCAGTCTGTGATGCATTTGCAGAAGATCTGACAAATCTGTTTGTTTTTTTTATGAGTAAACAGCAGCTGTACAACTTGATTAATCTGTAAACACTTCACACACATCTTTAAATATCTAACAACTGGTGCATTACTTTTTACCACATTTCCATTTATGGTAAGATACAAGCAACAAGAGAGAAAAAATTATAGGAACTTTATGCAGGACTAGCAGTAACACATTCTGAGACATATCAGAGGGGCTGGGATTACAAGAGAGGAGGATGGGGAGGAAGGGACAGGGATAATAGGTTTCATAAACAATTATTCCAAACCCCATTTCCTCCCCCACCAATATAGTACTTTCATAGCAAATGGTAAAGCTATAATTTTTATGCATGTGACCAATCAGTATCTTAACGTTACTGAAAACCAATTTTGGTATTATGGCATCATTGTGGACTAGCATTACTTACCTCAACACAAACATTGCACACACTACAGTGAGAGCACCGTGGTGGACGATAAAACTGACAGGTGACACACCACTTCATGCGAACAGTAATCCCATTTATTTCAACATTTTTGTATAGAGGTGCTCTGAAGTCATCCTCCCTGTCCTCTTCTGGGGAAGCTACACAGCAACAACAACATTAACAAATAGCAACATGTGACTAAATGCTTGTTTAGAAAAATTATTTTCTAATCACCTGCAGAAAGAAAATAATCGTAACAGAACATATAACAGAAGCTTCAACAATAACAATTCAACAAAGTATAAAGTAATATCCTGAGACATGAACACTCAATTTCTATTGTGATATTACAATTACATAACCCTCTTACCATAAACAATTTTGATTTGTTGGTTGTTCCTTCTTTATAATGCAGGATGCAAATCGACAATGCCTGCATTGTGATACATATGAATGGACCTCTATTGAATGCGCACAATGACAACATACTATCCAAGCAAGCTGTGAACCTGTGTGTTTACTAGCTACTAAAAAAAAAAAAAAAAAAAAAACCCTAAGTGCAACTAAAATATGTAAAATTTTCAACGCCTACCAATCCAGCCACTCAAACAACATATTAGAAAAAATTCACAAACTACTTTTGACAGTGAATCATATGACACGAAGAGTCCAACAACTTCGTGATCAACACCGATCAAACAGGATGTGAGTATCGGGTGAACATTTGACGAATGTTATCGCATAAGGGAGAAAAACAAACTCTTGTCACAGTTGGTAGTGAAAACAAACTGACACATTCGTACACGGCGCAATGTGCCATCACAGCCTCTGGAAAAGTGTTGCCTAAAGTTTTCCTGTGTTTACAAGAAACGAATGTTACATTTGGTCCTCGGGTTATAGAAGAGGTCAATCATTTAACCGACTCGTTGAAAAATGTTTACATTACCCGCTCCAAATCCGGGCCACTGACGAATGCGATTTACAGAACATTTCTTGAGAATGTTTTAAAACCATACGTTTCTGATAACAAGTTTTGTCTAATATTGGATTACTGGAGTGGACAAGTTAATACTACAATGCACGAGACAATGTTTATAGATGACGAGGGTCAGTCGACGTGCACAGTAGAAGTAATACCGCCAAACTGCACACCATGTGCCAGCCGTGTGGTGTTTATTTCTATCGCCAGGTTAAAAACTTTATTTCCAGGTATCAGAATTGCAGTGTGCTTTCGGAAACCCAGCGGGAATTGCACAACCGCACGGATGCAATAACTATTCACGGTATAATTCATAACGAACTTTCAGCACCGATTTTTCGGGCAATGATACCATATGCATGGCATGCATTAAAATTAATTCCCGAAAAAGACATTTTTGAATGTAAACCAAGTTTGTTTTCTGCAGACTCTTCGGAACAGTGAAGCTGTCGAAAGACTGCATTCATTATATGTTCTTGGTGCCACGAGTATATTTGTTTCGAATGGTTATATGACAAGTACCCTCCATCTAGTTGTTCGAAGAAAAATGAGGACACGTAACGGTGACTGGAAGAGCCATTGTAAAGTGACATTTTAGTTGTTTACTATCCCAAGAGGTCCGAGAAATTTATTTGCCTACCTTATTCTTATCATTCCTTATTGATTTACGTACGTCACTAACCCTCCTATTCCTTTCAATTGACATATAGAAAAATACAAAGGAAAACAAGAACACCCGCTAGGTTTCTTCGAGATTCGAAACCGGGTTCTACAATTCCCCGCCAGCTACCTTGGCCGTTGCGCTATCGGTGCTGGCGGCGAAATGTGTTTACCATGTGGGTTCAGAAGTGGCAGTTGCAAAAGTGTCTTTCCTCGAATTCTGGAAAGGTATGCGTTTCAGGACCCCATACCTGATGATGAAAAATGTTCTACTTATAATTATCTATCATGACTTGGCAGAGCAAAAGTAAAAGGAGGGTAGTGGAGTGTAGTCAAATTAAATCAGACACTGCTGAGAAAATTACTAAATGAGTCACTAATAGTTGTAAACTAGTTTCCCTATTTGGGCAGCAAAATAACTGACAATGGCACAAGTAGAGATGATAAAAAATGCAGACTTTGCAACAGCATTGCAAGAAAAGTAAACATTGATTATAAATTCAAATGCTGAGAAGTCTTCTCTGAAAATATTTATCTGGAGTGTAGCCTTAGATGGAAATGAAATGTGGCAGTAAATAGTACAGGCAAGAAGAAAACAAAAGACTTCGAAATGTGCTACAGAAATATAGTGACAATTAGATGGACTGATAGGATAACTTACA
The DNA here is from genome assembly GCF_021461395.2 of Schistocerca americana. Lineage (NCBI taxonomy): Eukaryota > Metazoa > Arthropoda > Insecta > Orthoptera > Acrididae > Schistocerca > Schistocerca americana. The sequence goes on from NC_060119.1 coordinate 946,328,395, forward strand.
AGAAAGTACTGAATCAAGTCGAGGAGCAATATTTATGACAAAATTTGACTTTAAGATGAGGTTAGTTTATATGACATATCGTGAGGCATCGAGAAACCAGTTAGTACGTAACAATCCAGGGGATTTAAATCAGTACTGTTGAGATGTCAAATTTGTTAGACCAAAACGTGTCAAAATTGTGCGGCATCCAGTTTTAAACAAAATAGCTTACGTGGTATGATGAGTCATCTTGCTGAAAAACTTCTTAAGTTCCAGACACCACTGTTTGAACCCACAGCTTCGCAACACTTAAAGTAATGTTCAAATGAACTTTTGTGGAAGTTTCTTCACCACAAAAAAATTTTAAAACTGAGGTGGCAGGACACTACCCACACTGTACACAATCCTTAGCACATTAAGACTGGCAGAAAATTATGTCCTAGTAACAAAGGAAACATCCTCTGGATGCATGCAAGCCTTTTATAGCTCACTATAAAAAATCTTCATGAGGAAAGAATCCAGTTCACCCCCCGCCCCGGTTGTGTCATTTTTTCCATGAACACAGAGGCAAACTGCAGCAACTAATTCCCTTTGTCCCTTTGCCTTAGCAGTGAGAGCATTTCTTTTACCATCAATGTGTAGGATTGATATCTAAGATACTCCCCAGAAATCTTAAGCATTGTTGGTTTGCTTACACAGATGATCTACAGCAATGACTGCTTTCGGTTCTCCGGGACCAGCACCTGAGCTCTTTTGACAACTTCAGGTCTTTCAAGTGACACTTCCTTGCCAGTATGTTCTGAAGCAAAATATTTTGGCACAACAACAAACTGTATACTTCAGATATTTAAAGAGATTAATTACTTCTGCTACTGAGTGCCCAGTAAAACGTCCTTTGACAAATCCAGCTCTATTATCATACACTGCACTTTGTTTCAATATCTTCTCCATTTTGATATTCAGTTGTTTGTTAGAAACAACTGGCAGTGCAGTGCAAACAATGTCTTTGAGAAGAATAATCAAGTCAAGATTTAATTTCATCTGGATTTTTGTGATGTACAGTATAATTTAGTAACTAAAGAGAAAAAAGTCTAGTGGGCCAATGCCTGGGTACAGCAACCACATTCAACTGATGCCTCCACAAAGAGGGAGCCCGAGACATCAGGAAGGAGATAACCCATAATTGGATTTATGGCAATGGCAAACAGTACAACACTTAGCACGGAGCCCTGGGATACTCCGTTTTCTTGGGAGAAAGTACGGGAGAGAGTAGTGTTCACCCGCACTTTAAATGTGCGTTCTGCCCTAAATTCGCGAAGAAAAAGGGGCAACCGACCGAGAAAGCCCCAAGAGAATAGTGTGCGGAGGATGCCTGTCCTCCAACAGGTATCGTATACTCTCTCCAGATCAAAATATATTGCTACTGTTCGGCGTTTCCGGAGAAAATTGTTCATGATATAAGTGGAGAGAGCAACAAGATGGTCAACTGCAGAACGATGCTTTCGGAAACCGCATTGGGCAGGTGTTAAAAGACTGCGGGACTCCAGCCACCAAGCTAAACGGCAATTCACCATACGCTCCAAAACCTTACATACACTACTCCTGAGAGAAATGGGACGATAGCTAGAGGGGAGATGTTTGTCCTTTCCAGGTTTCGGAACAGGAACGACTATAGCTTCCCGCCATCATCTGGGAAAAGTACTGTCGGTCCAAATTCCATTATAAAGGCGAAGGAGGTAATGCAGACTATGGTATGATACATGCAGCAACATTTGGATGTGGATACCATCCGGTCCTGGGGCGGAGGAGCGAGAAGAACAGAGTGCATGTTGGAGTTCCTGCATGGAGAAAACAGTATTGTAACTTTCGCGATTTTGAGAGGAGAAAGCAAGAGGTTGCAATTCCGCTGCACGTTTCTTCAGGAGAAACACTGGCGGGTAATTTGAAGAGCTCAAAATCTCAGCAAAGTGTTGACCCAATGAGTTAGAAATTGCGACGGGGTCCACTAATGTATCATGTGCGACAGTGAGCCCAGAGACCGGGGAGAAACTATGCGCGCCAGATAACCATCGAAACCGACTCCAAACTTCTGAAGAGGGAGTGAAGGTGTTAAATGAGCTAGTAAAGAAGTCCTAGCTTGCCTTCTTGCTATCGCGGATGACGCGACGACACCGCGCACGGAACTGCTTATAGCGGATACAGTTGGCTAATGTAGGATGGTGTCTGAAAACACGAAGAGCACGTCGCCGCTCACGTATTGCGTCACGGCATGCCTCGTTCCACCAAGGAACTGGGGGGCGCCGGGGCAAGTCTGAGTTGCGAGGTATTGAACGTTCCGCAGCTGTAAGAATAACGTCTGTAATATGAGTGACCTCATCATTGACGCTAGGAAAGTGACGGTCATCGAATGTCGCTAGAGACGAAAAAAGTGTCCAATCGGCTTGGGCAAACTTCCAGCGTCTCAAGCGCATATATAGCAGTTGTGGCTGCAATCTAAGGACACATGAAAAGTGGTCACTTGAGTGTGTATCAGCAAGGGCAAACCATTCGAAGCGCCGAGCTAGCGGAACAGTACCGACCGAAAGGTCCAAATGAGAGAAATTTGTCGTGGAGGCAGACAAAAATGTAGGGTCCCCAGAGTTGAGGCAAACAAGATCCGCTTGGTGGAAGACATCTATCAATAGTGAGCCACGCGGACAAGGATGTGGAGATCCCCAAAGCGGGTGGTGGGCATTGATGTCCCCAACCAGCAAATAGGGGGGGGTGGAAGCTGACCAAGAAGATGAAAGAGATCAGCTCGTGCCACTGGTGGGGACAATGGAATGTATACAGTACAAAGAGAGAAGGTGCATCCAGAAAGGGAAAGACTGACAGCAACTGCTTAGAAGGAAGTGTTTAAGGGGATTGGGTGGTAATGGAGAGTATCATGGAGAAGAATCATGAGTCCTCCATGTGCTGGAGTGCCTTCAACAGAGGGGAGATCAAATCGGACTGACTGAAAATGGGGGAAAACAAAGCGGTCGTGGGGACGCAGCTTTGTTTCCTGAAGACAGAAGACGACCGGCGAGTAGGATCGTAAGAGGATCGTCAATTCATCCCGATTGGCTCGAATGCCGTGGATATTCCAATGGATAATGGACATAGGGTGGACAGAAAATGGAAGAATGCGACCAAGCTTGCCGTCAACTCAACAACGGCTCAGAGCTTGCGACCGACAGCGTGGAACGGCACTCAGCTGAAGGCAGAAGATCCTGATCCATAGGTTGTTCAGGAGCAGCTCCTACCACCAGCGATCGGCCGGTTGATCGGCCACCAGCAGTGCGCCTCAGCGACACAGAAGACGGCCGAGGGCGGTTACCGGCAGGTGGTGCTGTAGATGAGACACGCCGTGGCAGAGAAGGAGAGGAACTGGGTTTCTTATCAGCCTTCTTGGAAACATGATGTTTAGATGAAGGAGGAACCGATGGTTGTGAAGTTGGGGAACGTAAAAAATCTTCACGAGTATGCTCTTTTTAGTAAGTCCGGGTGTCTGACTTTTGGGATCGAGATTTAGCAGAACCCGATGAAGGGTGAGCCATAGAGTGAGCAGGTGAAAGTGGGGAGGTTGAACGGGCGATCCTTGCGCTGGCCGATCTAACGACCGTGTCACTAAAGGTGAGATCACAAGTCTGCGTGGCAGCCTCCTTTGTTGGCCGAGGAGAGGCAAGGACAGTGCTGTATTTACCTGTCTGAGGCACAGTGGGCTTTCGACTGGCAAATAATTTTCGAGCAGCAAAGGTCGACACCTTTTCCTTCACTCTGATTTCCTGAATGAGCTTTTCGTCTTTAAAATGGGGCGATCTCGAGAGGAAGCAGGGTGGTCACCCATACAGTTGATGCAACGAGGGGATGGAGGTGGACAAGCTCCCTCATGGGCATCCTTGCCACACGTAACACATTTGGCCGGGTTGGAACAGGACTGGCTGGTATGATTGAACCGCTGGCACCGATAGCAACGCGTAGGGTTTGGGACGTAGGGGCGAACGGAAATTATCTCCTAGCCCGCTTTTATTTTCCATGGGAGTTGAATTCTGTCAAACGTCAAGAAGACAGTACGAGTTGGAACGATGTTCGTGTCAACCCTTTTCATAACTCTATGAACAGCCGTTACGCCCTGGTCAGGCTCCATCGAGGGAGCGTGTATAAACGACTTCATGTGAGGAATTTGAAGTGCGTTGCACTTTCACCCGGACAGGGAAGGTGTGGAGCAGTGAAGTACGCAGCAATTTTTGTGCCTGGAGGGCACTGACTGTTTCTAACAACAAGGTGCCAATCCGTAATCTGGAACAAGACTTTACAGGACCTGCAGTTGCGTCAACACCTTTCTGAATAATGAAAGGGTCGACCGTGGAGAAGTCGTGACCTTCGTCAGACCGAGAAGCAACAAGGAACTGTGGCAACGATGGAAGAACTGTCTGTGGCTGTGACTCAGTGAACTTACGCTTGTGAGCAGACATAGTGGAAGATGAGGAAACCATTGCGGAAGAATCCCCCATGATTACCGGCGTCTCCGATGGCGCGCTCCTCCCTTGAGGGGGGCCTCTCTGAGGGCACTCTCGCCTTAGGTGATTGTTCACACCTCAGGTCACACCTCCCGAGAAACGGACGGAGGGACCAATCGGCACTTTCGGAAGGTATCTGCTCGGGTAATCACCCCTCCCTGGGCCTGGCCGTTAACAGGGGTAAGTACGTGTCCTACCTGTCTACCCGGGGCGGGGAGTTACGTCTTACCCCGTCACCGGCTACGCACGAAAATGCGTGGGTCGGCCTTCAGGGAGGAAGAAAGAAAGGGAAAAACAAAGAAAGGGAAAGGAAAGAAGAGAGGTCTCAAACGCCGCAGCGGAGAAAAGGGTAAAGAGAAGAGGTAAGGAAAAAAGAAGGACAAAGGAAAAATGAAGACATGCAAGCAGAGAAGGCGAAGAATGCGTTACATTTACGAGCGTCCGTCTCCGGACGTAGGCACAAACCATACTCCCAGAGGGGGAGAAAGGGAAGGAAAGAGCCAGAGGTGAGGGGAGGGGGGGTCGAAGATGGGGAATCGGGAAGGATGCGGAAAAGGAAGGTATGCAGCCCGGAAAGGAAGGAGGGCCACATTAGCTCTGGGTCCCGTGCTCACTACGCACGTAGCCACAAAACAGTTGTGGACCCCCTGGGGGGGGATTGCATAAGTGTGCAAGGGTTGGTACCATATGACCCACCCTCACTTGGGCAAGGAGACTGTTTATGAGAGTAGTTCGAGGGGCACCAGTGGCCAGTCTTACTCCACGACAATGGAATGGATCCAACAATTTCAAGGCTGAAGGAGCTGCTGATATGTAGACCTAGCAACTATTCTCCAATTGGGACGAGACCAGGGCCTGGTAAATATGGAGGACAGTAGTGTGATCCACACCCAAATACGTGTGGACATTGAAGCAGAGACAAATTAAACTTTAGCACACAGCTTTTGCTTCCTTAGCTAACAAGTACGGGTCAGCCATGTGAGCTTTTTATCCAAGAAGCGTCTTAAAAACTGGGACTGTGCAGAAACATCTAGGTGATGGGTATTCAAGTAGAGTTCTGGGTCAGGAAGGATGATACAACAGAAATGCACGTTTCTGCAGTGGGGAACTGGGAGCCATGAGAAGGGTTCAAGCACAGTCTCAGAACTGGCACCTCAGAACTGGAATTCATTCAAGGTTAAAGATAGGGAAGTATACTAAACGCAAAAGTCATCAACATACTGCACAGGGATGGCCGGTGGTCCAAAGATCGCAACTAGTCCATTGAAAATGATGTGCAATTATGCAGCACTCTGTCCAGAGCCCTACAGGGCACTGTTCTCTTGGTCCCATGAAGAGCTGAGTGATGTACCAATGCTAACGCAAAACAGTCAATGGGATAAAAACTGACAAACAAAAACCAGTAGAGAGCCTAAAGAGCCCCTATCGTGGAGGGCACGTAAAATGTGATAACACCAACTGGTGTCACATGCATTATGTAGGTCAAGAAAGACAGCATTGTCCCTCCCGGAAACCACACCAATAGGGGTACAAAAAGCCCTGCGATTCAAGGACCCAGCACAATCGTCGGGCTACCATCCTATCAAGCATTTTGTGCAGTACATTTGTGAGGTTAGTAGATGTCAACAGATATTGCGGTTTTCTCTAGCTTCAGAGCTAGGACAACGATACTACCTCATAATTGCAAAGGGAAAATAGCTCCTAGCCCAATATAGTTTAAGAAGTTGAATAGATAGAGTATGGTTAAATTCAGATGTTGGACTATCTGATTATGAATCAAATTGAGGCCTGGGTTGTACCACATGACAAGAAGAGACTGAAGCAATTCCTAGTCAGTGGAAGATTCATTTTACATTTCAGCATGATAGGGGTGAGGGAGGAGGAGGGAGGTGGTGTGATGGATTGGGAGATGTCTTCAACTTTTCACTTACATGTTAGGAAGGTAGCGGGTAAGTAGAGGACACCGATGTTGTCACTAAGTAGGTCACAAGATATTCAGCAAGCACCAACACATCAGTACAAATCCGATCATTAAGCACATTACCCGAAACAATTATCTCTGGAAGCACAGACTACTATGGAGCTTGACTCAACCTGGATGACGAGGTATACTTTTCCAAGGAGGAGACATATCACTACCAGCATTCTTTCTTATTCCGTTTCACTAGATAGCGAGCCTCAATGCGAAGCCTCTTAAAAAGTTATGAATGTTTTCTGTGAAGGACATCACCTGACATACTTAACGGCTCCCTGATTATGCTGAATAGTTGTTGCAATATCTTTGGTACACTATAACACAGGCCAGAATTGAAGATGGCCTGCAGACAAGAGAATAGCTGTTCCAGTAGTGCAGCTGATTGCATCTGACACCTCCTGCAGCCTCATCAATGCAATCAAGACGGGGGCAAAGGTGACACCAAGACCAATTGCCTGTTGGTTCTTCGAAGAGCCCGAAGTGACAATCGGTCTGTCAAGCCACAACAACGAAGTGTCAGTATCACTGAAATGTGATCACTGTTACAATGATAATCATGTAGTGACCATTGCAACAAAGCCTTGAGATTGGAGGATGAGATCGCAATGTCAATAGCCAGGAAATGGATGGGAGTACCGTCATTGAGGTGGCACAGATCAAGATCAGAAAGAAGTTGGTCATTGAGGTGGCACAGATCAAGATCAGAAAGAAGTTGGTCAATCAGAAGGCACCTATGAGACGAAGTATTATTTCCCTTCATGGGTGGTGAACATTGAAATCTCAAAGGAGAGAAACGGGAGGGCAAGTGGGGGAATTGTTGGATAAAGATTGTCATCTCAAGGTACGTAAGTGCCCTGCCTGGAGGTAAAGAAATGTTTGAAATGGTGATCACTGGCATCATTAGCACTTGCACTGCTACTGCTTCCAATGTGGCACAGAGGGGAATCCACTCACCAACACTGACGACAGTCTTGCAAACCAATGTACAGACCCCTCTGTGCATACTTTCTTAGTGCCAGCATGGTTCCAACAGAATACACAGAAACCTCAAAAATTTGACGAATGGTCATCAGTGAAGTGAGTTTCTTGGAGAACTGCATTGATCACAAGACAACAGGAAATTAGTTGTTTTTATTGTTGTTGTTCCAGCAGGAGACATTAATATTCAGTGTAGTTCCACTGGATCATCACACTGAGGATGTTGCTGTTAGAAGTGAAGGGGCCAGGAGGACAGGTCACACCCCAAAATCACTGTTATCAATGGGGGTGCTAATCGATGAACATTGGTTTGGGGTCCGATGTGGGGGAAGAGACGGTGGGACATCTGGCTTCTCCTGGATGACCCGAGTAGTGTTCTCTGAGATATCTTCCTCTTCTCTTTCACAACTTCTTGGAAAGGCCTATCCACTGTGGGTTTAGGAACAGAAGAAGAGCAGGCAGTCCTGGGAGTACACAGTCCAGGTCGCTTGTGTGTGGGTTTCCAGGGAGAATGTTCCTGAGAAAGCCCTGTCCTTAGTAAACTTCAGAGAAGGAAGCTGCTACTCTGGCGGCATACAAGGAATGGTTCCTGTAGATGGTATCATAGGAACCAGAAGAGGGAGAAAACTTATCATCCTCTTGATCAAGTTTATTTGCACTATTGCTAAATGTCAATACTGAAGGAGTAAATAAACCAGGTATTGCTGACTATCTGGCCACAGTAGTGGCAAAGGTCAATATTGACATTGGTTACAATCCTACTTCTTCAGAGTTTCTACATATTAAAGGCAATGTGTTAACTTCTGTTCCTAGATTTTGCATTCTTCAAGTCGATTAATATACTTTGGAGATTAGGGAGGATGGCTGTTCCTGCAAATAACATGGACAGGTAGCAGCACACAGTGACTTTTCATGATGTGGCCAGCCACAATCTCCACAAATAAGGTTGTACATACACACCACAAAAACATATGCTCAAAGTCTCGCATTTGAAACACCTTATCGGCAGTGAGAAATACCATTTCAGCGATAACAAATTACTGACATTTTCTGGAAGCGACTATCCCTCAAAAGTGGAGATGAATACACCAGCGTCTACTTGCTGTTTGGTGGGACTCAACACATGACATACAATGTGAATCTCTCACATCTCAAAGGGTTCATGCAGTTCTTTGTCTGCCTCCAGCATTAGGTCCCAGTGAATCACTAATCCTCCTATTATGATAAAGTTCTTATGGCATGTCATGGCAACAGGTGCATAAACTAATTATTCATAAGAAAGTAAGAATCGGGATTGGGTAAGCTTTGTCTTCTTAATTAAGATACAACCACTTGGTAATTTCCTAAGGAAAGAGTGCTGCCAAATAATTTTTCAATATTCTCCACAAAGAAACTTCTGTTTAATTGCATCCTTTATCTGTTTCGGTGCAAACCATGAATTGAAGGGAGTAACTGCAAGTCATTTTATTTTACTTTCCTCCCTTGATGTAGCCATGGGGCAATGTTCCTGGGCTCTTAAAAATTTGCACTGAATTGTGATCTGTCTAAAGAGACTGCCAGGACCTCATGGTCACCAACTGATAACTGTGGTCATTTCAGAATCCCAAATATCTGCCATGATGCCACCTATTCCACACAAAGGCTCTCTCCACTGGAGCCATCCAAACATGACAGAGGTCATCTAGTGTTCTGGCATTCTGGCCAATGTCTTGAGTCCCTGTATCCCCACCCCTCCCCCCTCCCCAAAGAGACGTGCATCTTCTCCTCAGATAAGCACTAAGCACCTACTACTCAGCTTCCGCAGGGGGCTGACAGTCAATACTGTGATCCCTGCATGGCCTGAAGGTCAAACCCAGACGTGGGGACTGAACATAAGTTAAACAAAATATGTGGTGTAAAATAAGGGAACAAAATGGGAGAAGCCAGAGTTGACCTCCTAAGCATGACCTAGGTTGCCAGCTGGGAATCTGTCTTAAAGATCAAGTAAGAGAGAAAGAGATAGTAAAATTGAAGCACAGGAAGGGAATAATAATGCAATAGCTAAAGGTCTTGTGCTCACCAAGCACGTACTTACAAAAGCTGTGTGCCCTCTTGGAGACTAAAAATGAAAGTAAGGTAGAAGAAAATAGAACTTAAGCAGACTGGTGGGGAAAAATTTAGAATGGAAAGTAATAGCAACATAGTACCCTTTCTTTAACCATCAATCATCAATCTAGAAGGGAGAGAAACTGCTGCCTATTATTATTTTTTAACTTTTCAGGAAGATTTTTCAAATACATGGAATGAAAAATTCATTATCTTTCCAACTAGCCAAGTGCAAGCAGAGGACACTACTGGGTGTAAAGCACAGAAAAAAATTTAGAGACAGATGTGAATTTTTAAAGGGAGGGAGGGGACTATCAGATTGAATATCTGTCTACCAAGGAATAGGAAACACTAATGTTACAATTACTTAAATTAGAATGTAGAGCAACATCATGAAGGAATTATCCAATGGGACATAAATATGTACATGTACATGTACAGACAAATTAAAATTTCAAAGAAGTTGAATAATTTATCAAAGAGAAAGAGCTTCACAAATTTAGCAAGTCAGTAATGTGTTCGTCCACCTCTGGCTCCTATGCAAGCAGTTATTCAGCTTGGCATTGATTGATAGGAGTTGTTGGACGTCTTCCTGAGTGACATCTTACCAAATTCTGTCCATCTGGCCCGTAAGATCTTCAAAATCCCGAGCTGGTTGGAGGGGCCTACCCACAATGCTCCAAATGTTCTCAACTGGGGAGAGATTCAGCAATCTTCCTGGCCAAGGTAGGGCATGGCAAGCACAAAGACAAGCAGTAGAAAGTCGCGCTGTGTGCAGGCTAAGATGTAAACCCAGAATGACATGCCATGAAGGGCAACAAAGGGGACATAGAATATTGTCAAGGTACTGCTGTGCTGCAAGGGTACCACACATAGCAACCAAAGGGGTCCTGCTATAAAAAGAAATGGCATCCCAGACCATCATTCCTAGTCATAAGGCTATACAGCCTTATGACAGTGTGTGAGAGTCAGGTTGGTAGCCCCACTGCTGTCCAGGCCATCTCCAGATACATTTTCAGCCTGGAATCTAATTGGCTGGAACAGAACTGTCTTCTATGATGAGTCCTGCTATGAATTGATCCCAATGACTAGTGAAGACTTCTCTGGAGATGCCCCGGACAGTACTGGAATACCAACCTGATCGCTGTCTGCCTTATGGCCTGACAACCAGGAGTGATGGTCTGGGGTGCCCTTTTGTTTCATAGCAAGAACCTTTAGGTCATTAACAGAAGCACCCTTACAGTGCAGGGGTACATCAACAATATTCCATGCCCTTCATAGCACACCATCCTGGGCTTATATTTCAGCAAGTTCATGCCCACCTGCACAGAGCGCAGAGCGTGAGTTTTTACCGCTTGTTTTTGTGCTTGCCAAACCCTAACTTGGCCAGCAACATCACCATATCTCTTCCCAACTGCGAAAATTTGGAGCATTATGGGCAGAGCCCTCCAACCAACTCAGGATTCTGACAATGTAACACACCAGTTGGACAAAATTTGGCATAATATCCCTCAGGCAGGCATCCAAAATCTCCATCAATCAATGCCATGCCAAATAATTGCTTGCACTAGGACCACCGGTAGACCAAAACATTGTGGACTTTTGAAATACGTAAAGATCCTCCCTCCCTCCCTGGCTCCCTCCCTCTGTCTGTCTCTCCGCCCACCCCCATCTCTCCCATCCCCATAATCACCCTCCCCCTCCCCCTTCCCCTTCCAAGTGTCGGAAAATCTTCCAGTAGTCCATATTAAATTAGAAGTTTGAGGAGGGTTCCCACAACATTTCTGGTGAGCTGTCACAGCATGCTTTAATCTATTTTTAATCTACTTTAATCTATTTTGTCATGACCTGGAACAATATCTTATGCCTGAGACAATGTCACATCCAGCTCCCACATATATCTCATAATTGCTGGAAATGACTCCTCAACTGACCTCAGCATAATAAAATGTGAATGATTGAGGAGGTACTGATAACAGTGCTGAAGTGTATGCTCTGCCCTATGGTCATAATCTTAGACCTTCTCATAATATGAAGTTTTCTACTGCTCAGCTATGGTAGCGTGAGCTCTGATGTCACTTAGCAGATGACCAGTAAAATGCCAATTCTTTAAAGAATCTAACTCCCGTGTATAAAACAGCTTCAAATTTTGATTACTCCACAAATGAGTTAATGTGATAAAAAACTGACACCAAGCATGTAGGTAAGACAAGTTTACAAAAAGTTCGAAATTATGTGTAAAGTTTGTTGGAAATCACTAAGTGCTCTCATTATCGAACACTGAACGATTATAATAAGGGTAAAACAATGGAAACTCCAGGTTGAAATTTAAAAAAAAAAACCACACACACACACACACACACACACACACACAGGTCAAGCACACATAACCAGAGGGGTAATTTGCACTCAATTTTATGCAAATGCTTGTTTTTCCTGTGTCTCGAAGTTTATGACATATCCCCTGAACAAGGTATCATACAACGATATTTCTTTCCAAGTTCATTTAGTAGTATGTGTAGATACTGCATGTAAAATGTGTTGCAAATAGAGTTATTAGTAAAGGAATAATAAAACATCATGCCCGATGCAGCAGCATTAATGCATGAACACTAAAAGTGTCAGAGGTAAACTTTTTTTTCCTTTCATCATTTTATTTGGGGGGGGGGGGGGGGGGGGGGGTTTCATTTGAAACTGCATGTAAAGTTTGTTTCATATCTCAATGTGCTCTTATTCACAAATATTGGATGAATATGGTCTGGGCAGTTGTGAATAGTCAGTTATGCTGCCTCAAGCCATATGCACATTTTCTAACTCTCAATACTTGCCTTATTGTGTCAAACCTTTAATATAAGATTATATCCATTAATGATTAGATGATGACAGCATTTTACATGTTAGAACTCTGACAATAATTATATTAAATACAATATTAAATTTCTGTTGCCACTGGAAGCAGTTAGACAGGTAATCTGCAACTGGTGCAGGATCCTATGAACCGGGTTAACCATTTAGTAATATAGATATGCATCAAATTCCCACAAAGGAGGATGAGGGTCAAGAGGGAGGGGGTGCTGTTTAATAGGGTTGTAAAGAGCATCCGAGAGCATTATTAGAGGGCTGTTGCAGACCAAATATTATTACCTCACTTGTCATGTATATGAGGTAATCCTTTTTATGGAGGCTACAGCATCTGTAAAGATGGGCCTCTTGTATGGAAGGACTCAAGGGTCTTCTCTGCGTTAAGTACTTCTACATGGGTCCTGAATTGTTAACGTTTAACTGCAGCAAAAAAAAAGTCATTTTAACACTTAAGCTTTTATGTGCCTTATCTTCGACCCAGCAGCTAAGTGGATTTCAGATTAGGGTTTGTTGGCTCCCTTAGTAAAACACCAAAGTTTGAAAGACTGTTATAACACTACCAACCTGACAACCAATTGATGATTCAGCACAATTTTTCAGAATGCCGTTTTTCTCTCTTGTGTTTTAAAATGGTAACTTTACTACTCAAAGACATTTGCTGGTTTTTACAGATCTCTGAAAGACATGGCAGACCTTGACTTGCTGCTACCTCATGCTATCAAGTCCTGGTACACAGAATAAACTTTACTACAAATACCTGCCTGAATGGCATTTACAAATACAGGTGTTGCCACCAGCTCACAGCAACAATGTTTATATAGAGGAGTTCCATGGCTTGCAGCAGAAAGTTACATGCCATTTGTTTGTCATCCTGTATGCAGTATTGAGGTGTCCAGTAAGTCACTGCTCATTTTTGCGAAAGTGATAATTTTACTCTGTAAATGGTTCAAATGGCTCTGAGCACTATGGGACTTGAAATCTGAGGTCATCCACCCCCTAGAACTTAGAACTACTTAAACCTAACTAACCTAAGGACATCACACACATCAATGCCCGAGGCACGATTTGAACCTGCGACCGTAGCGGTCACACGGTTCCAGACTGAAGTGCTTAGACCCGCTTGGCCACACCTTACTCTGTAGATCACAATTCCAACAGTGTAGACTTATGCTACATACAACACCATGGTCATGTTTTCTTATACATTATTGTTGAGGTCTTTTTGCTGCTTCAGTCTCCAAGTGCTTTGATATTACATTATTTCATGAGAATACATAAATATGCAAAGCAGGAAATGTGCAGCAATAGTGCTTTTTGTGTGTGGAGACTAGAGTAATTGACAACTGTCTGGAAACGGATAGAAAGTGTGTTTACCACCATTGGCTGGAGCACAGTATCCAGAAACAATCGTGCTAGGATTTTTTGCGAAGTGCAAGGCCTAAACTGAAAGATCAGGCAATTCTGATACGATCTCAAATGCTGACTACTTCGCCTCTACTATCAGTTGGAGAACTGTGGGCAATTTCAACAGTTGACTTTCCTGCTCTTGGATAATAACGCTGGTGACACTTCTTTAAAGTCTATATTCTTGCTGACAAAATTAGATTTCAGCACTTTTAAGAGAAAATGAAAAATTCAGCACCACACAGCTCTGAAACTGGTCCACACAAAACAGTGATTAACAATACCAAGATAGAGCTTTTTGGGAATAATACATAGGACAAAGATTAAAGGATGAGCCATATTGGGACTCACATGGAAATGTGAAATTGTATGCATTTCTCAATAAATTTGTGTCAATTGTTTGAAAATTCAACTTAAAAAATAAAATATAATGAGAAGTTGAGAAGATATGAAAAACTCATGGCAGAAATTAATACTGCTGATACCAGAATTTGATATGTAAGGAATACAGTGCAACAAGATCAAGGACAACCAGCAACTACACAAGATTATATAACAAACTAAATGATTAAACAGCAACATAATTCACAAATTTCAAGTATTTTCATTAAAGATTTCCTAAATGCAGTCAAAAAATTGGGTCAAATACTTCTGTTAAAGAAAGGAGGAGATATTGAGAATTTCACACAAAAAGAAAATTAAGCCACTGGTAGTCCAGACATCCATTTTTAAAATTAATAGAAATAAAGAATTTCGGAAAAACAAGCCAACGTATTTTTATTTTATCTGACAACTGTATGACTGGGAATCCTGGGGTTGTCTTTCCATTGCAGTAAGGTCCTCCTCTAAAGGACTGTATTCAAGTTCTGAGTAGCAATGCATGTTCAGGCCAACAAACCAAAGAGAACTATGTCCCTCAGGATGGCATATTAAATGCCTTTTTTACATAACAGTGCTGTGTCCACAGTCACAACTGCTGTCCAGTGTTTTATTTTTGTGGACGATTTTTCAATCTCTTGCTGATATTCTGGTATCAAAAGACAAACAACTACAATTAAAATTAGAAAGGCTTTGATTATTAGCAAAAACCACAGGTTTCAAATTTGTCTTTGGAGAAAGTAGTGAGTGTCAATTTTAAATGTGTATGTCATGCTTGTAATCCACCTGAACTGCTACTGGAGATCATCATTCTTATTTTAAAGAAATCAATGAAGTACCTGAGCATCATCTTCGATTAAAAAAAAAAAAAAAAAAAAAAAAAAAAAAAAAAAAAAAAAAAAAAAAAAAAAAAAAAAAAAAAGCACACCTCACTGCCAAAAATCAGTCATCATAAGATAAGAGCTCTAGATGTTGCCAATATCTTTAAATTATTACAGGCACATACCATGGGATGGAAGGGGGCAGACGGATCCTCCTCATTGTTAGTTCACAAAGCCTCTGTTCAATCTCAACTGGCTTATATCTGTACTGTAAATACTTCTGCAGAATCATCCAGTCTAATGAACTTTGACTCCATTCACCCTGACAGATTTAGATTGAAGACAGAAGTCCTCAGCTTAAGCCCTATACTCAACATCGTTGCTGAGGAACCACCTGTAACCACTCAACCTTCCGTAACCTCCTACAGCTTTCAAGCTTCTTATCCAACCACAATTAGAACAAGGATATATAACAACAGCAACATGACCATTGGAGATTACATCAAAAGAGCAAATTTAGAACTCAGTGTGTCAGACCCGCATATTTTAATACAAGTCTGTAACAATGGAGCAAATGTCCTTCCCTGGTTAGTAGTGAGACCCCAGATCACATAAAAACAAAATCATTGACCAACTGCTCTGGCAGGCAACCATCATCAGGAACCAACCACCACACAGCAATCTTGTCACATCCTCACTTGTGGCACCAACAACCAGATGGCACTTCGTTCAGTGAAATATGAGGAAAATTTGTCCAAGCACAGCAGCCCCTAGTTGCTCGCAGCAGGAAGTGTGTGTCAAGTACAACTGTTTCTGAGATAGTGTCAACAGCTAATTGACTCATTGTGCCTGATGCCTACGATTACATCAATTGCGGAAAGAACAGACTGGCTAGTCCTGAACTAAAAACATTCAGATTTCCCATCAAAGATGACGAAAGGTTACAGAAAAACCATAGGAAATCATTTTTAAATGAAATCACTGCTAACACTTGACAGTGAAATAAATAAACTTACCATCACAATTTTGGCTGTGGAGCCATTTTCAAATGAAAGGTAAAAACTCAAACCAATAAAACATATGGGTAACAAAATGCAAAGCGTAGTGCAATAACATCTGATAAACCCAATTTAAGGAACAGTACTTCTGATTTCACCTTGCACTTAAAGACAGACTACAGCTGAAAACACGGTAGAGAAATAAGTAAATAACAAAAACTTTTAGTCAAATGGTGGCAATGATTTCATTTAAGAGTATATCAAATATATTACGACTGAGCCCCCCAACCAATGAAAAATCATAATATGATATCACTTCCATATTCTAATGCCTGCTGCAGACTAACATAAATGGAAGCAAACACGAGCGAGCAAGCATTCACAGACAGTTCTCCAGTGTTCACTATCTCTTGTTTGTATCTGTGACCAACTTTTCACACTGGAAGAAAGGGAGGGGGACACAAGGGAATGAGCACAGTGTGACAACTCTCTGAACACTGTATTTTAATTTATTTATTTATATTTATTATATTTTTTAGTAATAATAATGTCACACAAGTCCACTTGTTAACACCAAGTTACAGCAATGACGTAAATCTTTGTTACCGATACAAAACTATTTTCCTTGGTGTTTTTTGACAAAGCAAGGAAAATGAAATAGGAAATTAAGTATGTAGGTGTCTGAATTTGTACATAAGTGTGAAACTTGCAACTCTAACAATCTTTATCATTATTCCAAAACTTTGCACACATGTCGGTTAACGTCTTTTTCTGGGTCCTCATTACTGCAGCCCAGATTTCATGTTACATCAAAAAAGAAATATGTACATAAATAAGTAACCCAAATTGGTGACACGTGTAAAGCATCAATTATATGTAAAAGCCAAAATTTAATTTTTTTGTTAGAAAATGCAAGTTCAGAGGTAGGCAAGTCAAATGTCTATGTTAACTCTTACTCCGTTCACTTCTGCTACAAAGTACTGAAGTAACAGTGTCTCCTGCCAAAGTATTTAAGTCACGCTGGAATGGAATGCAAAACTTTATAATAATATACTTTTCAAAATGTTATGTTACTGTGCACAGTCTTCTGTCCAACAATATGTTTTTATAAACAGAGAAAGATTGCCCAATGTCGCAAGAAGTCAATGGTGCATATTTATACAGAGGGATTGTTTGGTTTGTTTTTCTTTAGGGCGTGAAAACAACTAGGATCATATGCACCCATGTCAGAACCGTAGAACACGAAGACATAAAAAGAGCTAAAAATGACTACCCATTAAGCTCAATCAAAGGAAGGAAAGACCACTAAACACAGGTATGTGGAGAAAGGTCTATAAAATATGCCATAGAGAAATGGAGGTCGTGAACCAAAGATTAAATGTTCTTCACCATATTGCTATGATGGATAAAAAGTAAAACGCAGTTAACAGCTGAGCATCATTCGCTAAAATGGCCAATAACTCAGACACCAAACATAAATGAGACCATAAGTGGTAAAAAAAAAAAGGGGGGGGGGGGCATTCCATCAGGAAATGGCAAACCATCAAAGGTTGAGGGCAACAAGCACAAAGTGGCAGGGGAGCACCACTTAACAAATGGTGATGGCTAAAAAGACAGTGCCCAATACACAGCTAAACTGATCTCTTCACGGCAAGAGGGCCGAGAGGAGGTCGTCCAAGCCACTGGGAGAGGCTTAATTCCCTGTAGCTTGTTCCCATGAAGGGAGGACCAGTGGTGATGCCAAAGTGACGCCACCTGCTGACAGGAGGCAACACAGTGATGATCATTTTCCTCTCTCTCTTTTTTTTTGTGGGGTTTTAGGGCGCTCAACTTCGAAGGTCATTAGCGCCCAGTCACAAATGTAAGTGCACATATAATCTGGTAAAACTCTATGGGGGGAGGGGGGAAGGGGGGGACGACACCAGAAAGTTCTTACAAAGACGCAGATAAAATAATTAAAAGAGTTAGATGTCTTTGGACAATTCCATCAAAGTAATAAAACGAAGAACACGAGCAGCTGCTCGAGCGTCATCAGCTAAAATTTCTTGTAAGGTAGATGGCAAAGACAGGACAACACGAGATTGATTAAAAGGGGGACACGACAATAAAACATGGCGCATTGTCAATGCATGACCACAAGGACACTGCGGGGCGGGGTCACCGGATAGCAGGTAGCGGTGGCTAAACCGGCAATGCCCAATCCGCAACCTGGCCAAAATGACCTCCTCTCACTGAGAGGGTCGGGAGGAGGTTATCCAAGCTGTTGGGAACGGTTTTATGGCCCGGAGCTTATTTTCTTGAAGTGACAACCAAGTATCCCACCATAATGACACAAACCTCTTACAAACAACTCCACTAATGTCAGATGATGGGACACAAAGGGAGGCTGGCTGAGGCAGGAGGACTGCAGCCTTGGCCACAGCATCAGCAGCCTCATTCCCAGGCACTCCTACATGGCCTGGAACCCACAAAGCTAACAGGAGAGCCATCATCAGCAAAAGAATGGAGGGATTGCTGGATCCGTTGCACCGAGGGATGGACCGGAGATGGAGCTCCATGGCTGTGAAGAGCACTGAGTGAATCAGAGCACAGTACATACGGAGAATGGCGGTGGCAGCAGACATACTGAACGGCCTGATTGAGAGCAAAAAGCTCGGCCGTAAAGCTGGAACACTGGTCGAGGAGCCGGTATTTAAAGGTGATGTCTCTGATGACAAAGGCACAGCCGACACCATTGTCAGTTTTGGAGCCATCAGTGTAAATAAAGGTGTTACTGGCGAGTCGCGCACGAAGTTCGACAAACCGTGAGCAATACACTGCATCCGGAGTACCCTCCTTCAGGAGCGAGCTGAGGTCAAGATGAATGTGAACTGGAGCCTGGAGCCAAATTGGTGTCGGGCTCTCACCCTCTCTGAAGGTGGTAGGGAGGGCAAAATCCAATTGTCGAAGCAGGCGACATAAGCGGACTCCAGGGTGCAGCAGGGCAGACACATACAACCCATACTGACGGTCGAGAGAATCGTCGAAGGAGGACTGATAAGAGGGGTGGTCGGGCATTGATAACAGCCGGCAGGCATACCGACAAAGCAGTACGTTGCGCCGGTAGGTCAATGGTAATTCGGCAGCTTCAGCATAAAGACTCTCGACAGGACTAGTATAGAATGCTCCGGTCACAAGACGTAACCCCCGATGAAGGATGGAGTTGAGACGGCGTAAGAGGGATGGCCGAGCAGACAAGTAGACGAGGCTCCCATATTCCAGCTTTGATCGGACTATGGAACGATATAAGCAAAGCAGGACAGTGTGAGCCGCTCCCCAAGATGTACCACTGACAACACGGAGGACATTAAGGGAATGTGTACAACAGGCAGCCAAATAAGAGACGTGCGAAGACCAAGAAAGTTTCCTGTCCAGTGTGAGCCCTAAAAATATCGTTGTCTTCACGAATGGGAGAACAACGGGACCGAGATGTAAGGATGGTGGAAGGAATGCTGTAAATCGCCAAAAGTTTATGCAAACCGTCTTCTCTTCAGAGAACCGGAAGCCATTAGCCACACTCCATGGGTATAGGCTGTCAAGACAACGCTGAAGGCAGCGCTCCAGGAGGCATGTTCTCTGGGCACTGCAGTAGATCGCAAAGTCATCGACGAAAAGAGAGCCGGAGACGTTAGGTGGAATGCAATCCACAATCGGATTGATCGCTATGGTAAAAAGGGCTACGCTCAAAACGGAGCCCTGAGGCATTCCATTCTCCTGGAGGAAGACATTTGACAATACGGAACCCACACATACCCTAAACATTCGATCTGTTAAAAATGAATCAATAAAAAGTGGCAGGTGACCACGTACGCCCCACCTGTGCATAGTGCGGAGGATACCTCCTCTCCAACAGGTATCATAAGCCTTCTCCAAATTGAAGAACACAGCTACCACTTGGCACTTTTGCAAAAAGTTGTTCATGATGAATGTCAACAAGGTCACAAGGTGGTCAACAGCGGAGCGGCGTCGACGAAAGCCGCATTGAACATTGGTAAGTAGCCGTCGAGATTCAAGAATCCAAACCGACCGAGCGTTAACCATGCACTCCATCACCTGACCTTCGATCCAGATGCGATTATAGGTACGAAGAAGAAAGCTTTTGCCTGCCGGAGAAAGGTGTGTCAGCATCTGAACGTGAATGGCATCTGTCTCTGGAGCAGAGGACTGGGACAGTGCAAGTGCACTTTCGAGTTCCCGCATGGTAAAGGGGGCATTACAATTTTCCAGATTCAGCGAGTGGAAGGAAGGTCGCTGAGCCTCTTCTGCCTCTTTTCTGGGAAGGAAGGCAGGGTGGTAATGGGCGGAGCTTGAAACCTCCGCGAAAAAGCGGCCGGAGGTGTTTGAGACATCCACAGGGTCCACAAGTACCTCATTACCGGAAGTCAGGCCAGGTATCGAGGAGTGGGCCGTAATGCCCGACAGCCAGCGCAGGCCACCCCAGATGACAGACGAGGGAGTAAAACTGTTAAAGGAGCTTGTGAAAGAGGCCCAACAAGCTTTTTTGCTGTCTTTGATGAATCGACGACACTGCGCTCTGAGGCATTTGTAATTAATACAATTCGCCAGCGTAGGATGGCAGCGAAAGGTGAGTAAAGCACATCGTCGAGCACGGATAGCGTTTCTGCAAGCCTCATTCCACCAGGGGACTGAAACGTGACGTGAAGAAGAGGTAATACGAGGAATGGAACATTCGGCCGCATTGATGATAACAGCCGTGAGGTATTCGACCTGACTGTCACAGCTGAGAAAATCTTTGTCCGGAAAGGTCGCCAGGGAGGAGTAAAGTCCCCAGTCAGCTTTCGGTATGTTCCAGCTCGAGGGACGTGGGGATGGGGTGAGGTGCAGGAGATGAACAAGACAGGGGAAATGGTCACTCGAATAGGTGTCAGCAAGGACACACCACTCGAACCGATGGGCAAGAGTAGTAGAACAGATCGAGAGGTCCAAGTGGGAGTAGGCATGAGTAGAGTCCGAGAGGAAAGTTGGGGCACCAGTACTGAGGCAGACAAGATTGAGATGGTTGGAAACATGCACCAAGAGGGAGCCTCTCTGACAGGATGCAGGAGAACCCCAAAGTGGATGATGGGCATTGAAGTGGCCAAACAATAAAAACGGCGGAGGAAGCTGAGTAATCAGGTGCATCATGTCAGCCCGACTATCTGCGGATGACGATGGAGTGAAGACAGTACAAACAGAAAAAGTAAAGGCAGAAAGAGTAATATGGACAGCTATTGCTTGGAGTGGGGTGGTCAATGGGATGGGATGGTAATAGACATCGTCCCGAACGAGCAACATGACCCCACCATGAGCTGGAATACCGTCCACAGGAGTTAGGTCAGATCACTCTGAGGTATAGTGGGTAAAAGCAATATGGTCAGTTGGGCATAGCATCGTTTCCTGGAGACCAATGACGAGCGGACAGTGCAGGCGGAGGAGCAGTTGTAACTCCACCCGATTAGATCGAATACCTCTTATGTTCCCATGTAACAGAGCCATCGCAAATCAGAGAAAGGGGGAACAAAACAGGTGAAGAGCTGGTCACCTCGATGGCCGTGTAGGGCCAGGTTTTGAGGGAACATCGCTACAACCGTCGGCAGGTGGATCCTGTTCCATCGAGTCGTCGCCAGCTGCGGCCACATTCCTGGGTTGCGCAGGAGGGGCAGCATCGTCCGCCGACGACAGGCCAGCTGAGCGCCTGGCAGCAGAGCGTCCCGGCGAAACGGGGGATGGCCAGGAGCAGCGACTGTCGGATGGAGCATCAGACGAAACGCGCCGGGGTGGAGAGGGGGATAAAGACTTCATCTTTGAGGCCTTCTTGGAAGACCGATGAGTCACAGGGATGGTGGGCTGTGTGGGCTGGACCCGAAGAAAGTCCTCACGCTCTGGGTCCTTTTTTGAACGTCAGATCTCAGAAGCCGGGGCCCGTAAAGTTTCCCCGATGGACACCTGAGAAGAGGATCGCTTCTCAGGCGGCGGAGGGGGCGGAGGAGGGGGGGGGGGGGGCGGATGGGATGAGAAGGTGGAGGGGGGCAGGATAGGGGTGAGGATATTGCGGAAGGAGTGGACTCAACTGAAGCAAATGATGTTGTCAACATCACGGATGGAGGCGGTTTTATTTCTTCCTGGCCTCAGAATAAGACAGACGACCCAAGGTTTTCAATTCTTTTATCTTCTTCTCCTTCTGATATGCGGGGCAGTCTAAAGATCTAGGCGAGTGAAGGCCAGGACAATTGACGCACCGAGGTGGTGGGGTGCATGTATGTCCCTCACGAAGAGGACGTCCACAATCACTACAAAGGAGCTCAGCTACACACCGTGACGACATGTGCCCGAAGCGCAAACATCGAAAGCATCACATAGGAGGTGGGACGTAAGGTCGCATGTCGCATCGGTAGCACATCCCTTTACCTTCTCCGGGAGAACATCCACCTCGAAGGCGAGGATAAAGGCCCCAGTGCCAACGCGACAATCTTTGGGGCCGCACTGGACCCGCCGGACGAAATGCTCGCCACGGCGCTCCAGGTTGGCCCTGAGCTCCTCATCATATTGCAGCAGGAGGTCCCGATGGAATATAATCCCCTGAGTCCTATTGAGCGCCAGATATGGGACAATGGACACTGTGATGTCCCCTAGTCGGTCGCATGCCTGGAGCACCGGCGACTTTGTAGCGGAGGTGGTCTTTATGAGAATTGACCCCGAATGCATTTTACCAAGAGCCTCGATTTCTCTGAAGATATTCTTGATATGCTGTACAAAGAACATGGTCTTGGAGGAGGCAAACGTCCCCCCATCGGTCCGAGAACAGACTAAATAGTGGGGGAAGTATTTTGCCCAAAGCCGGCGGGCCTGTCCTTCCTCCCAAGGAGTGGCCAAGGGGGGAAAGGCAGAAGTACCAGAACCAGAGACAGAGACAGATACAGAACCTTTCCTCTTAGACGACGCGGCCGCAGAGCGACCTGATGCATGTTGACGTTTCATCTGCGAAACGTCCGACCCGATACCACCCACTCCGACCAGGGGCTCTCCCCATGGGCGGCACCCAGTCTCAGCATGGGCCACCTGGCAGGAGGACCGTTGTCAGGAGTCCTGATGCACCAGGTAGACGGGCATCTACTCCTTGGCTTACATGGGGAGGGTGCAGCAAAGGTATCGGCAGTACGATCCCTGTGTTGTCAGGGGGCTACAACCTAGAGGGTACATGACGACCCCACCACAATGGGCTGGCTACTGTGCTTGATTTTGGGTGCCATGGAAAGTCCATCTTGATCGTAGGTGCAGATGGGGATGCACTATGGGCGTAACTTGGGCAACCCATTAGGTGTTTAGGCCCAAATTGATGAACAGTGGGTGCAGTTACGACGCCATTACAATGATGAGTGCCAAGGTCTTAGTGCACTGAGGACCGGTTATACACCATGTAAGGTGTCCTTCCCAAAAGGCGCGTACTTCTGTAGAATTTTGAAAAATGAAGGTCAAACCCCAATGGGGACCATCACATTGAAGACTGAAATGGTTGAAACTCCTTTTAGTTGCCTCTTACAACAGGCAGGAATACCTCAGGGCTATTCTTACCCCGGACCAGCAGGGGGTACAGTGATCATCTGAGGGAACGGAAGAATGAGCAGGCTGAGGATCAAAGTCTGCAGCTTTGGCAGCAGCGTAAGCAGCCTTGTTGCTTGTCAGATCATGACTAACATCACAGAAGCTCCGTCAACAGTAAGCAAGTGGAAGCTTTCCTGGACTCATTGCACTAAGGGATGGATGGGGTACAGGCTCTGAATAGCACAGAGAATTGGAGCAAATACAGAGGGTTTGTGCTAGTAGTTATATTCTCAAGGAGGGTTTTATAATTTCACAAAATAACAAGATTTGAGTATCCAGAGTTCTTATTTAGCATGGATAACGATTTACTGGAAACTGCATCATCCATTCCACCTGTCAGAACACTGACCTTCCTATCTGCACCTTCCATTACAACCACAGCCTCTTTGAGAGGCATACTTGCAGTCTCCAGTTTCTTGATACTGTTAAGAAGACAGTCGAAGTACTTGCTATATACAAAACTGAACTCACTTTGGCTGTTGAATGCTGACAACAATTCACTTCCAGACACTGCAGAATCAGAAGAGGAGTTCTCCACCACTGACTTCACAGCTTCAAAGTGCTTACTGTGGGAAATCATGGCTTCCATCCACGTTACCCGTCTTGTTATCACTGACTCCAGAGGCAGAGGTATATCAGATATCTGCTTCCTGTAGCATTTCAAAAAAACCACCTATGTTGCTAATATCAGTGTACTTACTTCTGGGAATTTCTGTCTAACTGTCTGACACTCATTTCAACGTAAGGGCTGTACATGAAACATGCACTAAGGTTGGATGTAATACATCAAGCGATTTCCCCGCTTTCAACAGCTGCATCTATATACATTAATAGGAACACTTCTTTTATGCCACCTGCCGAAAGTAGCTCAATTCAACATGAATCAATCTAACAGTTGTTGAGCTACTTGTTGCCTCCAAAGGTTTACAATAAATTAAGTAAGGTTTATATGCAGTCTAAGAGTCCAACTTGCTCACAATTAGATTAGAAATGAAATGGCCTACATCATCAGTCATCTGGTCAGCAGAAATACATATACCTGATTTGCCAATGTCAGCCCTAAATTTCTCTCATATGACAACACAGTAAGAATCCAGGTAATTCTTCCAGACAGTGGTTTCGCCAGGAATGTTGCTGTTGTAGTATTTCTGTAAGAAATCTTTAAATTCAAGTACATGAAATTTGCTCTGGGGTATGTTCCTTGCAAGCAATATAAAAACATAGTTCTTTGTAAAATTCACTATCAGATGACGTCGGCTGTCCATGCAACTGTGCAAGTACTATTTGCTTCTTTGAAGGAACCCATTGTTTATTCCTAGTATGTAAATTGCTTCATAAATGATGTTCAATTTGATATTTCATCGTCCATCCTATATGTTTACCACAGGTCTGTCAGAGGACTATTTTACCATCAGTGGTTAAAACAATGTCAATAGAAATCCACATTTTCAGCTTTGACAACGAAGACGTAACCTGTGACATGGTTAACTTAAATGCAACTGACTGTCACACACTGAAGCGTTTGAGAACAAGGAAGTAAAGCATTTAAAATGATATAGTTGTCCACATCAAACTTGTGCAGTTTAGCTTTGAGTGTAACAAGATTGACAACAGTATGAGAAATGGAACAATGAAAGTAAGTTTTTCCCCCTTTCTTGCTACTTAACTAAAACATGTTGAACTTACTAAAATATGTAAAATTATGTAGTGCGAAATATGTATTATACCTCAATATGTACTTTACAACTTTCGTTGACATTTTAGTTTTTCTTATAACCACATTTAAAGCAACAACATATGTAATTACATAACATCCGGCAGAGCATTAGTTACCAATGATCAACATAAAGCAATTTGCATGCAAAACAGCAGACAAATACTCTGGACTGCTAGTGCCAAAGTGGAGAGGACTTTAGCATCCTTTGATGCTTTGCTAGAAGATAATGACAAGCTGAACATGAGTGAGCACTGATGAATGTATACCGAACACAACTGTATGTTGTTTGCTCGCGCTTGTCTACTACTGACACCGAGAGAATTCTGGTTCACTTATGCTCATTCGCTTGTGTTTGCTCCAGTGTAAACCAGACTTAAGTGAGCAATTTTTTAGTGATCTCTGCCATTCCTTTCCATTGCTTACTACATATTCCACTAGCATTTCATGGTAGCGAATGTAAAGGAACATGAAACAACCAGCATTTCATCACACAAATGCTTGCGAACACTGAGATTGTGCATTCACTACCAAATTATCTCTCACCATTAAAAAAAGCCAAGCACTAAAGGGGAACAATATTATAGACAGGTTTTGTTCCACTTATGAAATGTCACTTAGAAGAAGAGATTATAAATCAAGTGCTTCTGAACTTTTGCAGAAACGTCCAAGACACACTGGATAGTGATTGAACTCCTACAAACTAAACACGACTAAATTATCGCTCACACCTACTTACCATTAACATGATAGAATGCAGTCTGTGTTGATGCTCGTATGCTCAAAGTTAATCAGGCTTAAAATACCATTGCAGTAAAGACCACATTCCCAGTATTAAAAGTATGGAATGTAATACAGAACCGCCTCACAAATATGGTCAGGGTGCTAGCAATCTAAGTGTGGTCAAGAACTTACAGTTTATACCTGACAGACCTTATTCCAGGATAAATGGATAGTGTGTTAGCTATTTATGAGGTCCCACATTTATTTAAAAGTATACAGAACTATCTACTTAGTGACAACTTCACTTTGGACGGTGATGGTATTTCATTTGAAGGCATCCAGAAGGCATACGGCACTGATAAGAAGAACAATAAAAGCAAACAACATTAAAATGCGTTGACAGTTTTGCAACTAGATTCATTCCAGAAAATGAATATGAAAAATGTCAGTTCAGATGCTTAGCCACTTTGTTGCTGCAGCTGTCAGAACTTTTATATTACTGAAAACCAACTCAGCTTTATTAGTACACATTTATTATGCTACAACTGGTTTCGTTTCTTTGAACATCTTCAGGTCCTCAACTAGAACTAGTCAACCTGAAGATGTTCAAAGAAATGAAACTGGTCTTATCATAATAACTGTGTATTAACAAAGCTGAGATGGTTTACATCAATGATTAAAAAAATATTAATATAGCTGAGGTGGTTTCATTAATCATTACCATTAATGTCAGCTGTAGGATCAACATGATCAAGAACTTATATAACAGTTAAAGAATTAAGATTGATAGAGCAGAGAACACATGTAGTTTTATAGAATTTATGAACAATTTGTTTGACATTTTGAACCATCGAACAGAATTTGCCTCTAATTCATAGAGGTGTGCATTACCAGAAAACATGACATGGATAGGAGGGAAGCTGACAGTGCAATTGCAGAACTCTCTTAACTGATCAGAAAGCTTTCATGATGCAGTCTGCACTCAAACACTACCATGCAAGAAACTTTCATGAGCATTACTTTTCATCAATTTCACTATTTATTCCATATGTACTTGTAAGTAGTATTCCTTTAGAAGAAGTAAACTTAGGTTGTAGAATTATGGATGCTAATCTGCTTTCACTGATTGAAAACTCAAGAAAAAACAGCTAGGGAGAAACCGCACCAAACCAGAAACCACAGCAAACCTTCAGCAAGTTAGCTGTGGGATAAACACATTCAGAGTGCAGCATTCCATATGAGCCAACTTCTGCTAATCGACAACAAACCTGCCCTCTTACAGACACCTCGCAAAGAAACAGCATTGCCAATACCGTGACACATATAGGTCAATAAGAATTGTAGTGTCACCTGGGACACCTGCTGCCTGTCACAGAAACTGTTGCAGCTGCCTGTTTTGCCGTAAGGATTGGCAATCTGTATATTACATTATCTTGGGGCGAGACCCATGATGATTTTCAATTTGGAAAAATAATAATAAATTCAAGAAATATTTTACGTTAGATTTTATTTTCAAACAAGCCTTTTACTAACTTTTACATGAGCCGCAAATTTTATATTTATTTACACTGATGGGACTAAGTGGGCCATAATGTCAGCAGCACACTAGTTTCCCCTCTCAGTGACCTTAGGACTCAACTCCCAGCACTACTCAGGCCTTAACACACTGGAGCAGCAAGATACAACTGAAAAAAATTTATTTTTTTCATCTTCTTTGATTCCCTGAAAGCTCCACTGACCTCTCAGCAAATGTTTCCAGCAAACAAAGCAGTTCAATTTGAGATAATCTTCACACACTAAAAAGGCAAGAGAAGTAAACATTCTGATGGGTATCAGGCCATGTGAGAATTGAGGAAAATCTACCAAGCTGACACAGGAGCAAGGGATATTTACAAATTTACAACAAAATTAACTGTCCCCTTGAGAGCTACTACCTCACTGATGAGATGAGTTGTGCATCAGTGGGAGGAGGAATGATTGGAGGTATCAATTAAGGCTTGTGAGGCTAACAATTTTGCCTTGACGTACTTCCCTCCAATCACACAGATGGGAAAAGCTGACTGTGAAGCAACTGAGAATAGAGAATCGTTCTCCAACATGCAGGTAATTCTCCAGTGGGAGGACCCACCAGTGTGCAATGCTTGCGGCATACCAGTTTCAGTGCGACATTTTCTTTATTACATGTTACATTCCGACAAGAAGGCAGAAGGTTTTCTTGATGGAAATTCACCCACTGTTTTTAACAATAATGAGACAAAGGTGCAAAAAGACCAAGGTTGTGTGTGTTCTCCTGTGCCTTGCCCAAATTACTGAGCAGTTTTCTTAAAGTGTCCAAGAATGGCTGGTGCATACATTTCAGTCAGTGAGCAAACCAACAAAGGTTATCAGACAGTTTTATAATTTTGTCTGCATGTCCATGTTCTTTCAATAAGCATTTTTAACTGAAACTTGAATTTTTATTTATACAATTCTGACATACAACTTCTTATAACTTAACTTGGAAAACAAGTAAAAGTTGGTTAACTGTTAACCAATTTTTACTTTAGAGTAGTTGGCTCTTTCCCTGTTTTTTAATTAAGGGAAGCCTGCCGCATGTACCTGGGAAAAGCTTTAGCACTTAGCAACTAATCCTCATTTTATTTAGTACTTTATATCAGTCGTATATTACAGTTTTGTTATGGTGTGAGGAAATGGCATGAATGTGCATGTGGACAGGTATGCAGCTACCCTTTATTATTGTCCAGTTTAGTATATAGGTAACTGACGACGATGACAATGACGACAATGACGCCACCGCCACATAATTACTAGTTTCATAAACAAGCCAACACCTCTATAAATGTGTGAACTTCCACTCAATGCCTTATGACAATTTTCTGGGGTTACTCATCACTCAGGAAAGAAACATCAGTTCCTCGGAATCGAGCCAAGAAAATAATGTTTGGTGCAAAAATCACACCATCCCAAAATGTAATCAGTGATTTGGACAATTTCTATCAAAATGAAGCAAGGCATGGCGGCTATGTATACATCAAATATTTATTTTGTTGGCTTTCTTCATTTTGCTTTAGGGTGCAAAAAAACAACTGGGGTCATACGTGCCCAAGTCAAAACTATAGAACACTAAGACAGAGAGGAGATAAAAAATGACTGCACATCAGTCCCAAGTGACATTAGAGAAGACAGCTAAAAACAAGGATGTGGAGAAAGGGCTAAGAAAGACACCATACAGAAACAGAGGTCCAAAACTTAAAATTAAATGGCCTTCACGATATTGCTTTGGTGGATAAAAAGTAATACACGGTCAACAGTCTGTGCGTCATTTGTTAAAATGGCCGATAACTCAGACGGCAAACCCAAGCGGCAATGTAAATGGTTACAAAACGAGCATTCCATCAGGAAGTGGTGGACAGTTAAAACTCAGATGCAATATGTACAAAGTGGTGGGGGAGCACCACTTATCAAATGACGATGGCTAAAAAGGCAGTGCCCAATACAGAGCCTAGTTAAAATGACCTCCTCCCGGCGGGAGAGATGAGAAGAGGTCGTCCAAGTCCCTGGAACAGGCTTAATAAGCCGGAGCTTATTCCCGTGAAGGCGAGAGCCATTGGCGATGCCAAGGGTACACCACCTCCTGACAGATGGCAACACAGAGATCATCAGAGGGAATATAGGAACCAGTGGGCTGGCAGCAGGATCAGCAGCCTTGTTTTCTGGCAGACCTTCATGGCCAGGAACCCACATAACCATTGCAGTGGCTCCACCAAAAGACTGATCAAATGACAGTTTTCCTGGACCCGCTGCACTAAGGGATGGGCAGTGTACAGCGCACATAGACTATGAAGGGCACTGAGTGAGTATGAGCAGAGGACACAACTGAAAAGGCTGTGTCGTCCAATGTACTCCGTTGCCTGATACTGGGTGAAGAGGTCTGCTGTAAATACTGAGCAGTGTTCCGGAAGCCAATATTGAAAGACATGGGCGTCAATGACGACGGCACATCTTACCCCACGGTCAGTCCAAGAGCCATCAGTGTACACGAAGGTACTATCGCGAAGTTCCATGGGAAGGTCGTGAAACTGAAGGCGATAGAGCAAGGCTGGAGTAGTGTCCTTAGGAAGCAAAAGAAGGCCAAGGTGGGTTCACACCTACAGGGAAACTGCAGCTAACATGAAGTTAAGCCGCCGTAGCAAGTGCAAGGCAGACTCCAGGAGGTAACAAAGAAGAGGGACACACCCCATACTGGCAATGAAGAGACTCATCGAAGAAGGTGCCACAGGATGGGTGGCCACACATGGCAGACAAACAGCATGTGTACCTGCTGAGGAGAAAGTCACAGCAGTAGGACAGTGACAGTTCAACAGCTTCCGCATACAGACTCCCAACCGGGCTAGCGTAAAAGACACCAGTGGCCAAACGGATGCCATGATGGTGGATAGTATTGAGACGGCGTAAGAGGGAGGGAGGGAGGGACATGCAGACGCATAAACAAAGCTGCCATAGTCAAGTTTCAAATGGACAAGGGACCGGTACAAGACTCCGCTCAGTGAGACAGGTCCTGGAGAACTGGAATAGATGGCAAACTCATATTTTTAAATAAATAAAAAAAAAGGGGGGGCGGGGCCGAAGATGTCCAGCAGGAGACAGTCCATTATAAGGTTAATGACAACAGCAAAGAGGACAATGCTCCAGACGGAACCCTGAGACACACCGTTTTCCTGGGTAAAGGTGTCCAACAAGGCAGAACCCACACGCACCTTGAAAAGTCAGTCTTCTAAAAATTCCTGAAGGAAGTAGGGCAGGCGGCCACAGAAGCCCCACAGAGTATAGAGGATACCAGTTCTCCAGCAGGTGTTGTAAGCCTTCTCCAAATCAAAAACCATGGCCACAGTCTGGGATTTCTGCAGAAAACCATTCATGACATGGGTGGACAAGGCAATGAGATGGTCAATTGCAGAACGTCTCACTCAAAATCCACACTGTGCATTCGTTAGTAAATCGAGCAACTCAAGCCACCATACCAGCCAGACAAGGATCATACATTCCATCACCTTGCAAATGCAGCTGGTGAGAGAGATGGGGTGGTAGCTAGACGGAAGGTTTGTGTCCTCACCGGGTTTAGGTATTGTTATGATGATGGCTTCACACCAAGTCCGGGAAATGTGCCCTCTGCCCAGACGCAGTTGTATGTGTTAAGCAGAAAGTGCTTGCCCGCAAGAGAAAGGTGTTGTAACATCTGAATGTTGATGGCATCTGGCCCTGGTCCAGAGGATCGGGATGAACTGAGAGCATGATCTAGCTCCCTCATTATAAAGACGGCATTGTAGCACTCACAGTTCTGTGAAGAGAACCGTATCACCCGAACCTCCTCCGCTTGTTTCGATGGAGGGAGGCAGGGTGACAGTTGGAAGAGCTCGCAACTTCAGCAAGATAGCAGCCCAAGGTGTTGGAGATAGCAATAGGGTCCATGATAACATCGTCCGCTACTGTCAGGCCGGAAATTGGCAAATAGATCTTGATCCCACAGAGCTGTCAGAAGTTGGCCCACACAACAGAAGAGGGAGTGGAACTATTAGAGAACAAGTGAATGAAATCCAGTTAGCTTTTTGGCTATCACACAGAATGCGACTAAACTGTGCATGCATTTGTTCTCGAGGAATGCAGTTTCCTATCGCAGCATGATGGTTAAAAATGCGGAGAGCATGTCTCCGTGCGCAAACTGCATCGCGGCACGCCTCAGTCCACCAAGGGACTGGGACACGGCGTGGCAAAGAGGAAGTGTGAGGAATGGAACATTCCGCAGCAGTAAGGATAATGTTTGTGAGATATTCCACCTAGTCATCACAACTGGGGAAATCATGTTCATCAAAGATTGATAGGGAGGAGTAAAGCCTCCAGCCGGCCTTAGTAAGCTGTCATTTTGGTGTGCATGCAGGGAGGTAGGAGTCAGCAAACGGTTAGCACATGGGAAACGGTCACTCGAGTAGACATCACAAAGAATGGACCACTCCAGATGATGGGCAAGTTGGGCAGTGCAGAAGGCAAGGTCCAAATGGGAATAGGTGTCCGAGGAGTCAGAAAGGAAAGTGGGTGCTCCAGTGTTAAGGGAGAAAAGGTTAAGTTGGTTATGAAGCTCAGCCAAGAGGGCACCTCTCTGGCAGGTCCTGGGAGAACCCCAAAGGGGATGATGGGCATTAAAGTCACCGAGTAGCAGGAATGGGGGAGGTAGCTGCCCAATAAGCTGAAGGAAATCTGACTGGGTGACATCAAATGGCGGAGGGACATAAATGGTACAGAGGAAAAAAGTCAGGTTGGGAAAGAAAAGGCGAACTGCAACAGCTTGAAGATGGGTAGACTATGAATGTCATCCTGTATGAGCAGCATGACGCCCCCATGAGATGGGATGCTGACCTCTGAAAGAAGGTCAAAACAAACTGGGAAGAAATGTGAAGGCTTAAAGCGGTCGTGAGGGCACAATTTTGTTTCCTGAAGGCAGAGTACAAGGGGACGCTGCAATGCTAAAAGTAGCTGTAAATCCTCTTTGTGGGACTGAAGGGCACGAAACATTCCATTGGAGGCGAGTCATGATGAGGAAGAGATGTATGGGTGTCACCTCAGCGGATGCCAAGTGAAGTGTCACTATCACAGGCCAAAGAAGCAAGGGGATCCTGCTCCATGGGATCCACAGAAACATCAGCTTGCTTGTGCAGTCAGTCTGTGGAGTCTGATGCTGAAAAACGGTTGGTAGTGTGCACTGGCGACATGGATGCTGGCCGAGCTAAGGTATCATATGGCGATACTGTAGAAGAGCATCTTAAGAGTAGGTGAAGGAGAAGACGTTTGCCTTTGGTGGACTTCAAGCCATACTGGTTAGACGAAGACTCTGGTATTGATTGGCTGGAGGGGCGTAGGAAGTCTTCACAGGAGTACTCCTTATGTTCTTTCTAGCCTCCAGTTGTGTAGCTGGTGGCTTCGCCCCTTGAGGTGACAATTTGATGGCTTGCTGCACAGATGAATGGGGGATGGCGATGCTACCTTGACACTGGGCGATCTAACAACCTCAGAGCTGAACTGGAGGATGCATGTCTGCATGGCCAGGTGCTTCGTGGAGTGAGGGGTAACAAGAACAAAACTATAAATACCAGATGGGAGAACGCCGAGTTTGTGATTAGCCAATAATTTGCGAACGACTGAGTTAAGGCACTTTTTCCTTTACCCAGATCTCTTTGACAGCCCGCTCATTAAGATACATGGGGCATTCCCAAGAGGAGATGGCATGGCTACCATTGCAGTTGATACTGTGGGGAGAAGGAGGTGGGAAATCGCCCTCAGGCACATGCCTACCACAGGTTACACATTTGGCTGGGTGTCAACAAGACGTTCTATTGTGGTTGAAACGATGACACTGGTAGCACCGCATCAGATTTGGAATGTACGGCCGAACTGTGATATTTTCATAGCCTGCTTTGATCTTGGACGGAAGCACCACTCTATCAAAGGTGGGAAAAAGAGTGCAGGTGGGCACTAAGGAGAAATATACCTTTTTCATTAGCCAGTGGATGGCAATGACACCCTGATCAGAGAGGTAAGACTGGATTTCAGCCTCGGTTAGACTGTCGAGCAGCCTATTATAAATAACACCACAGGAAGAATTCAAAGTTTTATGGGCCTCAACACGAACAAGGTAGCCGTGGAGAAGCGAGGCTGCAAGCAGTTGTGCTTGAAAATCAGAAGTAGTCTCCAAAAGCAAAGCACCATTCTGTAAACGAGAGGATTTCACAGGGCCAGCAACTGCATCAACACCTTTCTGAATAATAAACAGATTTACTGTGGCTAAGGACTGACCATCTTCAGTACGCGAGACCACCAGGAACCGTGGTGCAGCAGGAAGGGTCTTTGAATCATTAGCCTCATTACGTTTATGTCTCATAGACACCAATTGTGAAGTTTATTAACTCACTGCGAGACAATCCCACACGATTGCCAGCGTCTCCAATGGTGCACTCCTTCCAACTGGGGGCCTCCTTCACAAGGGAGTGCACCCACATTAAGAGATTGTTCACACCTCAGGTCACACCTCCCAAACACCTGACGGAGCGACCAACTGACAATTTTGGAAGTTTGCAGCTCAGGTGATCCCCTCTCCCTGGGCCAGCCTGTACTGGTGGCACATGCAAACCCTACCTGTCAACCCAGGGCTAGGAATTATGCATTACCCAGTCACCTGTTACCATCAGATGCTTGGGCTGGCCTTCAGAAGTGCACAGGAAGGAAGACGAAAACTAGGAACCTCAAACGCTGAAGCAGAGGAACGAGATGAGAAGGGAAACAAAGAAGGGAAAAGGGAGTAAAAACAAACAATGGTGAGACTGTTCTTCCTTCATTGACAAACAATACAGAACATTCCCGGTAACAACCAAGACATGTTCCCCAAGGGAGGGGAAAAAGAATATCAAGAGGATAGACATGCAGCACGGAAGGGAAAAAAATGCTACAAAGGCTGGGGCCCCGTGGTAGCCAAGCACGAACCCACCAAAGAGTGGCAAGCCCCCTGGGGGGGCGATTTGTTTGTGAATATGGCCCCATGTCGTCTGTACAATACTAAATAGCACAGCTGCTTAAATTTAATAATATCTAACATAACTCTGTTAATTACCTGTGAAAACAGGTTTAACAACAAAGTAATAAAATTCTGCTGTGATACAATGTTTGCTACCAGCATTTCATTCTAATATTACTCTATGAAATAGACTTCATCCAGCAGTATTTGCTGAGATTAATTTTAAAATTTGCTTTCTTGCCTGTTAGACATTTTGTGTTATAAAACAAATTATCAATTATTTTTGTGGCTGTATGTTTAAATGTTTTATGAGCCACTGCATGCTTTTGAATAACGAATACCACTTTTTTCTTTGTAGTGATTATTGATATTGTGATTCTTCCTTTCTTCTCTTTATTCCTAAGTTATATGTTAGGTCAAAAAATTTTACGGAGATTCATGGAGGGGGTTGCAAAGGGTTCAATTTTGAGTCTACTCCAATTCCTCTTATGTTAAGTACCTTCCAGTCAACTTAGATGCAGCATAGTTTATTCATCTTGCAGGTGACGTAATTTAATGGAACAGCAAGAGAAAAAAAGTCAATAACAATTTCCCAAAATTAAGAAGTGTTTATTAACTCTCCCTTACTTTCAAAAACATATATTATATTCAGTTCTCTACAAACAAATAAAATAATACTGTAATGTAACACGTGGTCCACAGCCAATGAATTGGGTAGAATGGTCCAAATTTTTAAGAATATGTACTTACAAAAATAATGTCTGCAAGGAGCAGGGTGAGCTTCTGAAACAGCTTAGTTCAATGGCTAGTCTAAGAATTTTAATTTTTCTGTTTACTGTAGAGAACTGGATACAATGTGTCAAATGATTATGGACCATTAAATTAAGAAACACAATTACATAATGAAGTGATAGGTTATGCCACTCACCGTGTACTCCATTTATTGCAAATACTCTCTTTCATTACAATTCAACAATAATACAAGCTTAATGTTAAAGTAGTGTGTATACAAGAAGGGATGAATACTTTGCGGCAGCACCAGTAAATGCACTGTCTCTGTCCCACA
The DNA here is from genome assembly GCF_021461395.2 of Schistocerca americana. Lineage (NCBI taxonomy): Eukaryota > Metazoa > Arthropoda > Insecta > Orthoptera > Acrididae > Schistocerca > Schistocerca americana. The sequence continues at coordinate 946,364,120 of NC_060119.1, forward strand.
GCACAAGCTTCTATCATTTCCTATCCTAGTAACTGGCGAGACTGGGTAAGTATTTCACTGGGCCATTGTTTCTGCTTCTGACTCTCCCTAATAAAATTTATATGCGCTGAAAACTCTGGCACTTCTGAAAACAACAGTTATTGTGTTTGCTTTAAACCACCCACAATGAACCCTGCATGGCTAATCTCACCATAGGCCCTACCTAAATTAACACAAAAGTCACACCAAATGCTGTATGCACATCCCGAAGTGCTCGCTACAAGCTGATGCACCTGAATGATGCTATTAATCAGGAGCGTCACATGGTCTGCTCCTTGCCACTGTGCATCACTCCACCTGCAGCCTTCTTATGCGCACACCACTGTAATACATACATGAACACTTCCCAAAATAAAAGTTCATTATTTTCTTTTTAATAATGATTGCCAAACAATACCTTTTGGTATGACACCTGGATCCATGAAGGTTGCCAGCGTGAAATTGGTAATTACAAACAGTGTAATAACTCCTTGGTATGCAGGAACCCATGGAAATTGGAACAGGTAATACTTTTGGCACCTGGAAAACCAGAATAAAAGAAAATTACATCAAATAAATCCTCCCAATTTGCACAAGACAATAATTGTGATTAAACAGCCACAAACCCAATAAAATCATACATTTGCACATAAACAATTACTTCACAAATTAAGTAATTTAACGTGTCCTGTGTCACAGATTTGAAAGTTATTTTGTGGTAGTAAGAAAAGGCTATCTGAATCACGCTCTATATGACCTACATAACATAAGTGCATATACCAAATTTAATACAAAAAATAAGAATTCAATAAGCAGTAGAAATAACCACCAGAGTTTGAGATATTCACATTCCGTGATCATTTGTACAAATAATTGCAATCAAGTGGAACGAGTCAGTTTACATTCATATTACATGTTAATATGTAAATGTGGCTACATGATGACCATTTACAAGACCTTTTTAATTTTTAAACACAGGTGTGAATTAGTAATTCCTACTCACCATACATTACAAATTTCAGTTTTCGAAATTAACATTGCTGTCTGTCAGACTTTTATATTGTTAGGTAAGTGGTCAAAAACAAAATACTGGTGGCAGTACTGTACACCCTCTTCATGCTAAAGAAAACCTTAATGTTGAATAATATGTCATTTTTTCTTCTGCTGTTTTAATTGTGTACAACATTGTTTTCAACTATAATTGGTTATTTACAATGAACTTCATAAGGAAATAAATATACTGAAGCAGTAGTGAAAATGACTGACTCCCTACACAGATGTCTACATGACGATCATAGGTGAGCATCTGTGTTTTAGAGCTATGAAAACTGACTTTCTTAAATAACAGCCGCCCCAAAACACTGCTCCTATGACATTACTGAATGAAAATTTATAAAGTATGTTAACTTACTAATTTGCCTCTCCCCAAGATTTTCATTTATTTGAAGAGCAAATATGGCTGAACTAAGATGTTTTATGAGTCAGTTATCTGCAAGAACATTTCGACCACCTACCCAACAGCTGGTATGTCCACCTTTGGCACAAATAACAGCAGTGATGCGGCATGGCATGGCATGGAATCAATGAGGCTTTGGTAGGTCACGGGAGAGAGTTGGCAGCACATCCGCACACACAAGTCACCTAACTTGCACAAATTTCCAGCAAGTGGCAAGTTGTGGGGCCAACACATCAACTGGAACTCAGCATTGTGTTCCTCAAACCACTCCATCACACACTTTTTGAAAAACGCCACTGCCATCAGGAAACACATTCGTTGTGAAGGGGTGTACGCAGTCTGCTACCCACGCACAATTCTACCTGGCCATCATGATGCCTTGCAAGAACTCCAATGGATCCACAGACGCCCATGTGAATGTTCCCTAGAGCACAATGGAGTCGCCGCCAGCTTTTCTCCATCTTGCAGTATGGGTGTCAAGGAGCTGTTCCCCTGGAAGCCAATGGTTTCGTACCTTCCATGGCATGATGAAGAAGATATCGGGATTCATTAGACCAAGCAATACTCTGACACTGCACCTGCATTCAGTGCCAACAGTCACATGTCTATTTCACTCACAATTGCCAATGTCACAGTGTCGGCATGGGCACATGCATGGGTCGTCAGATGCAGAAGCCCATTGTTAGGATTGTTTGGTGCACTGTGTGTTCAGGCACACTTGTACTCTGCCCAGCATTAAAGTCTGATGTTAGTTCCACCTGCTCCTACAACTTTCGACATCTGTAATGAGGGGTGCTTGCCCAACGCTTTGACGTCTGGATATGGTTTCACCTTCATTTTACAACGTGTTGAAGACACGCACCACAACACTACTCAAATAATCGACAAGTCACACAGTTTCCGAAACGCTAATGGCGAGCCTCCAGGCCATCATGTGAAATCCACCGCTGTCGGACTCAGATCATGCACCTTCCCTACTCTACTCCCAGAAAGTATGCTCACTGATATTACATGCACAATGCTTGTGTCTGAGTATCAGTTATTCTTCACTGGCTGATGCCGTTTTCGTCTGGACGGGTCTGTATTGATAAACAGGTATACGGTTATAATGTTCTGACTGATCAGTGTATATCTTATAATGATGATTCATACCTTGAGATACAAGAGAACAAAAGAGGTTGCATATATGGAAGGATTATGGTGTACAATACACAGTATACATCACAAAATTACTAAAAGCCAAACAAACACAAATGAAAATCAGAAGGGCAAATGGGGAAGCTATTCCTACACATACTCTTTTGCATGTCGTGCAATCACTAGGGGAATGTTTTGAACAAGACATCCACTCAATGAACAGAAATGTTATCTTCACTATTTATACTTCCTTAGCTTTTACAGGAAATTCCTTTGTGGTATCGATTCAATTTGATTCCAAAGTATAAAATTTAATTTAGTAACTGTAACTAATAAATCACAAACTTTTTTCATATTAAATTACGAAATCCTATGCTGATTCACTGTGCACTGTGACGTACTTTTCTTCAAGAACTTCATTTCTTTTCGTACAATGCACTGTTTGAATGAATGTACACCACACAACTTTCTACATTACATGCCTATCTAATAGTTTACCCTTTATCTATGTATTCATCTCCCTGCAATACTATAAAATAACTGCTGCAGAATTAAATCCTTTGTTATGCTATGCCATACACTGCAGCAATCATGTTAAGCTGTGTACATTATTATGCAAATCAAAATATAAATTAGCATTCCACTTACTATTAACAGTACACTTACAGATGCATAGAAGTAAAAGAAAACTAAAAAAATATGTGAACAGATGATTACAATTTAAGGTCTCATTGTTGACAAAGTCATTAAGATGGAGCCCAAGTTCTGACTAAGGAAGTATAAAGATGGAAGTTGGCTGTACCTCTGCAAAGGAGCCAGCCGAGTATTTGCCTTAATTAACAGAAATTGCAGAAAACCTAAACGTGTGTGACTGGCCATGGGTTTGACCTGCCCTCTTCTTGAATACAAGTCCTGTGTTTTACCACTGTGCCACATTGCTTGGCGTAAAATGCGCATCAGTTATGAAAAGGAAAGTTGCCACTCGGTATACAGTGGAGATGCTGAGTTGCAGAGAGGCACAACAAAAAAACTGTCACAATATAAGCTTTTGGCCAATAAGGCCTTCATCAAAAACACAAAAACACACACACACACACACACACACACACACACACACACACACACAGGCGCTACTTCTGGCAGAAGGGTTGGAGGGGAAGAGGGGTGAAGGGAAAGGAACTGGAGAGCTTTAGGAAAAGGGGTAACATTCTGAGAAGTCACCCAGAACCCCAGGTCAGGGGACACTTACCTGATGCAATGAGAAGCAAGATTGATTGTGGGGATTGCACTTAGTGAGATTTGAAAACCTGAGAGATTAAAGGTGGAAGACAGGGGTAATATGCAAGATAGAGATTACTGCTAAAACATCATGCACGAGTTAATAACACTGAAAAGTTAAGTGCATTGTATGTAATAGAGGTGGGAGATGGGCGGTGAAAGACTGACAAGACAATGAAAGATGTAGAAAACTAGAATGGAGTGAAGAAAAGAGCAGTTACTGTGGAAAAAACCAGAGATGGAAGAAACTAACAAAAATTAAGGCAGGTGGATGGTGAGAACCTAGGAGATGTTTTAGCACTAGTTCCCATCTGCAGAGCTCTGAGAAACTGGTGTCTGCAGGATCCATTACGCGTGTAGTGAAACAGGCACAGAGGTCATTGCTAACATGTTGTAGAGCATGATCTGCAACAGGATACTGTGTGTTGCCAGTGTACACCTTTGCCTATTCCCACTCATCCTAACTGGTAACTTGGTGGCAGCCATGCCAATGTAAAAGGCCGAACAGTGTTTACATAACAGCTGGTGTATGACGTGTTGTGTCACAGGTGGCTCTCCCTTTCATAGTGTATGTTTTGCCAGTTACAGAGCTGATGTACATAATGGTAGGAAGGTGCTTAGCGCAAGTCTTGCAGTGGGGATGGTCACAGGGGTAGGAGCAGTAAGGTAGGGACATGGGTGCAAAAGGAGCATTGTGTCTTATAAGGATATTACTGTTTTATACCTTATGTGCTAGTTGGTTTGTTTACTTATCTGTACCGCCCAGATCTTTTCTAGTACTGATTTCCATGCAAGTAGCTGGGTCGATTGTTTATGAATTTGCATACAACAATTCCACTGTTATTTATGAATTTGCCTATAAAAATTCGTTTACAGTTCACTACACTACAGGGCCTTCTCCCAATTGTCTTCCGCCAATTTATTTGCTAATCTGACAGTTTCTTTCCTACTCTCCACTTACCTTGTTTATACATAATTCTTTCGTGTTTTTTCTGCATTTGTTTTTCACCCAACAGCTCTGATCAACTTTTACTGCCATCTCCTACATTAGTTTGTTTGTCAAGTAAAATAGTTTACATTTTCTCCTATGATTTTCTCTTTCTGTTTGCCCAGTTTTTAAAATTTGGGTTCTATTTCACAATTTTACCTTTCGATTTTTTCTTCGCCAATCATTTTTTCTTATCATATAGACCACTTTACTAGCAAGAAATTCTCATCCACTCATTACCTCTTGTCAATCATTCCCTGTTCTCACAACTTTCATATGAATTTTTGTCATTTTTCCGTACTTTTCTTCAGTTTTTCTACCTTTTTTCACCCTCTGCTTCTCCTTTTTACCACTACCACCATTTCTAACACTCCAAACTGACCTCTCTTCACATGATGAATCACATAGCATACTATACGCAGTGTCCTATGCGCCCTCCTGCCACCACCTACACTAGCCCTGTAACTGGAAAAACATACTATCAAAGGGGGAGCTACCTGTGACACATCATATACCATGTCATACACCAGCTGTTATGTAAACATTGTTCAGCCTTTTACAACTGCATGACTACCACCAAGTTTTCAGTTAGAATAAATGGGAATAGGCAGACGTTTTATACTGGCAACACACAATACCCTGTCGCAGACCATGCTCTACAACATGATAGTCATGACCTTTGTGCCTATTTCACCTCACGTGCCATCTGGATTCTTCCCCCAGATACCAGTTTCTCAGAACTCCGCAGGTGGGAACTAGCACTACAACGTATCCTTGGGTCTTGCCATCCACCTGGCCTTAATTTTTTGTTAATTTCTTCCATCTCAGCATTTCTTCACATTAACTACTCCTTTCTTCACTCCGTTTTAGTTTTCTACATCTTTCATTTTCTGTGTTGCCAACTTTTAGCTGTCCCCTTCCCACCTGTGTTACATACAAAGCAGTTAGCTTTTCACTCTTATTAACTAATGAAAGATGTTTTAGACATAATTTCTGTCTTGCATATTATCCTGTCTTCCACCTTTAAACTCTCATGTTTTCAGATCTTGTCCAGTGTGGTCCCTAACAATCAGTCTTGCCTTTTCATCGTAGCTGGTACGTCTCCCCTGACCTGGGGGCTATGGGTGACTTTTCCTAACTCTACCCGTTTTCCTAATACTCTCCAGTTCCTTTCCCTTCACCTCTCTTCCTTCCCCTTCAAACCCTCTGCTGGAAGGAGGAGCCTCTGGCTCCAAAAGCTTGCATAAGTAAAACCTTTTTTTATGTGTGTTTTCTCCTACTGTGTTTGGTGACTTTTTTATCCATCCAGTTACATTACAGAGCAAATTTTGCTGGACTCAAGCTTTTGAGAAGAGCTATATGTATTTCCAGTTCCAATTCTAATCAACATGCACTTCAAATTTTACTTATTTGCTTTTCCCTTTGCTGTATTCTTACTGGTGTATCTTGCCTTTTACAGAATAGAATGAACTGTGCTTCTGCAAGTGACAGGCGATTTACTAAGAACAGAACCGATTAACAATACTTTTGAATATTTCATGTATTGTTCCTCTAAGTGTTATTCCTGTCTCATCAGAGTGATACGGAACATCTATGCAATTACTGCAAGAAAAATTATCCCAGAAAAGAACATTCTGGAATATGTCCCTTCTCAACAGCCTGACGTTAAATCAAATGTAGGATCTGCAGTTGCCCAAAGTTTTCTCCAGGACCTTTGTAAAGAAACTTTTTTCAATTGAGCCCAAGACAGTGTGACAGCATAAATGGCATCTTTTACAGTAAACTTTTTTTAAGTCAGTTACATCACAATTGGCATTTAATAGATTGTGAATGAATGAGCTGCTATAAAAATATTCATTTAAAATTCTGGATTATCCCTTGATCCATTGGTTGGATCAGTGATGTTACATTAGGTGAGAGAAGTGTAGCAAATGTGTTTCCAGAAAGTAATTCAGTTACTGACGGATGTGCTTTACAGTCATCCGAAAGACGGATATTACTATCTTATTATTTCCTTCAAACTCATCTTTTTATTTTTCTGTTGAGTCTTGATTTGCTCAAACTGTTTCTCCAGTTACATAAAGTCTTTAAATTCCACACTATCAACAAGCCAACCATCGAAAAATTGAATTCACTTTCTGGAACACCTAAATATAGTCTAAATTCTTTTGCCTTTTCAATGATTATTGGCCGCATTGCCAGCTTTCCTTCAGAGCATAATGCACTGAACCATTTTTACAATACCCCACCTAATTGTTAAGATTGTGTCATTTTTTAAAAATTGTCTGGAAGCCAATTTTTCAGTCGTTATCAACTGAGAAGCAAATTTCATTAGTTCATCTTTTGGTTTTTATGTCAAATGACTGACGTGCCAATATTAAGTTTATTCATCAAAATATTTCTGTTCTCACCTTTCCCCAGGTGTTTGAGGACCAAGTTTCTGGCTGATGGGAGGATGCTTCTGTGCCCAAACAATACAGATGGCCATACCATATGCACAACCACAACAGAGAGGTATCTGTTGAGAGGCCAGCCAAACAAATGGTTCCAGAAACAAATGGTTCCAGAAGAGAAACAGCAGCCTTTTCAGTAATTGCAGGGACTAGTCAGGATGATTGGTCTAGTCTTGTACCATCAAGGTCAAGCCCCAGCTCTCAACTGATATGCATCTACAGAATGGCAATTTAAGTTTTTATCTTTTCCAGTGTTTTTCTTGTAGTACATTTCTTGAATTTTGTAGGTGTTTTTCTATTTAAGAGATCAAGTCTCACATTTTGTATGTGTAAATTCATTCAGTCTGTAGTGCACTATTCATTTCTTCTGAAAAGCCAGCTACATAGCTCGTGAATGCATCGGTGTCCATAGGTGACACATCAGGAGGGTAGCAAGTTGCATATCTCTGAGTCTGTCAGCTGTTACAGTTCACTTCTTCAGTTAGGACTGGTTAACATGGGTAAGTTTTGTGTGCTTGCTGTGTGCGGGTGCGGGAGGAGCTGGCTGCAGTTCGCAAACAGCTGAATGCACTTTTGGTTATGCAGTCACATTCAGGCTGCTGCCTCAGGGTTGGCGGTTATTTGTTTTAAGGCACTAAAACAACTGAGGTCATAAGCACCCATGTCATAACCTTGGAACACCAAGAAGTAAACGAAGTTAAAAACAACTATACATTAAGCCCAATTGATGGAAGGAAAGACAGCCTTTTTTTCAAAAAAAAGTCTTGCTCTTTGAGAAAGGTCCGCAAAAAACGTGGCAGACACAGCGGAGGTCCCAAAACAAAGATTAAATATCCTTCGCCACACTGCTATGATATACAAAAAGTAAAACATGGTCGACAGCCCAAGCTTCATGCACTAAAACAGCCAATAACTCAGACGGCAAACATATGCTGGAACGTAAGCAGTTAAAATAAATTCATTCAGTCAGGTAATGGCAAACTGTAAAAGGTTGACGACAATGAGCACACAGTGATGGGGGATCACCACTTAAATGGCAATGGCTAAAAAGATAGTGCCCAACACACAATCGAGCTAAAATGATCTCCCGGCGAGAGGGCCGAGAGGTGGTCAGCCAAGCCACTGGGAGAGATTTAATTCCCTGGAATTTGCTCCCATGAAGAAAAGACCAGTGGTGATGCCAAAGTGACACCACCTGCCAATAGATGGCAACATGGATATCATCCAAAGGAACAGAAGAGCTAGCAGGCCAAGGTAGGAGGACTGCAGCCTTAGCAGCAGCATTTCCTGCCAGACCCATGAACATCACACTGGCTCCCCAACAGTGAGAAAGTGGGGGCTTTCTTGGACCCATTACACTAAGGGATGAACCATGTACAGCATACAGAGGCTCTGCAGGGCACAGAGAATCAGAGCATACGACACCAATTAAAAAGCCAATGTTGCCAGAGGTACTGGGTGGCCTGATATAGGGCTAAGAGCTCTGCTATAAATACTGGGCAGTGTTCTACAAGCTGATACTGAAAATTATATGTGGCAATGAAGAAGCACACCCCACATCACGACCAGTCTTAGAGCCATCAGTGTACATGAAGGTGCTATCAAAAGTTGAGAGAAAGTCGCACAAAAGTCGAGAAACTTTCAGTCATAGATCAAATCCAGAGTAGTTTCTCTGGGAAGCGAATGAAGTCCAAGATTAACATAGGCCACTGCACAAAGGCAAGGTGGTGAAGGGTTCACACCCAGCAGAAACGTGGCAGGTAGTGTGAAGTTAAGCTGCTAGAACAGTAGCTGAGAGCAAACTCCGAGAGGTAACAGAAGACGGGCATGCCCCATACTGGCATTCAAAGGAGTCATCGAAAAAGAGGGCATAGGATGGGTGGCCAGACATGTGAGACAACCAGCATGCATACCTGCTGAGGAGAATGTCATGCCAGTGCGACAGTGGTTGTTTGGCAGCTTCTGCAGAGAGACTCTCACTCAGGCTAGTGTAAAATGCACCAGTGGCCAAACACATTCCGTGATGGTGGATTGTAATAAGATGGTGTACAATGGACAGACGTGCAGATGAATAAACAAAACATCTGTAGTCTAGTTTCAAACGGACGTGGGACTGGCATCAATGGAGGACAGTGGTCTGATCTGGTCCCCAGGAAGTACTGCTTAGGTACTTAGGAGAATGAGGAAGATGGAACAAAGGAAGAGTAGTCACCTCGGCAGGTGTTGAGTGCCAGCCTTCAATGACTTACTGCTACAGAGTGCAGAGGCTTGAGGGTCCTGTCACATGATATCTACACAGGCAACAGCATTCTCCCTGGTTCAGCCTGCGAATTCCAGGACAGAAAACCGGTAGGTGGTATGCATCAGCAAAATGGAAGACAGCCGGATGACGGTATCATGCACTGATACCACCGAATAGGATCTCCGAGTTGGGGAGGAGAAAACTGTTTGCCTTTATTCGAACATTTGGCAGACGAAGATTGGCAGACGAAGACTCAAAATGGGCATTGGCTGGAGGGACGTAAAAAGTCTTCATGGGAGTTTTCCTTTTGTCCTTTCCAGCCTGTCGGTTGCATGGAAGGCAATTTCGCTGCCAGGGGGAAGATTTGGTGGCTTGTTTTGGATTTGCAGGAGGAGACAGGGATGCTACTTTGATACTACGTGATTTTACAATTGGAGTACTGAATTGGATGTTGCAAGTCATTGTGGCCATGTCCTTTGTGGAATGAGGTGTAGCAAGAGCGGTACTAAAAGTCCCAGATGGTAAAATGCAGGGCTTTTCATTAACCAACAACTTGCAAGCGATAGCGTAAGGTACTTTTTCCTTCACCTGGATCTCCTGGATGGTCCACTTATCGAGATACAAGAGACTTTCATGGGATGAGGCTGCATGGTCGCCATGCCATTACAACTGGTATAGCGGGGAAGAGGAGAAGACGATGAGAAATCGGCCTTGTGAGCTTCCCTACCACAAGTATCACATCCGGCCATGTTTTGCCAGACGTGAGTGTGGTTGTTACACTGACACCGGTAGCAACAGATTGGGTTTGTAATGTATGATCAGATCATGATGATTTCATAGCCTGCTTTGATCTTTGATGAAAGCACTAATTGATCAAACGTGAGAAAAGCAGTGCATATAGGCACTAAATTTTCATCAACATTTTTCATTGCTCGACAGACTACAGTGATGCCCTGGTCAGAGAGGTAAGTATAAGTTTCTCCCTCTGTCAGATCACAAATCAGCCAAGTGTAAATAAGACAACATGAAGAATTCATTGTTTGATGGGCCTCGACACAAACAAGCTGTAAGCAGTTGTTGGGCTTGAAAAATCACAGTTGGTCTCTAGAATTATGGAAACAAGAACAGTATTTCATAGGGCCTGCAACTGCAACACCACCTTTCTCAATAATGATCAGGTTAACCTTAGCAAAGGACTGACCTTCAGTATGTGATACCCCCCCCTCCCCTCCCTCCCCCCTCTCCACCGGGCCTGGCCTGTACCAGGGGGTACATGCTAAACCCTGCCCATTGACCGGGGGCTGGAAATTATGCTTTACCCAGGGCAACCTGTTACGCATCAAAAATGTGTGCTGGCCTTCAGGAGCACAAGGGGGAGAAGAAGAAACAAAGAAAAACCTCAAACACCAGAGCACAGGGAGGGAAGGAGATGGAGAATGAAGAAAAAAAGAAAAACAGATGAGGACTGTACCAATGCTGAGCTACCAAAACTGCAACCACATTCTCAAAAATATCCAAGATGTGTTCCCAAGGGAAGAGAAGAAGAACAGTGGGAGGATAGACATGCAGCACAGTAAGGGAAGAGGTGCTACTAAGACTGGGGCCCTGTGTAAGGCAGGCAAAAACTCTAAGAGTGGTGAGCCCTCGGGGACACTGCCTCAGGGCATAGCAGTGGTGAAGAATCCGGTGTGTCGCAAGAGACACCTCAGATGTTTGTTTCACCCACATGCTCTGGTGCCAAGGCACCTCCTACTGTACCTGACAGTGGATCCGCCCTCACTGAAGGGTGAGTAGCAGGTGGTAACGCATTCGTGGAGACTGGCTGCCTGGCCTCACCCATTCATCCTGCGAGTGGAAGTCAGCAAGGTGCGAGCAGGCATATTGAGGAAGAGGTTTACTTGTTATTGGGCGCTCAAATGTTAGTTATGTTACGCAAGCCCTTAGGCAGATAGCGTTCAGGGCTGGAACAAAAGCCAATGTATGTCTGCTGAGGGGTCTCATTCAATATGTTGAGTCAGCCCTACCTGCAGCTATCAAGACTGCAGGGTCCAGTCATCTGCAAGCCGTGCTCACGTCGGCACCAATGACGTCTATCGCACGAGTTGAGGCAGCCCTCAGTTCATACAAATGGCTGGCGGAGGTGGTGGTGAAGACTACTGGCTTCGCAAAAGTAGTGCAAGCAGAGATCGCAATTTGTAGCATTGTTCCCAGAGTTAATCAGGGGTCCTTTGGTTTGAAGCCAATTGGAGGGTCAGGTTGGGATGTGTAGGACTCCCCTTTACAGGTCAACGGTGGACTACACAAAGGAAGCAGTTACTCAGGTAGCAGAGAACTTGTAGAGTGCATGTGAGGGATTTTAGGCTAGTCAGTAGTTTGAGGTACTGTGACAAACACTCGATATTCGATACGGGAGGATGTCAAACCGTGCTCAGAATAAAGACACTTCAACTATCAAAATTTTATCAGTAACTTACCGAAGTATTCATAATAAAGTTCCTGAAATTACCACCCTCCAGGGAATTTCCCGAGCTCAAATTATTCTCGGGACCAACAGCTGGCTGAAACCTGTAGTGGAAAGCTCTTAGCTATTTAGCAAGTCATGGAACATGTATCAGATAGAAAGAGTAGAGGCCATAGGAGGAGTAGTTTCACTGCAATTGCCAAAAATTTTATCTCTATTGAGGTTGAAGTTGTGTCTGACAGAAAAGTTATCTTGCTGCATATAATAGATGTACATGAAACTAAGTTAATTGTTGGACATTTTTACCGGCCACTTTATTCTGCTAAGACAGTTCTAGACTCATTCAAAGAAAGTCCAATCGCTAGCGCATAAAAAAAAACAGATCATGCAATGCTAGTGGGAGTCAACTTTAACCTCCGAGTACAGGCTGGGATGTCTGTGGATTCATTGCAGGGGGTACCAACAGACAGTCATGAAAAATACTTTTGAACAAGTTTTCTGAAAACTTATCTTGAGCAGCCAGTTCGGCAGCCCAAACGCAATGGAAATATCTTAGACCTTTTAGCTACAAACAGGCTGGACTTTACGACAATGTCAGTACAGAAATGGGGATTAGTGATCATGACATTACAGCAGCTATGAGTAAGGAAGTTAACGAATCAGTCAAGAAGGCTAGGAGAATGTTTCTGCTAGGAAGAGCAGATAAGCAGTTGATAGCATTTCATGTACACAGAGAACCGACATCACTTACTTCCAGTAAAATGGACGTAGAGGTATTACGGGCAAAGTTAAGCCGACTATAAACTGTGGTCTGGAGAGTTCTGTGCCTTGTGAATGGATTAAGAGTGAAAAAGACCCACCATGGTTTAATAACGCAATTAGGAAAATGCTGAGCAACCACAGGCTGTTACGTTCTCAGTTCAAAAGAGAATGCAAAAATGATGACAAGCAGAGGTTAGTAGAGATTCATGCGTCTGTGAAAAGACATATGTGCAAAACAAACAACAAATACCACCATCACATCTTGGCAAAAGATTTGGCAGAGAACCCAAGAAAATTCTAGTCTTGTGTAAAACCGCTAAGTGGGCCTAAGGCTTCCATTCAGCCCCTTGTTGCTGAAGATAGCAAAACGAAAGCCAAAGTTTTAAATTTCTTGTTTAATAAATTGTTCACACAGGTGAATCATACGAACATACCATTGTTTCACATAGCTGAAAAATTTGGAGTTTTACAAAGACCCCTTACCTAGCTCACACTTATTGCTAATCTTTTGCCTAGTTGCCACATAATAGGAAAAAAAACAGCAGGTGCCTCCCACATATATGAAGGGTAAAAGGGACCTGCAAAATTACATACCAATATCCTTAACTTCAGTTTGCTACAGAATCCCTTAATATATTCTCAGTTCGAATCTAATTAATTCTTGAGACTGAGAAGCTTATATCCACAATTCAGCATGGTTTTAGGACGTATCACTCTTGCAAAACTCAGCTTGTCCTTTTCTCACATGATATACTGTGAACAATGAATGAAGGCAACAGGCAGATTCTATAATTCTAGATTTCCAGCAATCATTTGACACAGTGCACCACTGCAGGCTGTTAAAGGTACAAGCATACTGAATAGGTTCCCAATATGTCAGTGGCTGGAAGACTTCTTAAATAATACAAGCCAGTATGATGTCCTTGATGGCAAATGTTCATGAGAAAAATGGTATTATCTGAAGTGCCCCAGGGAGGTGTGGTCGGGCTACTGTTTTTCTAAATACATAGAAATTATTTTGCAGAAAAATTTACAGTTTTTTGCTGATGATGCTGTGGTGTATGGTAAGGTGTCAAAGTAGAGTGACTGTAGGATGATACAAGAGAACTTAAACAAAATTTTTAGTTGGTGTGATAAATGGCAGCTAACCCCAAATGCGCACAAATAAGTTAATACAGATTGGCTGGAAAAACAAATCCGTAATGTTCAGATACAGCAGTAATAGTGTCCTCCTTGACACAGTCGTGTATTTTAAATACGTGGGCATAACACTGCAAAGTCTGCAATTCATCGTCTTGTGGTTAGCGTTGTTGCCTCTGGATCATGGTGTCCCGGGTTCGATTCCTGGGCAGGTTGGGGATTTTCTCTGTCCGAGGACTGGCTGTTTGTGTTATCATCATCATCATCATCATCATCCATGACAGTGGCTGGATTGAACTGTGTAAAAACTGGACTGTGTAAAAATTGGGACTTTGTACAGGCGCTGATGACCACGCCCCACATCAAAACGCAGCAAAGCAATATAAAATGTAACGTCCATGTGAGGACTGTCGTAGGAAGGCAAATGAATAATTTCGATTTATTGGGAGGGTTTTAGGAAAATGTGGCTTATCTGTAAGAGAGACTGCATATAGGACACTGGTGCAATCTATTCTTGAGTATTGCTTGTGTTGTGACTTGGCAAGACAGCCAAGCCACTAGGAGGTAGCCGAAAGGCACGCGTTTAAGCTCACGCAGGCTGGCGGGAGGTCTGGAACAGTTACAGGAGTTGAGTCTAGCAAAAAAGGTACGTAGCTTCTGGAATACTTAACTTTAATCCATAATTGGTGAACATCGGTCTGACGGTACATGCATCATAAGATAAATAGCAAATGATAATGGCGCCTTGCTAGGTCGTAGCAAATGACGTAGCTGAAGGCTATGCTAACTATCATCTCGGCAAATGAGAGCATAATTTGTCAGTAAACCATCGCTAGCAAAGTCGGCTGTACAACTGGGGCGAGTGCTAGGAAGTCTCTCTAGACCTGCCGTGTGGCGGCGCTCGGTCTGCAATCACCGATAGTGGCAACACGCGGGTCCGACGTATACTAACGGACCGCGGCCGATTTAAAGGCTACCACCTAGCAAGTGTGGTGTCTGGCGGTGACACCACAGCTTGAATGTTCGGAACCTGGATTAATGGAAGACATTAATATAATTCAGAGGCAGGCTGCTAGACTTGTTATCAGTAGGTTCAAGGAACATGTGTCACAGAGATGCTTCACGATCATTATGTGCTTAAAGGGACTAAACTACTAACTCATCAGACCTTCCATTTCACGAGAGAAACACAAAAAGTTATAAAGTGAAGAAGATGGGGACTTGACTGCTCCAACTATATAAGGGCATGGCTCTGGTTGTAACACAATAGGTAACAGAAAAGAGATAACCGAGGCAGCATCTTGCACAAGACGATCTAAAGGCACAACAACATGGCGGACAGGAGAGGGAGGGAGGGAGGGAGGGGAGAGTAATCCGCAGTCGCATGAGGGGGTACCGACAGCAGGAGATGCTCTCCCCTCCCCTCCCCCCCCCCCTCCACAACTACCCCTAACACTGGAAGCAGAGAGAGTATTATGGTTCAGTACAAAATCCCCTCTCCCTCTCTCAGGAAATGCAACACTTCAGCAGTGGCAGCCTCGTCATCCACAAGCATCTGAGGTAGTGAGGCAGGGAAGTTGAGAGTGTGCCACAGAGCAGCCAGCATAGTGCACTCAACAAGAACATTCACTATCATCAGCAGGTTACCACAGGTGCAGCGAGGACAATCCTCCTGACAGAAGGAACTCATGCGTCAGTCTCATGGGGCTGACAATAGCATCTTTCCAAGAGGCCCGGAAAGATGTAGGCACACCACAGTGGACCCTTTAATCACTCTTAACTTGTTTTGGGTCACAGTAGTCTGCCATTTGAATTCCCAGCACTTCAAAATATTGCACTGAAGTTGTAATCTTAAGTCTGTGCCTGGCACTCCGATGTCAAGATGATCTACTGTAGTTGCACCTTTAGCTAGACAATCAGCAAGTTCATTTCCTTGAATGCCTTTCTGGCTTGGTGTCGACATGAAGGTCACTGTCTTTCCAGAGCTGTACATGTCAACCAGTAGGTCCTGGATGTTGGCAACCAAAGGATTTTTGGGATACCACAGGGATATGCCTTTTAAACAACTCGTGGAATTACTACAGATCAGAAAGTTCATCATTGCCAGGATTTGAAGTACTGCAAAGCCTGAGATCTGGCAACCCACTCCATAGTGTGCACACTGCAGGCACTTGGCAGAATGCGCTTCTCACATCCCATTGCATGTGCAAAAACGAAACCAACCCTGTTGTCGACTTTCGATCCATCCATGTAGATGCATACCTAATTAGAATAGATGTGCAGGATTGAATGACACAGGTGTTGGAGAAAGGTAGAATCAGCATCCTTCTTGGGGCCACAAAAGAGGTCTATTCACATCACAGGACAGGGTACAGAACACAGGGGGTGTCAAGAGGGAGCCCGAGAAACACAGACTAATGGAGGCTGTTGGATGTCCTTCAGTGGAGTCTACCAAGTTTTGGGCAGTGCGCAAACAGTCTGAACTGTTGGTTGTGGAAAAGAGTTGAGCGATATGGGTGAGGAGGCATCTAACACACTGTACGGCGTAATTTGCCAGAAGGGCTGTTTGCGGAAGGAGACCAGACAGCGAGGTCATCAGTCTCATCGGATTAGGGAAGTACGGGGAAGGAAGTCTGCCGTGCCCTTTGAAAGGAACCATCCCGGCATTTGCCTGGAGCGATTTAGAGAAATCACGGAAAACCTAAATCAGGATGGCCGGACGCGGGATTGAACCGTCGTCCTCCTGAATGAGAGTCCAGTTTCTAACCACTGCGCCACCTCGCTCGGCAATTTGCCAGAAGCTGCTGTCGTCTAACCCGCAGTGACGAGGCACCAGCTTTCACTACAGGTCTGTGAACAGGGCTCGTACGTAAGGGCCCCATCACCAGCCCCACACAAGTCTGGTGAACAGGGTCAAGCAAGCTCAGTACGGATGGTGCTGCTGACCCATAGGCACAACACATCCACAGTCCAAGTGCGATAAAAATCAGCACTTACTAAAATCTCTGAACAACTTTGCACTCCACACCCCACGAGGAGCTATTATGAAAACAGATAGCATTTAGTTTCTTCATGCAAGTTGCCTTGAGATGGAGCACATTTAGCAGCCAAGTTAGTTTCTTGTCAAATAAAATACCAAAGAACTGAAAAGTTTCGACGACTTCAAGTAATTGGTCACCGATATAAATTTCGGAGTGAAGTCCATAGTCAGCAAAGATGCACAACTCATGATTTTTGCAGGAGGGAATCATTGTCTGTGAGTGGAGAGGGAGAGAACAATACGAAAATTGTCACTTGTAAATAATAGATTTCAGCTATCAGTCGTCCTTTTTAAATTTTATTGGCAGATCTAGATTTCAGCTAGAAACTAGCCATTCTCAATGCCTATCACTTCTGATTAATGTACGTAATGCCCGTTTTCCAACAGTAGTATTCAATGAACTGTGGATGAAGCCCGACCAACAGGCATTACATGCTTTGATCAAAAATAATAGTGCCTTGAGAATGGCTGGTTTCTAGCTAAAATCTAGATCTGCAAATAAAATTTAAAAAGGACAACTGATAGCTGGATTCCATTATTTACATGACAATATAACAGTCGCTGCACACAACAGCCTTCTGAATGGAAGGTAACCTGATGAAAATGGTCACCGTTGCAAAGGTCATCATGGATGTGCCACTAAATCAGGGGCAAGACACACGGGCTGCAAACTGTATAATCAATAGTTGAGTACGTTCCATGGGCCGCGCTGAAATGTGTTGCAGCTCTAGTGTTGAGTAGGCATGTGTCCAATTCTTAAAGGAGATGTTTTAGTACTTTGCCTCTGACAGTTTGCCGCCCCATGGAGAGTTATCAGCATGAAAGCAACCCCCCCCCCCTCCCTCATAAGAGAAAGAGGTGAGGAAGATGTTCCACCAACAGGATGGAAAGGTCTGTATGGGTGTTGATAAACCTTACATATTTTCATCTGAACTGACAGGTAGGCATTAACGGCCACGGCCTCTAGTGCAGTGGTAAGGGACACCTGCTCACTGAAAATATAAAAGTTGATGAGGGTACAGACACCACCGGATGCCCTCTTGACATTAATGCCATTGGTACAGTTGGGGTTGTAGTTTTTCAGTGCAGGGAGGCATGTTGCCGCAAACGGTGTTTCCGGAAGGCTATGCTAATTACAGAATAAGTAGCCAGTGAATGATTGAGTTTGGCCCGACGGCGATAGCAGCGGTTATAACTCCATTGAAGGATTGTTGGCATCAGGTCTAAGAAAGTGCTGAATGGAAAAGATGGGTGTGATTACTGCACTGTCAAGGCACTGTCCGCCTGATTGTGTGATCCGTCATCAAGGTGCAAAGGCTTAACCTTGTGGAGAGCAAAACATCCAAAAACCTCAGAAAGTAGTTTGTCTTTCTGGTTATCCTTATTACTGTGAGACTTTCATTTCTGTGATGAAACCTTCAGGGAGTGAAGAAGACTGTATTTTTCTTCAGCCTGCAGCCTGTGGCTGCTTGTCCTTGGCTTGAGGGGGGGCACCTTGACAGTTGTCCCCATCCCTGATGATGTCAGAGGATGACTAGGTATCTCTGGCCACACCAATGGTATGGGAACCACCAGTGCTACAGGGGTAGGAGGCATAGGAGCTGCCTGCCCCCAACTGTGGGGCAGGCCCTGAAATACGACCAGAGCCAGGAGGTGTCACGCAAGACTATGCCGTCGCATGAAGTATGGACTGTGACAACTGAGACCATATCACTGGGATGAAGACTTTCAAACATTTTCTTTGCATCTTGATAAGACAGGCAGTCAAGCATTTTATACTCTTAAATTTTCTTTCCCCTGTTTAACACTCAGCACTGCAGTTTACGAGGAGGACACAGTTCCAGACAGTTGACACATTGAGGAGGTTGGTCACAAGGACTGCCCTGATATGATGCCCTTCTACATGCCCAAGAGGCATCCTCATTAAAACAGCGGGAGGATGCATCAGAACGTCTAGCAATTAAAATTGGAGGAGGAAAATAAAGCATGATATCACACATATAAACCATAACCTTGACCTCCTTAGGAAAATGTCAGAATTGAAGGCTAGGATAAAAATTCCAGGGTCCACTCTTATCCTCGGGTGCCTTGTGGATGCAGTGAACAAAATGGACTCCATGCCACACCACATTAGTAACCACCGCTTCATCGATTTGGAGCATTAGGTCCCAATGGAAGATATCACCTTGAAATCTAATGAGCTTGCTATGAAGAGAAATGGTGACTGGTATATCTCCTATCTTGACACAGACCTGAAGTGCTCAATGGTTGGTTTGGAATGAAAGGGACTAAACTGCCACGTCACCAGTCCACTCATCCGTTAAGTGGCACACCAAGAGTGGCCATCAAAGGAAGAAAGTGAAAGGCAAATCCTAGAAAGCCTGAGTGTAATTACCACAATAAAAAAAGAAAAACAGAGATGACAGGTTGGTTGGTTGGTTGGTTGAGAGGCGGGAGAAGGGACCAAACTATGTGATTCATCGGTCCCTTGGTCCTAATAAAACAATGCCACAAGTGTGAGAATAAAATGGATGAAACATATAACACAAAACGGAAAGAAAGGAAAAGCCACAAGAACGAAGGGAAGGCAACGAACACTAAAAGGAACAAAAAGAGGACAAGAAAACAGAGAGATGCTATAAACAGAAGAGAGTAAAACATGAAAGCAGATTACAGTGGCTGGCCAACCACAAGAATAAAAAGGGAAAGCCAGCCACTCTGCAATACATTAAAACCTCCATCCTAATAGCACTGGGGTGGAGGACACAGAGGGACAAAGGATATGTGCTAAAACCTAGACAGAAATATAAAACCCACTCTCAGGGATAAAATGTAAAACTAAAGCTGCTGTGGAGGCATTGTCGCCCAACACCGAACGCAGGGTGCTGGGAAAGTTAAAAGTCTGCTGCAGAGCAGCTAAAAGTGGGCAGTCCAGCAAGAGGTGGACGACTGTAATTTGGGAGTCTCAGCGACACTGAGGTGGGTCCTCGCGACAGAGTAGGTAACCATGCGTTAGCCATGTACGGCCAATGCGGAGCCAGCAGAGGGCAACTGATTCCCTGCGAGAGGCCTGCATGGAGGACTTCCACACATTCATAGTCTCCTTAATGATACTCAGTTTGTTGAGTGTGCTGTTATGCCATTCCATCTCCCAAAACTAGAAAACCCTGCGGCGTAAGACAGAACGCAGGTCAGCTTCAGAGATGCCTATCTCCAGAAGCGGTCACCTGTTTGGCCAGCCTGTCGGCAAATTCGTTCCCGGGGATTCCGATGTGTCCTGGGGTCCACACAAACACCACAGAATGGTGGGACTGTTACAGGGCATAAATGGATTCCTGAATGGACACTACCAGAGGGTGGCGAGGGTAGCACTGGTCGATAGCTTGTAGACTGCTCAATGAGTCAGTACACAGGAGAAATGACTCACCAGGGCATGAGCGGATGTACTCAAGAGCACAAGATATGGTCACCAGCTCTGCAGTGAAAACACTGCAGCCAACTGGTAAGGAGTGCTGATCAGTATGTCCTCCATCAACATATGCAAAGCCTATGTAATCGTCAGCCATTGAGCCATCGGTGTAAACCACTTCAGAACCCCGCAACATGTCAAGAATCAAGAGGAAGTGACAGCGGAAACCAGTGGGGTTAACGGAGTCCTTGGGCTATACAAAAGGTCCAGACAGAGCTGCGGCTGAGGCATACACCATGGAGGCATACGTGAATGGACCGCAAGTGGTAAACGGAAGGACTCCAGTTCGGAGAGAAGGGACCACACGCGAACCACAATCGTTAGCCCCGATCTGGGCCGCCGATAAGGGAGATGGACTGCCGTGGGCGGGAAACGGAGATGGTAATTCGGATGCTCAGGGGAACTATGAATGTGTTCTGTGTACCTGGCAAGCAGTTGCGCAGGGACACCAGTCTCCACCAGTACACTGGTCACCGGACTTGTCCTAAAAGCTCCTGTTGCTAATCGAACCACACAGTGGTGCACAGGGTCAAGTAGATGCAATGCTGAAGGCGCTGCCGAACCATAAACCACACTCCCCTAGACAATTCAGGATTCGACAAAGGCTCTGTAGATCTGCAACAGCAATCTGTACCCAAATTTGTTGTTGCTCAGACAACGAAGGACACTGAGATGCTGCCAGCACATCTGCTTAAGCTGATGAAGATGAGGGAGCCAAGTCAATTGAGCATCAAAAACAGTCCTAGACTCTGGTATGTCTCCACTACAGTGAGTGGATCGTCATTAAAACGGTAAAGTGGGGGTTCTGGATGAACGGTACAATGCCGACAAAAGTGTACGACACGATTTTGCGACTGAAAACTGGAAGCTGTGGGCTAAAGCCTATTACTGCACTTGTGGATGGCTCCCTGGAGGCGCCATTCAGCGACAACAGTACTGGAGCAACAGTACAAAATGCAGAAGTCATCTGCATACAGAGAAGGTGAGATGGAGGGCCAGACAGCTGCTGCTACACCGTTAATGGCCACTAAAAGTAGAGAGACACTTAATACAGAGCACTGCGGGACTCCATTCTCCTGGATATGGATGGAACTATGGGAGTCACCAACTTGGACACAGAAAGCACAGACAGGAAGTTTTGGATAAAAATCAGGAGTGGTCCCCAGAGACCCCACTCATGCAATGTGGCAGCAATATGATGTCACCAAGTTGTGTCGTATGCTTTACGCAAGTAAAAAAAAAAAATGGCAATCGGGTGTTACCATCTGGAAAAGACTGTTCGGGTGGCTGACTTTATGGACTCAAGATTACCAGCAGTAGACCGACCCTGGCGGAAGCTGCCCTGACATGGAGCCAGCAAGCCACGTGACTCCAAGACCCAACCCAACTGCCGACATACCATACGTTCCACCAGCTTACAAAGAACATTGGTGAGGCTGATAGGCCGATAGCTATCCACATCAAGTGGGTTTTTACCAGGTTTGAGCACCGGAATGATGGTGCTCTCCCACCATTGCGATGGAAAGATGCCATCGCACAAGAGCCCACTGAAGATGACGAGAAGATGTAGCTTGTAGTCAGATGAGAGATGTTTAATCATCTGGCTGTGGATGCGATCAGGCCCAGGAGCTGTGTCGGGGCAATGTGCAAGGGCACTGAGGAGCTCCCACTGTAGCATGTAGTGAATGAGAGGAGGTTCCCTTTCAGCCACTGTTTGGGTGTGTGAAAGGCTGGGAGGAGGGAGGGAGGGGGGGGGGGGGGGGGGAATTCTCCAATGCAGAGGCTTGAGCAAAGTGCTCGGCAATCGCGTTTGCATCAGTACATAGCTCGCCATTTATTGTAACACCGGGGACAGTTGTTGGGGCCTGGTACCCGAAAAGATGTTCGATCTTTGCCCAAACTTGGGAAGGTGAGATATGGCACCCAATAGTGGAGACTTATCTCTCCCAACACCACTCCTCCTCCCATTGTTTGATAAGGTAGTGAGCCGCTTGAAGGCTGTGAGGTGCTCTAGGGAAAGGTGCCGCTTATGCCGCTGTAGAGCTTACCAATGCTCCTTAATTGCTTCACTGACTTCCGGCGACCACCAAGAGTGAGGGAAGATATACATTGCAGACAGTTATTTCCTGCGTCGTCCTTATTCTGACAGCCACAGCTTCAAGAGGGGTTTGAAGGGGCACTTGTTCACTACAGACCGAGTTTAGGACATAAACGCAAACTCCACCTGACACTCTATTATAATCGCTACGGTTCCTGTAACATCCCTTATAGCCGTGGAGGGCAGGAGTCCACATTGTTGGGAACCAGATTTCCTGGAGGGCAATGCAGATAGCAGGTGTAAAGCATAACAGTTGCCGCAGCTCAGCCAGGCGGTGGAAAAAACCGCTGCAATTCCACTGGAGGATGACATCGTGAGACTGGTAAGGCATGGAACATCCAATGAGGCAGCTTACACCTTAGAGTCACCTGCTGCCACCAATTTATTGCCTGAGCAGTCTACATCCATTGTGTCTGAGGGCCTGACGAGATCTAGGTCCTCAGCGGATGCCAAAATCTCCATCCCATCCTCAGCCGCAGAGCTTTTCGGTAGCGGTGGTGTGGGTTCCATTGCAATTTCCTTGGTCTTAGGGGGTTTTCTTATTTGGATTTCTCTCGCCACTCCTTGGGTTTCCCTGGCTGGGAGGACTTCACTGGCTCAGTCTGCAGGATTGAGGATGAGCGTGAGGCCCTAAGACCAGCTGCTTTTAGGCTCCTCAGCCATTGGCGGGTGTTGTCTTTCCCACTAGAAGAAACCTCACAAGGGAGTGACCGACAGAACCCCTTCCTAGCGAGAGAAGCCGAAGACGACTTACGCTTCTCTGGCTTAGTAGTGGGGCCGGATGTCCCCAATTGTTTAGGTGGGGGGGGGGGGGGGGGGGGGGGGGAGGGAGGTTGCTCCTGAAGTAGGTGGTGCAAGGAGCAACAGGGAGGGAAATGCCCCCCCACCATCAAGGGGGCAGGTGTAGTCTTCCGGCTCTGGGAGGTGACTGGGGTTGGTGGAGCTGATAGTGCCAAAACTGTTGTTGCAACAGCATATGAATATGTCATATGTACAGGAGGCAGGCGTTCAAATTTTCTCTTAGCCTCAGTGCAGGCCAGTCGGTCCAGGGTCTTTTACTCCACGATTTTCCTTTCTGGAGAATCCTGCAGTCAGATGAGCAAGGTGAATGGTGCTCTCCGCAGTTGACACAGATGGGAGGTGGAGAACATGGAGTATTGGGATGCGATTTGCGTCCGCAATCTAGGCATGTGACGCTAGAAGTACAGCGGGAAGACATATGGCTGAAGTTCTAGCACTTAAAGCACCACATCAGAGGAGGAATATAGGGCTTTACACCACACTGGTAGACCATCACCTTGACCTTCTCGGGCAATGTATCACCCTAAAAGGCCAAGATGAAGGCACCGGTGGGAACCTGATGGACACGCCGGACGAAATTTACACCTCGCCGCTCTAAATTGGCGCACAGCTCATTGTCCGACTGCAAAACAAGATCTCTGAAATAGGATACCCTGGACCATATTTAAGCTCTAATGGGGTGTGATGGTAACAGAAACATCCCCCAGCTTGTCACAAGTTAGTAACTCCCGTGACTGGGCAGAGGATGCTGTTTTGATGAAGACTGACCCAGATCCCATTTTGGACAAGCCCTCCACCTCCCCGAACTCGCCCTCTAAATGCCCAACAAAAAACTGAGGCTTCATCCTCATGAAAGATTCCCCATCAGCTCTCGAACATACAAGGTACCGGGACAAATAAGATCCACTGCCATCCTTAGCCTGACGTTCCTCCCATGGCGTGGCCAGGGAGGTGAATGGTTTGAGGTCATACTTCTGTGTGTTGAATTGAGCTCGTGATCGCTTAGAGACTGCTGGTTTTTCACCACCAGCAAGAGATGATGGACTACGCTTCGTCACCTGTCATCCGCCCTGATGCCACCCACTCCTACCAGGGGCCCTCTCCATGGATGCCATCCAGCCGCAGCGAAGGCCACCTGGCAGGATGGCCATTGCTGGGAGTCCCGATGCCCCAGGGGGATGGGCATCTACCACTTGGCATACGTGGGGAGTTAACGGTGCAGGCACCAGCAGAGCAAACCCTGTGTGGTCAGGGGCTACAAACCAACAGCATACCTAGCGGCCCCACCACAACAGACTGGCTACCATGCTGGAATCAGGTGCAAACAAGTCCATGGTCGTCGTCGATGCAGAAATCGTCACTGCATAGTGCATGGTGGAAAACCCACCCAGGAAGGTGTCCTAGCCCAAGAGATGGACAATGGGCAGGACTGCAATGCGCCGATGAGAAAGTGAGCTAAAGATCTCAATGCATGAGGGACACGATGCACCTTGTAAGGCGCCCTTCCCCAACTGGCTCACTCTTCAAGAAAATTTTGAAGAATGGAGGTCAAACCCTACAGGAGACCATCACAAAGGCCAAAACGTGTAAAACTCCTTTTAGTGGCCATGTACGACGGGCAGGAATACCTCGGGCCTATTCTAACCCCCGGACCTGCACGGGGCAGAGATGAAAGCCCAGAAAAAATACAGCACAGACGTTGTTAAAAGATCAGTCAAGACATGGCATTAAAACCAAAAAATGAGAGAAAATAAAAAAGGCAGAAAGAGTAGAGGCCAGGCAGGGACACCGAGAAAGATCCAACAATGGAACATTGATGGAAGGGAGTGTGGGGGGGGGGGGGGGGGGGGGTCGCACCAATCCCTCAGGCATTCAGTGGGGCCAAAAATCCCTATATCTTACAGGGGTGAACAGGAACCACCTTCATGGATGAAATATAACACCAGATCAGCCGCTTTGGTCTTGTCTGCTAGCACCATATGTAGCGTGCCAGGAAGATGCCGCCTCAAAGCAGCCAAATTACGGCAGTCTATGAGTAAGTGGGGCAGTGAGGGGGATCCTGATGTCAGATAATGCGACCACGTGTCAGCCTAGTGTGGCCAATACAGAGTTGGCAGAGGACAGTGGATTCCCTATGAAAAGCACACAGGGGAGACTGCCACATGGTTGCGGTCTCCTTAATTGTCCTCAGTTGGTCTACGTATGTCTCAAGGAGAGCCAATAATAGATAGTGAAAAATCTCAGGGTCAACACAATCTTTTCGATCAAAGGAGACTGAGACAAATCCCAGTTTGGTGCACAAGCCATGGCGGCAAATGCAATGTCTTTCTGACTAGAGGTGACAATGGAGGAAGGTGCAGCTCCAAACAGAGACACTGGGAGAGCACAGCAAATATAAACCTAATTCTGGGTCACTGTTATTGGAGGTGCAGCTCCCTCCCACTGGAAAGGACACTGTAGTTGGGATGTTTATGAAAGATAGAAACGCATATAGCATAATTCAGCATCTGTTGTTGGCACCTGATAGCTAATGGAGGTATTGCAGCCTCTACTTGTAGGCTGTTCACAGGGCTAGTTTGGAAGGCTCCTGTCACAAGTGTGACTCCACAATGATGAATGGGGTCCAGTATCTCCAATACCGAGGGTGATGCTGAACCATATGCATGACTTCCATACTCAAGATGGAACAAAATCAAGACTTTGTAGAGCCCCAAAGCATAGAGCAATCTGCACCTCATTTAGTGTTACTGAGGCAGCAAAGTGTATTGAGGTGTCGCCAGCTAAGCTGGCAAGGTGGGGAAGCCGTGTCAGCCGGGAATCTAAGCCCTGTCCCAAAATGCAGTGCATCTCAACTACAAGAAGTAATTTATTGTCTAGGTAAAGCTCTGTGCACACACACACACACACACACACACACACACACACACACACACAATACAACGGTGACAAAAGTGCCCAGCACAAGTTTTGGTGACTGAAAACTGAAGGACAAGCATGAGACCTTATAACTGTGCCTTTCGATCCCACAGCCGCCACTAGATCATTGATGGCCACCAGAAAGACGGGGACACTCCGTACAGAGCCCTGCAGGATCCCATCTCTTGGATGTGGGGGGTACTAAGTGAAGCACGCACTTGAACCCAGAACATACAGTGTGACAGGAAGTTTTTGACAAAAACTGGGAGTGGACAGCGGAGACACGCACTTGTGTAACATAGTAAGGATACAGTGGACGCCATGTCGTGTCATAAGCCTTTTGCAGATCGAAAAAGACAGCAATGAGATGCTGACAACTTGCAAAGGCCATCCAGATAGAGGACTCCAGATGAAGCAGATTATCAGCAGTGGAGCGGCCTAAGTGAAAACCACTCTGAAAAGAAGGCAAACGACTCAGAGACTCAAGGAGCTGACACAATCACTCACTCACCATGCATTCTATCAACTTACAGAGAACGTCAGTAAGGATGATTGGGTTATAACTGGCCATCTCTAGGGGTTCTTACTGAGTTTCAGAACTCGAACTACCTCACTTTCTCACCACTAAAATGGGATCTAGCCCTTGTTCTGGATCCAATTGACGAGGGCAAGGATGTGATGCTGACAATCCACTAAGAGATGTTTCAGCACTGTGATGGTGAGCTAAGGACAACAGCAGAGGTGAACCCATCGCATTCAGCGTTTCAGAGAAACCATCTGGGTGGGCATGCAGGGGAGCAACCCTGAGGGAGCAACAGGAAGGTGTCACTATCACGCAGATCGTCATGGACCCTCCAGTGAATAGAAGGTAGAAGACCAGGGCTGCAAAAGGAGAGATCAATGGCCGAATAAGTTTTGTGGGCCACATAAAGTGTGTGGGCATCACCAGAGTTCAAGAGGCAAAGACCGAGCCATGCCAGTAAAGTTTCGATGTTGTTACCAAAGTCACTGATCACTGTACCATCCCACGAAGCATTATGGTTGTTGAAGTCTCCCAAGACTAAGAAAGGTAGGGGAGCTGAGAGAGTAATGCAGACAGTACATCCAGGGACATGACATCATTGTGAGGGAGATAAACATTACAAACGGTAAAATCCTGATGCGCCCTTACGTCTACAGCCACAGCCTTCAAAGGTTTGTTAAGAGTCAGCATATACATACAAACTCCACCCGATACACACTTATAGTCAGTATGATTCTTAAAATAACCTCAGAACCACAAAGGGAAGGGGCTCGAGTTGCTGGATACCATGTTTCCTGGATGGTAATACAGAATGCAGGACAAATGCTTAAAAGCTGCCGTAACTCAGCCAGGTGGTGGAAAAATTGTTACAATTTCACTGGAGGATCACTGTCTGAAAACTGTGAGTGTATGAAGTAACTGGGGGGGGGGGGGGGGCGGGGGGGTGACCAAGGGGAGGAGGGGGGGGGGGGGGATCATGACTGCTCCCATTGGTTGAGACATCAATGGATCCACTGATAAGTTCTGTGGCACATTGCCTGGGGAGATCTGGAGTCTCAGGGCGATGGTATCTCCACCTTGGGCACATACTGAGTATAAGCAGAGACTGGTGGCTCGGGGACCACTGGAGCTTTCTTCAAGTACGTTTTTTGTCCTCTTTGTCCTCCCCCTCCTTAGAAGATGAGAACTGCGAAGATGTCCCTGAATTGATTTCAGGGACAGAGGAAGAACAAGAAGTCCAACAGTCAGCAGCCTGTGGTTCCTTCAGATACCAGATTGTGTCACTGTGAACCAGCAGGAACCATGGAAAGAAGAGTCCAGAGGGACCTCTTCCTAGCTAGAGAAGCGGGAGGAGGATGAAGTACCTCTGGCTGGGGGATGGGGACAAATGGCCCCAGCAGGTGGAGAGCCAATGCTCTCAAAGTGGGTGCAATGAAACCACCAGAAGAGCCCCCGATCGCCTGGGGGCTGGTATCATTGGGCAGCTCTGAGGGCCCACTGTAAGAGGCACAAGAGAGTAAAGCACAGTCAATGGAGAAGGCAACGACACTCCAGCTGTAGAGTAAAAGTGGGTCATTTGTAAGGATTAAGACACACTTTCTGTCCTCTTGATATGCGAGCTTGTCCAGAGTATTATACTCCTGGATTTTCTTCTCATGCTTAAAAGGAAGGAGATTAGTGTTTAACACCCCTTTTACAATGAAGTCATTAGAGACACAGCACAAGCTCAGGTTAGGGAAGGAAATTGGCCATGCCCTTTCGAAGAAAACATTCCAGCATTTGCCTGAAGTGATTTAGGGAAATCACGGAAAACCTAAATCAGGATGGCCAGATGCGGGTTTGAACTGTCGTCCTTCCAAATGCGAGTCCAGTGTGCTAACCACTGTGCCACACTGCTCAGTTCCAACACTTAAAAATGGAGCAATCTCGAGCAGGAAGAGTGACGCTCACTGCAGTTTACTACATAGACTGTGGGGAGGAGCACAAGGAAATTCGTGTGCAGCAGTCCATCTACAATACTTGCAGACTGCGGTAGTGGTGCAATGGGAAGATATGTTCAAACTTCATACACCTGAAACATCTCATTGGAGGAGGAAAGTAACAGCTTCACATCACACCGGAAGACAATCACCTTAACCTTCTCAGGCAATGAATCACCCTCAAAAGCCATGCTGAAGACTGCAGTAGCAGCTCCATTTCCCCTCAATTCCTTATGGACACAACAAATGAAGTGCATACCCTGTCGCTCTAAGTTGGCCTGTAGTTTATTGCCAGATCGCAAAAGAAGATGACAATGTAGGTGATGCCCAGGATCATACATATTGAGACACTTGTGGGGAGTGACAGTCACAGGAATGACACCCAACTTTTCACAAGAGAGCAGCACCTATGACTGGGCAGGATATGACTTTTTAATTCGGAGAGAACTGCTCTTCATCTTAAAGAAGCCACAACTTCCCCGTATTTGTCTTCAGTGTGTACAACAAAAAATAAAGGCTTCGGGGCCAAAATGGTGTCCCAGTTGATCCCGAAACACACCAGGTAAGGGAGAAGGATTTTGCTCCTTGTTGACTAGTCCTTCATTCCTCTCAAAGCATGGCATGGGAGGGGAGCGCATTGGGATTAT
This sequence comes from Schistocerca americana, assembly GCF_021461395.2. Lineage (NCBI taxonomy): Eukaryota > Metazoa > Arthropoda > Insecta > Orthoptera > Acrididae > Schistocerca > Schistocerca americana. The sequence goes on from NC_060119.1 coordinate 946,393,528, forward strand.
ACTTCATTGCAGCGTATGAGGCTTTTCCATTTGGAGAGACTGGTGGGGCCTTGTGACCACCAGCGGGAGAAAGTTTAAGCCTCTTCATGTGTGAGCTATCAGCTACTGTGTTCCCACTCTGAACACGAGCTCTCCCCATGGGTGTTAGCCAGTCACAGCAATGGCTTCCTGGCCAGTAATCCATTGCTGGAAGCCCCCCAACGAAGCAATGATGTCTTTGGAGAAAAGAGACGCAGCTGTACAAATATCAAGGGCTCAGATGGAAAACCACTAGTAAGCACAGAAGGGAAAGCTGTAAGCCAGAAGGTGGAAGGAGTATACAGAGGGGCTATAGGGAGGGCAATATTATAAAAAGGGAAGAGGATATATGAAGATAAAATTGGAGATATGACACTGTGGGGATAAATTTGACAGGGCACTGGAAGACCTATGCAAAACAAGGCCCCTGGAGTAAACAACATTCCATCACAACTATTGATAACCTTGAGAGGGCAAACTATGACAAAACTATTCCACCTCATCTGCAAGATGTATGAGACAGGCAAAATTCCCTCAGACTTAAAGAAGAATATATTAATTCCAATTTCAAGGAAAGCAGGTACCAACAGGCATGAATATTATTGAAATACCAGTTTAATAAGTCATGGCTGCTATTTACAGAATCATCGAAAAACTGATAGAAGCTGACCTACGGGAAGATCAGTTTGGATTCTGGAAAAAATGTATGGTCAGCTTCACATGTTTCTGCAACTTATCTTCGAAGGTAGGTTAAGAAAAATGCAAACCTATCTTTAAAGCTGTCGTAGATTTTGAAAAGGTTTTTCACAATGTCGATTGGAATACATTCTGGAATTCTGTAGGTAGCAGGGACATAACACAGGAACCAAAAGGTTAGATAGAATTTGTATGGAAACCAGATGTTGACAGACATTAAAGAGAAGCAGTGGCTGAAAAGGGAGTGAAACAGTGTTTTAGCATATCCCAGATGTTATTCAAGCTGTACATTGAGCAAGCAATATAGGAAACCAAAGAAAATTTTGGAGTAGGAACTGAAAGTTCCGGCAGAAGAAATAAAATCTTTGAGATTTACCAATGACACTGCAATTCTGTCAGAGACTGGAAAGACTTGGAAGAGCAGTTGAACAAAATGTACAGCATCTTGAAAGGATGAACATCAACAAAAGCAAAACAAGGACATTGGATGTAGTCCAATTAAATCAGGCAATGTTGAGGGAATTAGGTTAGTAAATGAGACACTGAAAATAGTAGACAGGTTTTGCTATTTGGGCAGAAAAATAGCTGATGGTGGCCAACATTGAGAAGATACGAAATGTGGACTGCTAATGCCAAGAAAAGTGTTTCTGAAGAAGAGAAAGTTGTTCAATAAAACAAAGATTTAAATGCTAGGAAGTCTTTTCTGAAGGTAATTACCTGAAGTGTAGCCTTGCACATAAGTGAAAGCTGGATGACAGACAGTTCAGGCAAGAAGAGGACAGAAGCCTTTGAACTTTGGTGCTACAGAAAAATGCTGAAGATTAGATGGGTATACCATGTGACCAATGAGAATATACTGAATAGAGTTGGTAAGAAACAAAGTTTGTGGTATAATCTGACTAAAACAGTGGTCAGTTGGTTGTACACATTCAGAGACATCAAGAGGTCATCGGTTTAGAACTGAAGAGAACTTTGTGTGCACGCGTGTCGAAGGGGCAGCTTAAATTGTTGAGCAAGACCAAGAGATGAACACAGTGAGCAGGTTCAAAAAAAGTCATTTGGAGACGAAGATGCTCGCATAGGACAGAGTAGTGAGGAGAGCGGTATCAAATCAGTCATTAGACTGATAACAACAACATACTAATTTGCTGTCCCTAGACAGACAAAAATACTTCCACCCCTCATTTACATGTAAATGTACCCCCAAGTAACTTACATGTGTACATAACTGAATATTGTGACTGTTGTTGCTCATAATAAATAATAACAAGCACTGGACTCACTGGCATTAAGTTAGGCAAAGATGTTTAAGGTGTGCTTTCTTCATAGCAAATTCATAGACCACATCTTCATAGTCTAACTGCTGTGTTAGTCAGAAATCCTGGAGGTGATGGCAGTACTGTCACAAAGATGACCACAAATAATTCTAGAGTCTTTTAAGGAATGAGAAAGAGCATTAGGCTGAATAGCTGGTTGCAACATTTGACAAACTTATTCTTAGTGTAGACTCCAAATCTGGAAACAGTTCCTGAATGTGGGTTTCATGCAAGACTGCACAAAATAAATGACACTACTCTTCCATCCCACTTTTGTAGTGCTGTTGCAATTTTCTTAACACATTTCATTTCAATAGTTCAGTGCTGTCATGTCCATAAAAATTACCTAGGAACTCAACGTTTCTATAAAACTCTTCCAACAACTTTTTCTTGTCACCAATTCCGATATTAACATGTCTGGAACAACCAGAAATGTTGTCACTCTAAAATCTTCCTTTTCTTCGAAAGTAGTATTTTGTCCACTTCCAGTTTCCTTAATTTTTCTCCTTTGGGTGGCTACTTTGTACGTATTTTCTTGCTCTTTTGGATGCCAGCATTTTCATATGTCTCGTACATAGAATGATTCTCTCTAATATAATCAGGTAAAGAATCGCACAACTTCATTAGTCTCAATGTCAATATCTACATCTACATGGATACTCCGCAAATAACATTTAAGTGCCTGGCAGAGGGTTCATCAAACTACCTTCACAATTCTGTATTATTCCAGTCTCGTATAGCGCGCGGAAAGAGTGAACACCTGTATTTTTCTGTACTAACTCTGACTTCCCTTATTTTATCTTGGTGATCGTTCCTCCCTACGTAAGTTGGTGTCAACAAAATATTTTCGCATTCAGAGGAGAAAGTTGGTGATTGGAAATTCGGGAGAATATTCCGTCGCAATGAAAAATGCCTTTCTTTTAATGATGTCCATCCCAAATCCTGTATCATTTCTGTGACACACACTCCCATATTTCGTGATAATACAGATATCAATGCTTTGCAAGAATTTATTTGTAATATTAAAACACTTCAATATCACTGAAAAATAAGTTGTCATTATTGCAGATTCCAGTCTCTGAAAACTGCTAAGCATTCCAGTTGCCTCGAATCTTACTGAAGCCTTTTGGGAATTTCATCACCCAAAGCTGATGTTACTTTTACCCAGTTAACATTGATATTTTTTTTTTTTTTTTTTTTTTTGGGCACTCAACTACTAAGGTTATTACTGCCCAGTCACAAACATTAGTGCACTAATAGCATAGAAAAACGCAAGGGGGCAACATCAGAAAGTACTTACAAAGACGCAGATAAACAAAATAAAAGTTAGATCTTGTTGGGGAAAAGTCCGTCAATGTAATAAACTTAAGGACACGAGCAGCTGCTCGAGCGTCATCAGCTAAAAGTTCCTATAAGGTAGATGGCAGACACAGGAAAACACGAGAGTGAATAAAATGGGGACAGGACAATAAAACATGGCGCATCGTCAATGGATGACCACAGGGGCACTGCAGGGTGGGGTCACCGGACAACAGGTAGTGGTGGCTAAATCGGCAATGTCCAATCCGCAACCTGGCCAAAATGACCTCCTCTCGCCGGGAAGGGCGTGAGGAGGTCATCCAAGCCATCAGGATCGGTTTGATGGCCCTAAGGTTATTTTCATGGAGAGAGGACCAAGCCTCATGCCACAATGATGAAACGCGCCGACAAAGAACCCCACTAACATCAGTTGATGAGACACAAAAGGAAGCTTTCCGAGGCAGGAGGACAGCAGCCATGGCCGCAGCATCAGCAGCTTCGTTCCCAGGCACACCAACGTGGCCAGGAATCCACAAAAAAAAGGACACGAGCACCGGTATCAGCTAGCGACTAAAATGACCGTTTAATTCGTTGCATGAGAGGGTGGTCCGAATATGGGTCATGGAGACTGAATGGTGCTCAAAGAATCAGAGCAGATGGCATAGGGAGAATGACGATGGCGGCGGATATACTGAACAGCCTGATAGAGAGCAAAAAGCTCAGCTGTTAAGATTGAACACTGGTCAAGGAGCCAGTATTGAAAGGCACCATCCCCAACAACAAAGGCACATTCGATGCCAGCAGTAGTCTTAGAGCCATCTGTCTAAATAAAGACGTTATTAGCGAACCTCTAACGAAGTTCGACAAACCTCGAGCGGTATATCAAATCCGCAGTCCTCTCCTTTGGGAGCGAGCTGAGTTCAAGGTGAACACGAACCTGAGCCTGGAGACAAGGTGGTGTCGGGCTCCCACCCACTCGAAAAGTCATAGAGAAGGTAAAATCAAGTTGCTGAAGCAGGCAACGGAAGCGAACTCCAGGAGGTAACAGGGCAGAGACATACAGCCCGTACTGGCAGTTGAGAGAGTCGTCAAAGAACGAGAAATATGACGGGTGGTCGGGCATTGACATCAGTCGGCAGGCGTACTGACAAAGCAACATATCGCACCGGTAGTTTAGCAGTAATTCGGCAGCTTCGGCATACAGACTCTCAACATGGCTGGTGTAGAATGTTCCAGTCGCCAAACATAACCCCCAATGGTGGATAGAGTTTAGACAGCGTAAGATGGACAGCCGGGCAAAAGAGTAGACGAAGCTCCCAAAATCCAGCTTCGATCGGACAATGGACTGATATAAGCGAAGCAGGACCATTCGATCTGCTCCCCATGACGTACCGCTGAGAACACGGAGGACATTTAGGGAACAGGTACAACGAGTAGCCAAGTAAGACACATGTGGAGACCAGCAAAGTTCCTGTCAAATGTAAGACCTAAAAATTTTGTCGTCTCCACGAATGGGAGAGCAACGAGACCGAGATGTAAGGATGGTGGAAGAAACTGTAATGCCAGAAGTTCATACAGACCATTTTCTCAACCGGAAAAACAGAAACTGTTAGTGACACTCCAGGAATATAGACAACGCTGAAGACAGCACTCCAGGAGACATGTTCTCTGAGTGCTGCAGTAGATCGTAAAGTCGTCCTCGAAAAGGGAGTCTGAAACGTCAGCTGGAAGGCAATCCATTATTGGATTGATAGCTATGGCAAAAAGGGCCACGCTCAAAACGGAGCCCTGGGGCACCCCATTCTCCTGGCGCAACGCATCTAACAAAACAGAACCCACACGTACCCTGAACATTCAATCCATTAAAAGTGCATTAATAAAAAGAAGGAGGCAACCGCCCCAAGTGTGCATGGTGCGGAGAATGCCCGCTCTCCAACAGGTGTCTTAAGCCTTCTCCAAATCGAAGAACACAGCCACCGTCTGGCACTTGCGCAAGAAGTTGTTCATAATGAAGGTCGACAAGGTAATCAGGTGGTCAACAGCAGAGCGGCAGCTACAAAAGCCACATTGGACATTGGTAAGGAGGTGTCGAGATTCAAGGAGCCAAACCAATCGGGAATTTACCATGCGCTCCATCATCTTGCAGACGCAGCTGGTAAGGGAGATGGGGCGATAACTGGAAGGAAGGTAGGTGTTTGTCCTTTCCTGGTTTGGGTATGGGAACAACAATTGCTTCACGCCAGTATGTGGGAACATGACCTTCAGTTCAGATGCGATAATAGGTGCAAAGAAGAAAGCCTTTAAGTGCAGGAGAAAGGTTCTTCAGCATTTGAATATGGATACCATCGGGCCCCGGAGCAGAGGATCGGGACCGGGCGAGTGCACTTTCGAGTTCCCGCATGGTGAAGGTGGCATTGTAACTTTCACGATTCAAAGACTGGAAAGAAAGTGGCCGTGCCTCCTCTGCTTGTTTTTGGGGAAGGAAGGCAAAGTGATAAAGGGCAGAGCTCGAAACCTCCGCATAAAAGCGGCCGAAGGCGTTTGAGGCATCCTCAGGATCCACAAGAAATTCATTCGCTACAGCCAGGCCAGATATCGGGGAGTGGACCTTGGTGCCAGATAGCCGGCGCAGGCCACCCCAGACAACTGAAGAAGGAGTAAAACTGTTGAATGAGCTGATGAAAGCCACCCAGTAAGCCTTTTTGCTTTCTTTGATAACACGACGACATTGTGCACGGAGTCGTTTGTAAGTGGTACAGTTCACCATCGTAGGGTGGCGTAGGAAAGTGCGTAAAGCACGTCGCCGAGCACGAATAGCGTTGCTGCATGCTTTAGTCCACCAGGGAACTGGGACTCGACATGGAGAAGAGGAAGTACGAGGGATAGAATATTCAGCAGCAGTGAGAATAACATCCGTGAGGTATGCGACCTGACTATCGCAGCTGGAGACGTTTTGATCATGGAAGGTCGCCAGTGAGGTGAAAAGCCCCCAGTCAGCTTTGGAGATGTTCCAGCTAGTGGAACTTGGAGAAGGGGTGTGTTGCAGGAGATGGATTATGCAGGGGAAATGGTCGCTTGAGTATGTGTCAGACAGAGCATACCACTTGAACCAACGTGCAAGTTGGATAGTGGATACTGAGAGGTCCAAGTGGGAATAGGTATGCATTGCGTCCGAAAGGAAGGTAAATGCACCAGTATTTAAGCAGACTAGACTGAGGTGGTCGAAAAGGTCTGCCAAGAGTGAGCCTCTCGGGCAGGATGCTGGAGAGCCCCAAAAGGGATGGTGGGCATTGAAGTCTCCAACCAAAAAAAATTGTGTAGGAAGCTGAGCAATCAGTTGTATCATGTCCGCCCTAGTAAAAGCAGACGATGATGGAGTGTAAACAGTACAAATGGAAAATGTGAAAGTGGAGAGGGTGAATCAGATGGCAACTGCCTGCAGATCTGTGTGCAATGTGATTGGATCGTAGTAGATATCATCCCAAACCAGCAACATGACCCCTCCATCAGCCGGAATACCTGCCACAGGGGGTAGGTCAAAATGCACGGAGATATAGTGTGCAGGGTGTATACGTGGCCAAGGAAAAAAATTCCCAGATTTTTCCCGGATTTCCCGGTTAAAAATACACTTTCTCCCAGGTGACGGTATATTTTCCCTTATCAATTCTTTGAATGGTTATGGTTTTATACACGGGTGTACAATTTCCCGGCACTTTAGAAAACGAAACTCAGGGAAAAAGACATGTTTTGGAAACATCTTTGATGTGCAGCAACATGTACGCTGCGTATTTTCGTATTACGAAAGTATACATTGAAATTCCACCAAACACTGCATGTTTCTTTCCGAATCATTGATATCAAGATTTCGATGTGCTTTTGTAGGCCGTTCGTAGCTCATGTCACGTGATCTCACCAGCCGATGACAGAGGATATTCAGAGCATAGGACACGTGATGTAGTCAGCCAACAGTAACATCACTGTTCACTAGTACAAACACACAAACAGGGAAAGTTAATAGTTTAAATTAATATACATAGTGTTGCTACAAGAAAAGCAAAGTTTTCACTTATAATATTGTTCTCAAGCTGCAAGAGAAGCTAAGCTTTCGCATATACTGTTTATCTTTTTTGTGCGAGTTACGCTTTAAGATATATCACACAAATGTGCCAGCAAAATTTTTAATAATGACATAAATGTCTCATCTTTAGGGTTCGAAATTCTTCTAAATGATGCGTCATCAAAGAGTTGATTTTTAAATGAGAGTCAAATGCTCTGTGATTTAATAAATTCATAGTTCAACTTACATAAAAGGATATTTACTTTGAAAGTAACGCAGGATATTTACTTTGAAAGTAACGCTTTTCAAACCACTATTCGCAATATTATCCCGCGACCTGTTAGAAATAGGTCCGTTTCAGCAGTTGCCAGAAAGCGAAGGTAACAGGCGACACCGCACTTGGGTAGCTATCATGACGTAGGAAGCCCGTATGTATGTACGTGTAAAACATTGAAAGATCATACATTGTGGCATAAAAGAAACAAGACATCAGAGGATACTGCAAGAGAATCAGAATTTTGTGAACAATATTAAAATGTGCACATTTAAAGTGCACACTTAAAAGTGCATATTCGTACATCCAGATTCCCAATGCAGTAAACCTCAACCCGATATTAAACTTTTCAGTGTGGTTTTCGGGATGTAAATTTTCTTTGAGCACCAGTACTGTATTGTATAATGTTTGGTTCTTTATTATGAAATAATGCCATACGTGCTAGAAAAAGAAAACGCGCACTTGAAATGCAGCAAACAGTTGAAACTAGCCAGTACTGTGGAATTAAACATTTCGTTTCAAATACATTGACTGCCTCTGCAGAAAAGGTTAATAAAAGTAAAATTTCTTTAGCAAACAGACAAAAATAACTTCATTGTTCCGCAAGACAATTAATGCTCGACTGTCAGAAAGGTGGAAATAAAATAAAATCTGAAACTAATGACATATTTTAGCCTTCCGTAATTATGAGAATGTGTTTTAATTCACTTGATAGCTCCCGGCCACAGATATCTGTTTTGTTTTCGTTTGACGTGAGAGTAAACGAAGGGGAAACAGCAAAATCACTAAATGTAAACACGGGTCATGTGGAGACTACCCACTATAACTCAGACTGCTCTGCGCATCAGCCCGGATCTACATTTGCGAACCGAGTCAATATTTAAAAAAAAATCGAATTTTCAAAATATGTTCATCTTGTAGCGCACATCTTTCTGAAAAGTCTGAAACATAAAACATATGTATTCGAGGAAATGAAAGACATATTATTTGGTCTTAACTATGCCAAAGTGCAGTGCCATGCCTCTTCATAAAGCATTTTTCTACCGGACATCCGAACTATATTCAGGCGAGTGGAAATTGAAATGTCCTGTGGTGCCTCTCCTGCTACCATCGGCCAGTTTGACAACCTGCCCCTCTTTAAAAAAATCTCACAATTAATAGTGGATGGGATTATTTGTAATTGAGAGAACAAGAACTCTTCAGAAAATCTGAACTCTATTGTCTATTAGTTAATAACTTGCTGTTTTGTGGGACATAAAATTAAATACAGGATATATAAGACTAATACTGACAAGAGATAAGCAAGAAATTACACATTTCTTCAAACCTTAGCTCCAAGCATTTTTTCTCTCTAATCTAGCTACAGCTTTACGTGGTGTTCTTTCTTTTCTGCGAAAGAATCTATTACCTCGTCAAAGTTAGTCAAACGTTTTGCTACATGAAAAAACTAAATGCCATTATCTAACACTGAAAAAGCTGTTAATACAAATAATACCCAAGACTGGTGTGGTTTCTCGATATGATTACCTCTATTTTGTCACTATCTGCTAGATAAAACAAAATAGGCCTTTCTAATATGGCAGCAGTTCTGTTAGACACATCAAATAAATGAGACTGTTTTGGCACAAATGGCCATTTTTATAACACGACAGAATGTAATTCACGAAGTACCAATATCAAAAGCTTATTGGGCCTACTACAAGCAAAAAGCTTTATGTTAGGAAATAGTTTCACATTTCATTCATACACACCAGCTTCTCAATATAAATTTGGAATTATCTTATTCTTCCATAATGTGTGTGATGTCCCCGTTTCTTCTCCTTCCTCGTTCTAACAATCTTGTCATCACCAATTCTGTACCTACTGTTGCCACTGTCAAAATTTGTTCACAAATTAACTGCACTACCCCTGTCAGAATCACATGTTTAGTTATCCCGCGAATATTTTCTGGTTAGGCGTTACTACGTGTTCGGACAACAAGTTTGACAATGTTGACTGGAATACTCTCTTTCAAATTCTTAAGGTGACAGGAGTAAAATACAGGGAGCGAAAGGATATTTACAATTTGTACGGAAAGCAGATGGCAGTTATAAGAGTCGAGGGACATGAAAGGGAAGCAGTGGTTGGGAAGGGAGTGAGACAGGGTTGTAGCCTCTCCCCGATGTTCAATCTGTATATTGAGCAAGCAGTAAAGGAAACAAAAGAAAAATTCGGAGTAGGTATTAAAATCCATGGAGAAGAAATAAAATCTCTGAGGTTCGCCGATGACATTGTAATTCTGTCAGAGACAGCAAAGGACTTGGAAGAACAGTTGAACGGAATGGACAGTGTCTTGAAAGGAGGATATAAGATGAACATCAACAAAAGCAAAACGAGGATAATGGAATGTAGTCGAATTAAGTTGGGTGATGCTGAGGGAATTAGATTAGGAAATGAGACACTTAAAGTTGTAAAGGAGTTTTGCTATTTGGGAAGCAAAATAACTGATGATGGTCGAAGTAGAGAGGATATAAAATGTAGACTGGCAATGGCAAGGAAAGCGTTTCTGAAGAAGAGAAATTTGTTAACATCGACTATAGATTTAAGTGTCAGGAAGTCATTTCTGAAAGTATTTGTATGGAGTGTAGCCATGTATGGAAGTGAAACATGGACGATAAATAGTTTGGACAAGAAGAGAATAGAAGCTTTCGAAATGTGGTGCTACAGAAGAATGCTGAAGATTACATGGGTAGATCACATAACTAATGAGGAGGTACTGAATAGGATTGGGGAGAAGAGGAGTTTGTGGCACAACTTGACTAGAAGAAGGGATCTGTTGGTAGGACATGTTCTGAGGCATCAAGGGATCACCAATTTAGTATTGGAGGGCAGCATGGAGGGTAAAAATCATAGAGGGAGACCAAGAGATGAATACACTAAGCAGATTCAGAGGGATGTAGGCTGCAGTACGTACTGGGAGATGAAGAAGCTTGCACAGGATATAGTAGCGTGGAGAGCTGCATCAAACCAGTCTCAGGACTGAAGACGACGACAACAACAACAACAACAACAACAACAACAACAACAACATGAGTTAACCACGTAATCTTAGAGTCAACTGTGTCTTTACTTCTACAGTGTCCCTCATCCTCGACTCAGGAAAGTTTACAATGGAACGAGAACAGTTAAAAAGAACACACACAGACTTCTCGATGGAAACCTTAAAACCACTCTTCTGCACCCATTCATCCAAACCTCAAAGAGTTAGTTGGAACTGACATGTTGTCGTTGCGAGGCTTGAAGAAGAGCGAAACACAAAGAAGTCATCCACAAATAGACAGTGCTGGACAGGACTTTTCACTATGGACTTAATGCTGTTAATAGTTATGGCCAAGACAGTCACAAGTGCTACCTTGAGGGACACCGTTCTCCTGCTCGCGGTGATCAGACAGGATGTCACCGACTTGGTATCTAAAATATCACAGTGAGAGGAAGGACTGAATAAAAATGGGAAGACAACCACGAAAACCCCATTCCTGAAGCTGCCCAAGATAAGATACCTCCAAGTAGTATCACAGGCATTCTTGATGTCAAGAAATATACCTAAAAGGTGATGCCAGCATAGGAAAGCCTGTTGCATAGCCGCCTCCAGGAGGGCAAGGCTATCAAAAGTGGAGCGATACCTTCTCAACCCACACTGAAAAGTGTCTAAGGAGTTGCCTGCATTCTAAGATCCAGACAAGGCGGTGGTTGACATCCACTCCAATGTCTTCCCCATGCAGCTAGTGAGGGCAACACTGCAGTAACTAATTGGACACGAACGGTCTTCCCCAGACTTTAAAAGAGGAATTAAAATTGCCTCACGCCACGAGTCGCGAAAGTGACCTGACGCCAAAATGGCATTGAAAAGTGCGAGGAGGATATCTGTTTCGCCTCGTGAGGCACTGCAGCATACTGTAATGGATCCTGTCATGACCAGGGGGTGTGTTACAAGCTGCACACAATGCAGAATCCAGCTCTTACATGGAAAATGGACAGTTGTAATCTTCTTCAGAGATGGACTGGAAGTCCAAACTACACCTCTCAGCAACCACTCTATGGTGCTGGAAACCTGGACCCTGACTGGTTGTTACAGTAACTGTGGCAACACATGCTGCCACAGTCGGGGCAATGTCTCGTGGACTGGTTTGGAGAGTGTCGTTCCCCATTACAGCAGTCATGAGGCACCTGCCTCCTCTCCCAGAAATTCTTCTGATGGTCTCCCACACAACACAACTTTTGGTGGAATGATTAATCGTGTTCAGGAACTGTTGCCACAACCTATTCTTGCTCTCTTGAATAATTTGGCGACACTTTGCCCTCACCACATGAAAGGCTTCAAGATTCTCTGCAGTTGGATGACACTTGAGCCTAAGCAGCGCCGCATGCCTGATCCTGGTTGCACAGCTCAACACTGCAACAAGGGACAGACCGCCTGTTCTGTTGTCCCGTGGACTGTGGAATGGATGCTGCAAAGGCATGATGGATCATTTTGGTAATATGATCCACCCATGCCTCGACATTAGCACAATGTTCAAACTGGGCCAACTGGCTATAAAGTGTCCAGTCGGCTTTACTGAGCACCCGCCGCGGCAGTTTCCTTTCGCGTTCCAACCTATCTGGCAGGTGAATCCAAATCAGGAAGTGATCACTTCCGCACAAGTCATCAACTACTTCCCACTGAGCAATGTGAGCAAGAGCGAGAGAGCACAGCAAAGATCAATGTCAGAGAACCACCCAGCTGCTGGGCAGAAGTGAGTGCTCTGTCCTGCTTTTAGCAAGTACGCGCATGACGACCTGAGATGCCTCTCAATTGCTTTACCCCTGAGGCAGGTAGTTGCAGAGCCCCAGAGCACATTGTGTGCATCAAAACCACCACAGAGGATGGAAGGGCAGAGGAGCTAAGTAATATGGTCAGTTAGGGCCTCTTCATCAAGTGCATCATATGGGAGTAAGTAAACAGAACATATTTTCAACGGATGACGCATGTGGACTGATACAGCAACTGCTTGTAAAGCCATCGTACGTGGGAGGGGCAGTGAGTGGTAGTCGGTACTGACAAAAACACCTATGCCTCCTCTAGCTCTCTCTCTCCACTTAGGTTGTCCTTTTTTGTGGAGTACATAGCCTCGTAGCTCAGGAGTGTACGATTGATGGAAATGAATCTCCTGGAGACACAGACACAGTGGTCTACCCTGAGATAAGAGATGGAGTTCCTCCACATGCATGCTGAACCCTTGCAAGTTTCACTGCAGGATACGACCCATGTCATCAATGTGGTTTTAATTTACCCCTATCTTTGCACCACAGAGGTGAAGTACTTTTAGAGTGAAGTGGAGGGGCTGCCTTGATCAAAGGCGTCTATTTCTATGACGTCCTCTTCATTAGTCAGACGTGAAAGAATGACCTCTGACAGCGCTCAAGACAGCCTTTGAACTGAACGTTGTTAACCTTTCCCTGCATCTTATCCCTTCGAGAATGAGGGGGAAAGGGGGCGTTGGAGGCACTGAGCTTGTTGCATGCCTTCTTGACACTCACTATGGAGCTGTTGCTGGTCTTTTCTGTGGTAACTGCTTGGATTGCTTTATCCTTACTCGTTTTGCCTTGGCATGTTCATGCAAGTACAGGTGCTGTTGGTGGAGGTTTGTAAACTGGACGACGTCTGCATCATGGCGTCGACCTTAGGAACAGATTTCTGCACCATGGAAGCATAAGGAGTGGTAAAGACAAGAGGTTTCGTCGCCTTATATTCCTTTTTGGCTTCAGCATGGGTGATCAGCTGGTGACTTTTAGTTCCTGAATTTTTCGTTCCTCTGCAAAAACAGCGCAGTCTCGGCTCCAGACTTGGTAACTCCCAGAGCAGTAAACGCAGACTGCTGGAGATGGACAGTCAATCCCAGCTTCGTGGGTTGCCATTCCACATTTCCCACATGTCGTTTCAATCCCGCAACTCAGCGTTGTGCAACCAAAACGCTAGCATTTGTAGCATCGCATAGGGTTAGGTACATAAGGCCTGACCCTAAGTCGAAGAAAACCTGCCATGATGTGATCAGAAGATAACGTTGGAGAATTCTCAAATTCTACATTATTCCTACACATCCTTTGCTCTACATCCACTATCCCCTGTTTAAGTTCGGCTATGTCAATATCCATAATGTCACGGCATGTGACCACACCTTTGCTAGAGTAAAGGGAGTTATGCAGTTCAACAGTTGCATCACATTCACCCAATTTTTCAGTCTTCGTAAGTAGTTACACATGCTTTGCCCTGTTAGTCTCAACCAAGAGGGAACCATTCCACAGCCGCTTAATAGAGTTCAGGCTTCCAGAAGTCCTTCCAAGGCTTTCTTTATGGATATAGAAGGGGGACACTTTTTCCAAATGTCCCCTCCTTCTTCTAAATAACCAAAAACACATTTTGATTTATGACTCCATAAGCCCTGTTACTATAAGTCAACTGATGCATGCTAGGGAAACAAGGGTCCACTCAGACAGAGCCCTGCATGCCTGAGTAAGCCTTATACAACTCAGGTGCGGCAGGTTCCCCAGAGGTTGCCCACTAACAACTATTCCACCTTAACAGCCATGCACCTCATCAGCATGCAGCACACCTTGAGATTGAGAGGTTTTTTATACAGGTTTTTACCATCGTCACGATCCGAGCAGTCAAGCCAAGTTCCCCATTCCCTGTGACACATTGTTACACTGGCACACAATACAGTGGTCAATAACGCATGCCCAGAGCTTAACAGGAGACTGGCAGCACTTACCAGTCCCCAGCTCAGGAACCCTGGGGTCGCCAAGCCCGTACTCAGCAAACACATGCTGGACCCCTGAGGGTAGCGAGGCTGGAGGCTTCTCAAATGTATATTCGTTTTGTTTTTAGGGCGCAAAAACAACTAGGGTCATATGTGACCATGTCAAAACTGTAGAACACGAAGAAAGAAGAGTTAAAAAAACAACCGCACATCCATCCCAATCAATGGAAGAGAAGATACATAAAAACAGGGACATGGAGAAAGGCCTATAAAATACGCCCTACAGAAACAGAGGTCCAGAACTAAAAATTAAATGACCTATGCCATATTGCTACATTGGTGGGCTAAGGTACAAGGACTGCAGCCTTGGCAAGCAGCATCAGCAGTCTCATTTCCTGCCAGACTGATGTGACCAGGAACTCACATAAACATCACAGTTGCCCCATTAAGAGTGAGCAAGTGACAGCTTTCCTCGACCTGTTGCACAAAGGGATGGATGGTGTACAGCACACAGAAGTTTTGAAGGGTGCAAAGAGCATCTGAGCAGATGACACAATTGAAAAGCCTGTGTTACTGGATGTACCGCATGGCCTGATACAGGGCAGAAGAGCTCTGCTGTAAATACTGAGCAGTGTTCCGGAAGTCAATACCGGGATACGTCGGCACCAACGACAAAGGCACACCCAACACCGGTCAGTCCCAGAGTCATTAGTCTGCACAAAGGTAGTATCACAAAGTGCCATGCAAAGGTCGTGAAACTGAAAGCAGTAGAACGAGGCTGGAGTAGTGCCCTTAGGAAGTGAATGAAGGCCAAGGTGTACACGGCCCACCACACGAAGCCAAAGTGGTGAAGGGTTCACACCCACGAGGAAAGTTGCAGGTAGCGTGTAGTTAAGATGCCAAAGCAAGAGCCGAAAGCAAACTCCAGGAGGTAACAGAGATGATGGACACACCCTATACTGGCGATCAAAGGAGTCACCGAAGGAGGAGGCAGAGGATGGGAGAGGCCATGCATGGCATAGAAACGGCATGCATATCTGCTGTGGAGAAAGTCACGGTGGTAGAACAGCAGTAGTTCAGCAGCTTCTGCATACAGACTCTCAACCGGGATAGTGTAAAAGGCACCAGCGGCCAAACGGATGCCACAATGGCGGATAGTATCGAGATGGCGTAAGACGAACGGACGTACATTTGCATAAACAAAACCCTCATAGTCTAGTTTCGAATGGATGAGGGACTGGTACAAATGGAGGAGGATTGTTCTATCTGTACCCCAGGAAGTACCATTGAGGAACACAGGACAATGAGGCACTGCATACAGCGGGCTGCCAGGTAAGATAGGTGGGAGGACCAAGAAAGTTTCCTATCGTGCACGGGTGCCAGGAATTTCATAGTTTCAACTAACAGAAGAGCAAGAGGCCCAACATGTAAAGACGGTGGAAGAAACCAACTACAGCACCAGAAATTCATACAAATGTTTCCTCAGTAGAAAAATGAAAGCAATAGTCGATGCTCCACGAGTGAAGATGATCGAGACATCACTGAAGTCATTGCTAAATGAGACAAGTCCATGGAGAACTGCAATAGATGGCAAAACCGTGACGAAAAGGGAGCCGGAGATGCCTGAGGGGGAGACAGACCATTGTAGGGTTAAT
The DNA here is from genome assembly GCF_021461395.2 of Schistocerca americana. Lineage (NCBI taxonomy): Eukaryota > Metazoa > Arthropoda > Insecta > Orthoptera > Acrididae > Schistocerca > Schistocerca americana. The sequence continues at coordinate 946,409,619 of NC_060119.1, forward strand.
AGAGAGAGCAATGAGGATGATGCTCAGGACAAAACCCTGAGGCACATAGTTTTGCTGGATAAAGGTGTCAGGCAAGGCAGAACCCACACGTACCTTGAAAACTTGGTCTTTTTAAGATTCCTGAAGGAAACCGGGCAGGTGGGGCAATAATACATCTTGAGAAACATTACTAAATGCCTTCCTTGAAAACTACATAGAACAGATAGTTCGGAACCGCACTCACAATGGAGGTATATTGGATCTAATGGCAACAAACAGCCCTGACATCTCTGAGATGTCCATATCAAAGCTGGTATCAGTGACCATGAAGCATTTGTGGCAACAATGATCTTTTTTGCCGATGACCTTGCAATTTTGACAGACAATGAACAAACTGCAAAACATCAAATAGGAATACTCAAGGAATGTGCCGATAAGGTTCGCTTGCAAATTTCTTTTGAGAAAACGGAATTTGTGTGTACACTCAAACATACAGAATCTCACCACAAAATATGGATAGATAAACAGAGTTCCACATTTTGAATACCTGGGGGAAATTTTGGAACCCACTGGACTAGAAAAAAATCTCAAGAAATTCTAGCACAGAAACTAAAGAGCCTACAGTCGAACACACCAACTTTACAATAAAAAGTGGATGTCCACGAATACAAAAATCAGGCACTACAGCACTGCCATTAAATCCGAGGTGCTATACGCAGCAGAAACCTTGTTACTCCATAACAAGAAGCTACTCCAAGAACTACAAAAAGAACAACAAAAGATTATTAGGAAAATCCTTGGACCTGGATATAAACTGCAAACCAACAGAACTACAGAGGAAATTTCAAATATTGCTGCTGACATTAGAAAAAGACGCCTTAAATTCTATGGACACATACACAGACTCCTTGAGTAAAGACTCTCAAGCCAGATACTCGTAGCCACTGAAAACCTAAGATGTATGACATGGCCCGAACAAGTACAAAGAGACCTTATTCGTGCTCAACCCAGTATTCAGGACACTGCAGGAACAAAATAGGCAAGTAGGAAGTCCAGCCAGAGATAAGAGCCGAAAAGACTGGTAGAAAGTGGACACATGAAAGAAAGAAAAGAAAGCTATGAGCAAAAAAATGAAGGTCTCATGAAAAAACCACAGGAAGAAGAGTGTGTGTGTGTGTGTGTGTGTGTGTGTGTGTGTGTGTGTGTGTGTGTGTGGGTGGGTGGGTGGGTGCGCGCGCGCACGTGCGGTAAACCAGACAAAAAAGCAGTAGTTCATATCACAATGAGGAACTTTAAACTTACTACACATGGCAGAAGCATATAGAGGAACTATGGCTCAAATTCAAAAGAACACTTGACCATGCACTGGATGTATATGTACCCAGTAGAACAATTCAATTCATATTGGAAGGGACCCTCCATGGTATAGTCACTGCAAAGAAATTTCTGAAGAAAAAGGGACTACAGCACAACAGGTGTAAAACCAAGTGTAGGACCATAGACAGGAGCACAGTGAATGGGACATGTTTGGCTGACAAGAGGGCAGTGCATGACATCTTCAATTACTAGTGAAGCAAAATATCATCAAATGATCTTTGAAAAAAGAACACACAGAAATTCTGGTTATATGTCAAAGCTTTTAGTGGCACCAAAGTGTCCAATCCCTAGAAAATGAGACAGGAACTGAAATTGAGGCTAGCAAAACAAAAGCTGAACTGCTTAACTTTGCTTTCAAAAGGTCCTTTAGAAAGGAAAACCAAGGAGACGTCTCATACCATTGAGAAGATGAGTGAAATAAGCATTAGGGTCAGATGTGTCCAGGAATAGCTGAACTCTTTAAAACTGAACAAAGTTCGAGGGCCCGATGGAAACCTTATCAGATTCTGTACTTAATTTGCAGCTGAGCTGGCCCCTCTCCTAACTATGAGATCCTTTCAAATGAAACCTGGTCAGTGGGTCTACCTTTTACCTTTGCCTTATACATAAGGTGGCACCACATAACTGCGGGTATGGTGGTGCCATCTATTGGTAGAGTGTGAGGCGTGCACACCATTTGATGTTGCATACTGACAGAGTTGTTTCACCCCGAAGAGAAGGTGGTCACACAAGTTATCGTCCACTACCGAACATGCAGGTGAGTACACAAAAACAACGAGGAATGATTTGATTTTTGGCAGTGGAGAGTGTTAGAGGCGATGAAATGTATCTACAAAAGAAGGCTGTGTACAGTGAGTACAGCCTGAGTCGTTCAAGTGTTGTGAAATGGCGAAAACGATGCCTTGAGGAGCACGTCACTGGAAGACTATGCTCGTCCTGGGCAGGCTCATCAAGTCATCACACCAGAAATGGTTGTGAAAGAATGCTTTTTGTCTTTGACAACCACAGAATCACCATGGACAAGATACATTGGTCACTGGGTATTGGCATGGACACCACCCCCACCATAATGCATCAACACTTGAACTTTCGAAAAATCTGTGCGCAGTGGGTTCCCCACCATCTGACCACCGAAAAGCGCAATACTCAAATGGCGCTTCCTTTGAGTCATACGCAATGTTATCATGAGGAGGAATACAGCTTACTGTCACATATTGTCACAGGTGACAAAACATGGTGTCACCATTTTGAACCGGAAGGCAAGTGTCAGAGCAAGCAGTGGAAACATGGAACCTCACAACCTACAAAGAGGTCAAAGGCTGTGAACACCAGTTCTGGTAAGGTCATGATGCCCTTTTCTGATCACAAGGGCCCACTGCTTGTGAAGTTCCTGGAAGGGGGAACCACCAAAAATACCCAGCGTTATCAAGCCACTTTACAGAACTTTATATGAGCCATGAAGTCTAAACGCCAAGGCATGTTGTCCAATGGCATTATCCTCCTGTATGATAATGCCTGCCCACACATGGGCAATGTGGTGAAGACAACATTGTAGCTATTTTGGTGGGAAACACTAGAACATACACTGCACAGTCTGGACCTTTCACTGCATGACTTGTTTGAATCTCTAAAACAAGCTGTTCATGCACATTGATTCGCAACGGACGGCGAAGTGTGTGACTGGGTCAGGGTCTGGATCCGACAGCATCCTACTAGCTTCTTCAAGGATGGAATCTACCGACTAGTGTCGCAATGGGATAAACCTGCCAACAGTTTTAGCGACTATTTTTGAGTATGTGTACTGTGTATAACAACATTTTTGAGTTGATAAAATAATTACTGTTACTTTACTCTTGAGACCGGGTTTCGTTTGAATGGCCATTGTATAATCTATTGAAGATGCCTAACAAAAACCATGCCCAGCAGTTGGAAGACAGCACATGCCACAAACGTCTACAAGAAGGGTAGCAAAAGTGATCCACGAAACTAGCACCCAATAACCTTGACATTGATTTGTTGTAGAATCTTAGAACATATTCTGAGCTCAAACATAATGAGGTATCTTGAACAGAATGACCTCCTCCATGGCAACCAGCATGGATTCCGAAATCATCAATCATGTGAAACCCAACTCGCACTTCTCTCATAACACTGAAAGCTATGGATAAAGGCAGTCATGTAGATGCAGAATTTCTTGCTTTTCAAAAAGCATTTGACCCAGTACCACACTTATGCTTACTGTTAGAAGTTCAATGATATGGGGTACCGAATAAAATTTGACTGGACAGAACTTATTGGTTGGGGCAACACAGCATATTATCTTGGATGGAAAGTCATCAGCATCTATAAAAGTAACTCTGGGTATGACCCAGTGAAGTGTATTGGGACTCTTGCTGTTCATGCTGTATATTAATGACCTTACAGACAATATTAATAGTAACCTGAAACTTTTTTGCAGATGTTACAGTTATCTATAATAAAGTACTGTCTGCGAGAATCTGCATAAATATTCAGTCAGATTTTGATAAGATTTCAGCTTACTTTAAAGGTTCAGATATGCAAAAGTGTGCAGTTCACCCCATACAAATACCTGGGTGCAAAACTTTGTAGGGATGTGAAATGGAATGATCACACAGTCTCAGTTTTGGGTAAAGCATGTGGTACACTGGCTTATTGGCAGAATACTGGGGAAGCACAATCAGTCTACAAAGAAGATAGCTTACGAATCACTCGTGCAATCCACTCTAGAATATTGCTCAAGTGTTTGGAACCCATACCACATAGGACTAATCGGCAATATCGAACATATACGGAGAAGGGCAGTACAAATGATCACAAGTTTGTCTGACATGCGAGAGAATTTCACAGACGCTGAAGAAACTGACTGGACAGACTCTTGAAGATGAATGTAAAGTATTCCAAGAAAGTCTATTAACAAAGTTTCAAGAACCAGCTTTAAATGATGACTAGAATATACAACCCCCTACGACTCTTTCACATAGCGATCATGATAATAATATTAGATTAATTACAGCACACACAGAAGCATTAATCATTCTTCCTGGGTGCCACATCAGGGGGCAGCAGGTATAATTTTTCATTAAAATCCAAAAAGAGAAACATGGCATGCAAACGATGACAAAACCATGTTTTCAGATAAGTTCTGCATTCTTCAGCTTAAACAGGAGACAGATTAAACTCATGGTAGGTCTAACAACTGACCGTACGAACTTCAGGAAACATCTGCACACTTTAAATAAAGAGAGAGGAACCTGTAAGTGCAGACTATGCAGTTGTGGGATGAAACTGCACCACTATCTTCTAATGTGAAGCACTGAAGTTAAAAGGCACAAAATACTTGGGATACTAATTACTGAAGAGATTGTGTCTCAGAAAGACCTAGTGAATGGTCTTGTACTAATCTTCAGTGGTACTGGCTGGCCTTACTAGAATGACAGGAAGAGAGACCTTCTCATACACTGTTTCGGTGCGCGCAACAAGTGGCTAAAACCATTGTGATTTGTCTCCCTTATTAAATCAAATAAAATCAAAACTGCCTTCTGACAATAATAAAAGTGTGTTGAGGAAAGAACATAACGAGCGTCACAAACTTTCCAATACAGATTTCCAATCAAAGATAAAGATAAGATCTCGTCAAAAGGCAATTTACAAGGAAAACTAAAATATTTGATTTACAACAGGATCTACATATGCCTCTTTTACTTAACTCAGTAGCTTTCTACAAAAAGTAAATACAAACTTGTAATGCCCCTGCCTATTAGTGATATGAAGAGTTACCAGCAAGAGGAGAAAATGTGATAAGTGGTTGGTTGTTTCAGAGCATCACCAAGGAATTACACTGGCTCATACGTGGTATCACAAGAAAGTGATTCAGATGCACTTTTCTGAATGAATTCTCCAAACCAATCCTTCACTAAATTTACAGACAGACAACCGAATCTTCAAATATGAAGGAAGTATACACTGATGCATATGATTGTGATTAATTAGAAAGGCAACCATTTTCTTTACGAGAAAAAATATCTAGTGTTTATCGGAATCAGATATGGCATCCGCCTAACCTAAAGTCATTTGAAGCAAGCAGTAGGTGCTGCATCACTATATACAGGAGTCCTTAATAGTAGCTGACATTAATCAATCTTTTTATTATTTAATATTTTATGTAACTCATGATAACAAAGAGAATAAACAACAAAATTTATGTGTAATCTGTAATACAAGGATAAATTCCTCTAACAGTTTCCAATCCATCAATTTTCAAAGTACTCCAGATTTTATTGTACATATCTCATCTTGGTCCCAAACAGAAGACAAAGTAAGCCTTTAGGAGGATAATGAAATCTTAGTATTGTCAGAGGTAATTCACAACACCCCTTTAAAGTTTTAATTTAAATTTTCTCAGAATTTCATTTTCTCTTAACACCTCAGCTGCTATTTCAAAGGCTGCTTTTTTGCTACAGTTACATTCTTAGAGAACTGTCATACAACATGTCATTAGAGGCATACAGAATGCTTTACAACACATCTGCAAATTGTTAAAATGATACACGAGTACTGATCACAGGATTAGAATTATTTTCAAATATGCACACTGCTTTGAAATGTTACTGGTACAATATTTTAAATACACAGATAATTCAGCAGGTAGTGGTTGATCTATGTCGGCTAATTGCTTCTCATGCTGAAATAGATGAGTAAGCGCGTTTTCCACCACAAGAAGTTATCCTTGCTGTCACCCGACCTGGTGGTTGAGGTAAGGTCTTTTGGGACCAAACTGCTGAGGTCATTGGTCCCTAAGCTTACGCACTACTTAATCTAACTTAAACTAACTTATTACGCTAAGAACAACAATACACACACCTATGCCCAAGGGAGGACTAACTTCTGACAGGGGGAGCCGCCCAGAACGTGACAAGACACCTCAGACCACGCGACTATCACCCGACCTGATTTAGGGGTACCTAGATAACAATTGCTGTACAAGGACATGAAACCAGCTTCTACCATACACAAAATATTTCCTAGACCTAGAAAGTAGGTAAAATGCCAAACATTTCAGATAATCAAATTCTGCCTCCCCCCACTCCCCCCTCCTCCTCCTCAAGGATCAGCCATTTAGCAAAATCTTATTTTGAGCAGCGAGCAAGCCATGAAAACACACTGTTACAAAGATTTGCAACAGGTCTTAAGTCACATGCACAAAGACACAGAGTAGATACCTGAACCATTCAAACGTAACTATGAACTACCAAGTTTCAGGATTTAACACATATGTCATAGCTAACTTAAAAGCTCAATGAACATGCGAACGCTGTTTCATACTCAGAACAAAAAATTTATATCTCTGGAAACCTATCTGATTCTTACTAGCCTACAAACTTTCCTTGCACAGTTATTTTCCACTAGAAATTATAACCAGGAATGAGGTAATTATTTTCCACCAGAAATTAGAACCATGACAGTTTATTATTTTGCCACTTCCATTAATCAGGAAAACACATTTTCAATAATTTGCCAGCAACTATGAAGAGTCAAGCTAACACACTTCAACATGAGGCTGCAGAATTTATTTGTGGTCATGTCTGTCAATTCTATCCCCCTTCTGATTTATGTATTATTAATAATATCCAACTTCTGCATCTCTTCAGTGTAGTGACGTTATCAGTGACAGAAAGGATTGTGAACAGTTTATTTTCATAAAGCCTAGCTGTAACAGCATACTTATTTGTATATTCATTTTAGTATGTTTGTAGCAGCCTGTCTGCGGTAAGTTTTTAACCATTGATTTATAAATAAAAATATGTATACAACGTTCTTTTTCATACTACATACCCCTCCCCCCGCCCCGCCCCTTCCACAACATGTTCCACAGCCTGAAAAATCTCTACTGAATGAACAGTGTACTGATTTCTAGTCCAACCTAATCCAGTATTTGTAGATAACGTGATACCTTTCAATGAACTGATGATGCCACCAACAAGATGGAAGTAAAGGCCTCAAGAAACTACTTACGCATGACATCACTAAATCTACAGAAACATTAAGAAAGTGGCACCAAAAAACTATTGGAATATCTTTTGGAAACTTTGGTTGACAGTTGATAATTTTTTTGTCACAAGCCCAGAGTATGTTTGATATCATTAACTAGTACCTGCCACTTTTTTCCATGATAAGAACTGAAAGCAACATCAGATAGGCATCAAATAATGCTTGGGTGGTGGAACTTTATGCTGATGCCTTTAAACATACCAAGCACTTAAAAATTTCATACCACGGTGGGGAAAGTGGGGATTTTACTGTGGAGGTAAAGTACTAATGGAATCCTGAACATAGAGGACGAGGAGGAGAGGAAGGAAGAGAGCAAATCCATAAGCATCACCTGAATGAGAAATTATATATAGCCTGGAACAGTTTACAACTCACTAAATAATCAAATAAAATACAGTTTGACATGTCTTGACTCTCTCAGAATTGTTACAACATTCTTCAGTAGGAGGTGGGCACTTGACTTCCTTTGACTAAGTTTCTTCCCCATTTGATATTACAGTTTTAGATATTAATTAATAATGATATTTCACAAAAAATTTGTGTTAAAAATATTTCATGCAGGCCCAAATTCACACACAAACAATGAAAAAATGGAGACTGTATCAAGAAAAACGTACAGTACGTACTTCAAATAACATGTGGGTTAGCAATAACATACTGCACACAAACTTTAGATAAACAGTACATAACAGTCAGCTAATCATAATTTACATTACAGCAGTCACAGGACAAGCAATACAGTGAGCTCGACTGCAGATGCTCATTTGCTAGCAAAAATAATTTTTAAGTACTTTTAACTTTGGAAATAACAAAATATGTTTGTCAATATTTCGATCTCAATGCTTTTTTTCCTTCCCTTCTATAACAAAACTTGTTTGTTATTACACGTTAAATACGACACTCCAGCAGAAATAAATGCATAGACAACACTGGAGGGTACCGCATTGTTTTGACGTTATATTTAATAACAGTTACTGTCAAAACTTCCAACTAAACAATCTAACTGCTACTACTGGCACTTCCCGTTATCATGTAGCCATATTTACGACACCCTATGATTGTAAAACAGGGAAAACAAACAAGCTGACACGTAAATACCATAAATATTGCGAAAAATCTGTTACCAATACAACACTAACATGTAAATACTTTAAGCAGCTAATAACATACGGCCTCTTGTTGCTTGACAGCTAGATCACTAAATGTCAGTTCGTTACAGAATGATACTTTACTAAAAATAAAAAAAATAAAAAAAAAAAAAAAAAAAGAGAACCGTCACACAATTTTGATGTCGACTTACGAGTAGACTGGCAGTTTCACAACCTTTCCATAACTTGTCAACAAGAATTCAATGCCTAAAACCAAATGGTGTTTATTATTTGGCTTCTCAAATGCATACTTACGGAAAATAGAAGAAGAGAGTAGTTGCGCCCAAGAGCAATATCCAGGCAAATGTGGCCGGAGTATACTTCGTACAGCTATCACATTTCGGCATTATGTTACCTGAACAATTATTGTGGCCAAAATTATTCCAAAAGTTTTCTGCTATAGGTCAACATGGCCGCACCTATTACTGATGGACTATATCCCGGCGTTGAAACTTAAGTCAACATGTAGGTGCCTACACTGCGCTTGATCAAGTTCCATATTCATCAGCCTCACTTCATAATCCCTAATTTGTGTACCGATTTCTTGACAGCAACTCAAATCTTATTAACACATGATAAAGTAAATTACTAATGTTTCCCATTTCCTGTGTGTATTCGTCCGCGAAACGGATCCTCACTGCGTACTACCACAACTTGAATAACAAATTCAATATCTAATGAAGATGAGAATATGTCTGACATACGAAACTTGAAGATTCCGGGCACAATAATATTGAATTAAATTAATTAGAACGTCAGGATGCTGGTGCGAAACAACTTACAGTTGAGATATTCTACAAAACAAATTAAATAACTGACATTATCAGTCAGTCCAAATCGCCCTGTTTATTATACAAATCATTTAGATATTCACGTCTGTGTTCCACATGTGCTACAAATAATTTGAGAAACAAGTCAAAAGTATAATTTATTACAGCTTATTCCGAAGAGCAACTTTAAAAAAGCCTAACTCTATCTTTACCTGATGATGAAACATTCTTTATCCAAACATGTCTCAAGAAACAAAATTGATATATAGGTGACATAAGTTTATCAAGCCCAATTCACACGGACCGTCTCGTCACGTCACGTCAAAATATCTCACATGTTTTTCAAATGGAGGCATTGAAACAGGTCGTCAGCAGGCTTTCAGGTCACATGAAGGTTTCTCGGGAAGGATGTTTTGGTGGCGACGTCGTCTGCTAACATCCAGAAATTAATCTATTTTCGCTGAGCTCACTCATGTTGTTACTGTTGTTCTAGTCTTCAGTCCAGAGACTGGTTTGATGCAGCTCTCCACGCTACTCTATTCTGTACAAGCCTCTTCGTCTCCGAATAACTACTGCAACCTAGATCCTTCTGAATCTGCTTAGTGTATTCATCTCTTGGTGTCCCTCCACGATTTTTAACTTCCACGCTTCCCTCCAATACTAAACTGGTGATCCCTTGATGGCTCAAAAAGTGTCATTCCAACCGATCCCTTCTTCTAGTCAAGTTGTGCCACAAATTCCTCTTCTCCCCAGTTCTATTCAGTACCTTCCCATTACTTACGTAATCTACCCATCTAACCTTCAGCATTTATCTGTAGCCCCTCATTTCGAAAGCTTCTGTTCTTTTTTGTCTACACTGATTATCCATCATATTTCACTCCCATACATGCCTATACTTCATACAAATACTTTCAGAAACGACTTCCTGTCACTTAAATCTGTATGTCCTCTCTACTTCGACCACAATGGACACACTGAAAAAAAAACATTATCAATTATTTTGCTCCCCAAATAATAAAACTCATTTACTACTTTAAGTGTCTCATTTTCTGATCTAATTCCCTTGGCATCACCTGATTTAATTCGACCGAATTCCATTATCCTTGTTTTGCTTTTGTTGATGTTCATCTTATATCCTCCTTTCAAGACACTGTCCATTCCATTCAGCTGCTCTTCCAGGTCCTTTGCTGTCTCTGACAGCATTACAATGTCGTTGGCAAACCTCAAAGTTTTTATTTCTTCTCCATAGATTTTAATTCCTACTCCAAAATTTTTCTTTTGTTTCCTTTACTGCTTGCTCAATATACAGATTGAATAGCATCAGGGACAGACTACAATCCTGTCTCACTCCCTTCTCAATCGCTGCTTCCCTTTCATGCCCCTTGACTATGATAACTGCCATCTGGTTTCTGTATAAATTGTAAATAGCCTTTCGCTCACTGTATTTTACACCTGCCACCTTCAGGTTTTGAAAGAGAATATTCCAGTCACCATTGTCAAAAGCTTTTTCTAAGCCTACAAATGATAGGAACATAGGTTTGCCTTTCCTTAACCTATCTTCTAAGATAAGTCGTAGGGGTCAGGATTGCCTCAAGTGACCCAGCATTTTTATGGAATTCAAAGTAATCATCCCCAATGTCTTCTACCAGTTTTTCCACTCATTTCTAAAGAATTCGTGTTAGTATTTTGCAACCATGACTTATTAAACTGATAGTTTGGTAATTTGCACACCTGTCAACACCTGCTTTCTTTGGGATTGGAATTATTATATCCTTCTTGGAGTCTGATGGTATTTCGCGTGTCTCACACATCTTGCTCACCAAATGGAAAAGTTTTGTGATAGTTGGTTCTCCTGAGGCTATCAGTAGCTCTAATGGAATGTTGTCTACTCCCAGGGCCTTGTTTCGACTTAGGTTTTTCAGTTCTCTGTCAAATTATTCACGCAGTATCATATATCCCATTTTTCTTTTTCTACATCCTCTTCCATTTCCATAATTTTGCTCTCAAGTTGTAATTTTTCCTCCTCTCTATGTAATTATGCAGTTATGTAGTTCTCAATTCGTTCGAGCAATCAATCATTCATAATAGGAAACACAGTCATAGTTCAGTCACTCAAAATGATTCAGAAATTTTACTTGTTAGAATGAAATCAGGCGATGATTCTTCTTCTCTGCAGGCTCATGCTTTGCGGCAGTCTGCTAATCTGTACAAATAAAATGCCTCGTATTTTTGGGAGCGTTGTACAATCAGTCGGGAAACCTCAGATCAAGCTGATATTTGGCTTTGATGAAGTTTAACCTTCCAAAGAAGTAATGGAGCTCTTGGATTATTAAATGCAGGCTCGTATCCAGTCTTTCGGAAGTTCCCTTCTGATTAACAACTACGCAATATATTGATGACTATCATTAATTATCAAATGTCAAATAATTTAAATTGTTACACACCTTTTGTATGAAGGAGCAATATATATATATTTCCCTTTTAATCGTACAGTTTCGTATCAGTTATCTTTTGTCATAAATCTCAATATTCAGATTACAATTCTTCAAATAATGCTCAGGTTAATTGGCACGAAGACAATCTCAGAAGTCTTTTTTCTAGCAACCACCAGAGAGAGTACTACAATGAATAATTATGCGCTCATGGCATAGCATTTGTATGAAACTACTTTGCGCATGGATTCTGCGAGTATCAAGATAGAAAATTAGTAAACGTCATTCAAGGGTAGAATTGTATCAGAATAATTCATTGTATATAAAGAGCTATTACAATTGCCCCTAGCAGCAAGCAAAGTTAATGATAATACACTTTGCGAGCTAACAGAAAAAATTTGTTGGGTTGTTTATTCAAAAGAGGAATATTTTGAATTAATAGACTTTTAGTATAGAGAGTATGGATAGCATGTTAAGACAGTAAGTTACGAGAATAACTAACCTATAGCTTTTACATGTACCGGGGTATACCTGCATCCTGAGTACATAACCAGGGAAGATGTAGATTGGTGTAATTACGAGAAAGGTCTACCCATTTGGGAACTGGCCTTCACAAGGAAATCCTGGAAAACCTGGAAGAATAGACCCCAGCTCAGGTATTAAAGAAGATAGGAAAGCCTAAATCCAGTAATTTTGAAATATATAGAAACTCCATAGATTAGATCGAAGGAAAAGTGCCCCATAGCCAAAAAAATATTTACGATAGTGCTCCAAAAAAATTTTCAAAATTCTTCTTTCGACGATGTGGCCAGCGATCTCGTTGTGAAGTCGATGGAACAGGAACACTGGGTATGGACAGCGGATAGGCGACGTACAGCGTTTGGTGGAGGCAGTACAGAGGACAGGCGATGGCTTATGGTACAGGTCAGAAGCTGGTAATGTGCCGTAGAAACAGCAAGATGATCTCAGGAACAGATGGTCAGGGATGTGAACATGGAACAGGTTTAAAGTGGAATAAGAAAAGGTTCTGACTGAATAAATCTCTGGAAGAGAGTGGATTAAGGCAACGAAGTCCATATTTAATCGTTGAACTCAAAATCGGAGTGGATTCTTATATTCTTCCATCTGTACTAGACTGTAACATCCATCAGTCCTGACAATCGCGAATTTTTTTGTAAACCTCAATACCAAAGTTGTTTTGCATTACAACTGCTGATTGTCCAAAACATTGCCAAATAGGCTGTGGGCATTTAAATTTTGTTGTAGCTTATATCGAATGTATTCCTCTCGAAATTTTTTTTAAATCTAATCTTCGTTTTGTTATAGTGCAGGTGGAAGTAGAGCATTGAATCTGTCCGAGGTTTGCTTTCAATTACAAAATTATGGATAAAATTTAAGTTTACACCTGATGAAAATTTTAAACATAGGCATATGACACTGACTCCACAAAAGTAATAATTTCTAGAAAAAATTCTCTGAAAAATTTTCATTATTCTTATAATTAATTGATTTATAGATCCACCTGCAAATAAATATCATTAATGACGATGTATGTTCATTTAACAAATCATCCACTCACAGAATCTTGTTCATTCTCTCATAAACATTTTTGGAAATATATTTCAACAATTATGCCCATAATATGAAACACACAAACTGCTATTCTTATAATGTTAATTAAAATTCTTAAATTAATTCTCCTGGTAGAGAAGGCACAATGAAAAAATCTAAAAATTATAATAATTTTCTCTCGCACAACCAGAGAGTTTCTTCAATTGTTTACAGCAGTGACATTAGCGACTGTTGCATCATTACACAGTTCATTTGTTTTCTCGCGCGAACAGCGCACATCATACCCACAGCGTATTTACCTACACATCCCTCACTGTTCAAGTTTCACACGCAATTCTTACATAAGTGCTGCGTCTTGAGGAAATGTAGATGCACTTTCATTGTATATCACTATGGCTTCTGCTCATAGTCCACACTTACAAACACTAGTAATTAACAAATTCTTCTACCTATCTTAAAATTTTGTGCTAAACTATCACAGGAGTAATCTCACTGTCTCTTAACCTATCACAGGAGTAATCTCACTGTCTCTTAACCTATCACAGGAGTAATCTCACTGTCTATTAACCTATCACAGGAGTAATCTAACTGTCTCTTACCCTCTAAACAACATAAACATCTTGATATTTATGTAGGGGAGAGTGGGGCAATGCCGTACAGCGGGGTAATACCGTGTACCGCTTTATCCAGTTCCCCAGAGAACGCAAAGAGCGCTGCATAGTGCTGCCACGTAGCGGAAGTAACTATAGTCACATACAGAGGGGTCTATATCGTTCAACAGCGCAGACGTCTTCGACAATCGGTTTCAGCTGATTTCGACTGTTTTCTTATAAACTCTGAAGATAATAAGTCTAGATGTGAGAGAAATATGTTAATAACAACAATATTTTAAAAAGCTCTATTTAATTACGCATTTCTTGATCTTCTTTTAAACATCAAATGTTAGACGTTAAATTTCGTGATTGTTGGGTTAGAATTTACAATGGTGAGTCATGTTGTCTCGGGGCAATACTGTGCCCGACGCACGGTATTTCCCCGTGGTGAACGGTATTGCCCCATATGGTAATTTCTTTTGGTATTTTCGCGAACTATATATTTGGAAGTGTGTGTGTATGTGTGTCATCTTACAAGTTTATTTTCTTTTTTTTAATCACAGGTGGCGAGAAACAGAGCCAGAACCACAGAAAGGAGCAAATGGTGGATGGAGCATGAAATGAATTGCGCACTCCACAATGTTATAGAAAATGCAAAGCCACAGAGAGTAGCTGCAAGAATGTATGGAATACCTCTTTCTACTTTAAGAGATAGGCTAAAAACAGGAAATTGCTCTAAAGTAAATTTGGGAAGAAAACCTATATTTTCAAAAGAACAAGAAGATGACATAGCTAAGCATGTTCTTTTGCTAGCAAAGACATTTTATGGAATATCGTCGGTGGAGTTGAGGAGATTAGTTTATGAATATGCTGAGGCAAATAATATTCAGCATAATTTTAATAAAATATCAAAAAGAGCTGGACAGGATTAGTTCTCTGGGTTTCTTAGAAGAAATCCATCAGTCAGCATTCGCAAACCTGAGGCTACGAGTCTCAGTCAGATCTCAGCTTTTAACTCAAGTGAAGTTAAGCTTTTTTTCTTGAACCTCACCATTGTGGAGGATGTCCTTAAGTTCGATGCCTCCAGAATTCACAATTTTGATGAGACAGGAATATCAAAGATTCAGAAGCCAGGAAAAATTTTAGCACCCAAAGGAGCTAAACAAGTTGGCTCAGCAACAAGCTGGGAACGTGGGAAAAATGTTACAGTGTGTTCTGCAGTGAGTGCCAGTGGGGTATATGTGCCCCCAATGTTTATTTTTCCGAGGGTTAGGATGACGCCTGCCCTACAGAGAGGAGGACCACCAAATTCAATATACGAATGTAGTAAGAATGGTTGGATGACTGAGGAGCTCTTCCCAAAGTTTCTGAAACTATTGATAACTTTACCAAAGCCTCTCTTGATTTTAGACAATCACACCACCCATGTCTCTCTAAAAGCCTACAACTTTTGTAAATACAATGGAATAGTAGTGGTAACACTGCTGCCTCACTGCTCACACAGGCTACAACTTTTAGATGTGGCCTTTTCCAGTAACCTGAAGGCTGCATTTTATGAAGAATGTGAGAGTTTTATGAGGTCTAATCCCCATCAGAAAATAACTCCTTACGACATTTGTCCTATCTTTAGCAAAGGCTTCATGAGGATTGCTAATTTTGAGAATGGTATCTCTGGCTTTAGCAAAACAGGAATATTCCCTCTAAATCCTACCACATTTATCGACGAAGATTTCATGCATGTGCACGCAGACGAAGAAATAGGCCTAGCTTTACCAGTTGTTGAGGATTGCAGCGCTAATAATGACGAAAGTAGTGACACAGTTGTGCTCTGTTCTTCACAGACAGCGACTAGTATCCCCGATGATAGAGACAAAGCCTTAGACCTACATGTTCAGCCCAAAGCTGGACTACAGTTCAAAGATATTTCTCCCTCACCAGGACATCTTAAACTCAAGAAAACTGCCAGACAATATCATTCCTCAATTTTTACTTTGACTCCTAACAAAGCTAGTTTACAAAAAGCAGCAGAGAGCAAAAAAGCAAAATTAACAAACAGAGAAAGGAAATCAGTGCTAGAGTCTAAGGGAAAAAGCAAGTTCAGAAAGTTTTCCTCAAAGATAAGACCTCAAAAATTTGAAACAAAGAAATGTCGACGGAATCTTTCTTTTGATTCTTCATTGGATGATGATTTGGACCTACCATTGCACAAACTTTCTAGTGACGATGAGATGGATGACGTTCACCCTTTCGGAGAAACTAGTGTTAGGCCTGTGAGCAAGAATGGAACTTTTAGGGACGACAACTCTGTTTGCATGCTTTGCAGAGAGTTTGGGAAAAACAGGGAGCTGTGGTTTCGATGTGTGATTTGCAGTGAATGGGTTCATTCAGAGTGTGGTACATGTGACACAGCTGAAAACTATATTTCCGACTACTGCCATTAAAACAGGGGATAAATGTGTTCAGAGACAAGTTGACACCATAATCCAATAATTTTGTTTTACCAGTAAAAGGATTTTCTGTCTTTAGAAAATTTAATAAGTTGTAAAAATTTTAAATAAATTCTGAATTTCGAATTTCTTAATTTGATTTATTTTTACAGAGTTTTTGTCATTTTATGTGCTATGCTATATCATAAGACATATTGCACAGTATTAGCACACCCCTCGGAGTAATACCGTGCAACATAACACTTTTGTAAAACAGCTGTAGCAAGGTAAATCGATTTAATATAGCAAATATGAAGCCATAAACGTGTGGGGCATTGATTTCTTGCACAAAAAATGTGTTCAGCGTTTCAATATAGTTCGAAAAATACGAAATATTTGAAAAATGGCTTACACGCACGGTATTTCCCCCACTCTCCTCTACACATTCGACCCATAGTCAAATTCCACTCTAAATTCTTCTCCATATTTGGTATCACAGATCTACGATCCTTCAAAAAATTTCTTAATATCATTATGCGGGAATAATCCCTTTATTCTTTTCCATTTGGGATATGTCAACAATTATGATCCAGGATTTGGCATATTTACAATAACATATGGTCTGGTATAAATAAGATTTCATTTCTTTATGTTCTCCATCAGTTTCGAGGAATTGATGTGTCACCTCAATAAAACCTTTTCTCCAAGATGAAACATCTGAATCCAGTGAATCCGTTTATCATATGTCAATTTCCGTTGTATTGCCTTTTTAGTTAAATTGACAAGTGCGAGTCGAATTCCTCCCATTTTAAATTCTGGTCTTCATACTTTGGCAGATGGTTTATCCAGAAATTCTTGTCAATCTGAAAATTTGTCGAATACCAAGCTGTGTTAATGTTTGCTTCCATTTAAATCCGGTAAAAATTCTGGCATTATCTGTAATTATGGATTTCGGTAAACCTACATGTGGAAGATAGTCACGCACCAGTCTCACTACAACAGCTCTGGCACACTTTAATGGATATAGTTTTACATATTTTGTAAATACATCAAAGAATCCAACAATGAGTTTGACTCCTCCTCTTGATTGTGGGAGAGGGCCACAGATATCACACGAAGTCAACACCCTTAGCTCTTGTGGAATAATTGACTGCAGAACATGCTTACTGCCTCTATTATCCAGTTTTGCCTTTTGACAGAGTAAACAGTTTTGTATTCTTTGGTGCACTTTTCTCTGAATATTCGGAAAATAACAGTATGCTCCTATTTTATTGGCACATTTGATCACATCAAAATGTCCCCATGATAAGTGGGTAAACAAAATTAATTTTTCCTCATATTCCTTCGGGATACATATGCACCACCGTGGATTGTTGTGCTTCCCACATCTGAAGAATAATACTCCATTTACTAATTTATAATGATCTAAACTAGCCCTTGAATTTTGTTTTTCCTTTAGCTGAATTATCTTCTTCCATCGAGGGTCTTTTCGTTGTAAATTTCCCATTTCCCATATCTCTACAAAGATGTACATAATAAGTTGTGTAGATATTGTCCTGCAACAGTAATACTGGAAAATCCGAAGTATTTACTGACTCTATCCCCGGCGTTAAATCTTCTGGGGATCTTGAAAGTGCATCTGCAATAATATTTTCTTTGCCAGACACATGAATAATTTTAAATTGGTACTGTTGTAGTGTCATTGTCCAACGTGAAAGTCTGTGATGTAATAATTTACATGTTTGCAAAAAGGTTAGTGATTGATGGTCACAATAGACAATCGTTTTCGAACCATATAAATAATAGTTAAACTTCTTGAACGCCCATATAACGGCAAGTGCTTCAAGTTCTGTGGTCGTATAGGCTCTATCACAGGGCGATAACACTCGACTAGCAAATGCTATCGGGCAGAATGTTGGTACCCCTTTTATTTTCCTTATTTGTAAGAGACAAGCACCTACTCCAGCATCCGATGAATCTGTGGAAAGACAGAACTCACAATTCATATCAGGGTGATATAATGAGGATGCGTTAACGAGTTGGTCTTTAATGTCTCGAAAAGCTAGTTCACAGTCTTCAGTCCATTGCCATGGCATATCCTTCCGTACAAGCCGGTTTAATGCCTCAGAATTCATGGCTTGATTCTTTATGAAATCCCTTCAGCTGTCTTTTATTCTGTGGTGATGAAAAATTTCGAATTGCACTTATCTTCTTCTCGGTAGGCAGGATACCTTTCGCATCTATCATATGTCCTAAGAACTTAATTTGTGGTAGAGCAAAATGAGACTTCTGTAAGTTTACTGCAATTCTGGTTTTCTTGAAAACAGCAGAAATCCTTTCCAAAACACGCAAATGCTCTTCCCATGTTTTCGTGGCTATTAATAAGTCGTCAACAAACACAGTTATACGACTACGCAACTCTTGTCCAATAACATAATCCAACGCTGAAATAAATATTCCGGCACTAATATTAAGTCCGAACGGGACAACTCTAAATTGGTAACTTCTCCCGGCATAGATAAATGCGGTATATTTCCTAGATTCTTCATCCATTTGGACCTGCCAGTACGAACTTCTCAAATCAACACTAGTTAAGTACGAAACATCCTGGAAATTTTGAATTAATTCATCTATATTTTCCGGATGAGTTCTTACAGGTACTATTATTTTATTAATCTCTCTCGCATCCAGAACTAATCTTACGTTACCTCCAGGTTTTGGAACGACTAAGAGCGGAGAACAATATGGACTAGTTGATGGCTCAATCAAGTTCCATTCTAACATTCTATTTACCTACCTTTGAACAGATTTTTTAAACGCCAGGGGATCGGGTAGTTTGTGTAACAGTAAGTCTGATGTGGCTTCACTTGTAGGTGACAAATATACCCTTTAATAATTCCTGGTTTCTCATCAAAAATCTCTTGATATGCCTCTAACAAATAATGAAGCTGCTGCGCTTGTTCTCCGGTAAGCTGCTTTGATTCACTAGCTTTTATCATTGTTGTTTGGTTAAAGTCCTCCTGTTGTATCAAATCCTTTGAAAGCTCCTTCCAACGACCATTTGTAGTGTCAATTAACTGAATTATGGCACCACAACAATATTTCTCATGCACCGTCTCCTTTCTATTTAAATCCACTGCTATCTCTTCTCCATTTAATCTAAATTTAACTATTCCTTCCAAAAAAATCTATCTGACAATCGTACTCCTGCATACTCCCAATACCAAGAATATAGTCTACTAATAACTTCTCCACTACAAGGAACGTGCATTTTATTGCTACATTTCTCATTTTCATCTCTAATTCTGTTTGTATTTTGACATTGGGAGAGCGTGCTCCAACAGCTCTGATGATTTTTCAGTTCTGTACTGGCAAAATTGGTACCTTCTTCCTCCTAATAATTCTCCTAAAAAGAGCGCCTGAGATAACATTGGCGGAAGCGGCGGTGCTAATATCACATTCGTTGGAACTTCCTCTATTTCAATAAATACTTCTGATACCAGAACACTCGATCTGTCATTATGACACGTTATTAAAGCCTTTGTTAACTCTTCAGTCAAAAGCTCACCATTATTATACCTTAACAATTGTAATTTTACTGTTTCGCCCCTAACAGATCCCCTGACCGCTCCTCCGGGGCACGATGCGGTCATGATTAGTTTGACTGATTGTTGGTCCGATTGGTATTTGTCTCTTCAGCTACTTCAGTGATTATTGGTTGTTGTGGTGAATTCGGTCTATGTTGTCTTCCTTGATTCGTGTAATTATTGTTGTTGTTCTGCTGGTGTTGGTAGAACTGTCTTGTGTTGCCATACATTGGATTATATCGATTAAAATTCCTATTGTTCCCAAAATAGCCCCTCGCTGCACCATTACTAAAGTGTCCATTATGGTAATAATTATTGTTTGCATTTTGTCCATTTATAAGTCTCCTCAGATACTGTAGTTGGCTATGATTATTGTCACTGCTACCATTGCTGCCATTCCCATTCGAGTTGCAGCTCGGATTCGATTCTATTGCTCTTCTTTGATATGACATTTCTCTTGACCTTTTATTGTTCTCCTCAAATAAATCAATACGATCAAGCATAGTCATAAATGAGTCTATATCCTTATCATTTATATATAACAGCTTATTCCTTATACTGGTGGGTAGTCTGGACTTGAGTATCCTAAGTATATCCGGAAAAGGAATCAGTACATCCCAATACAAAGATTTATTAATGTATTTCTCAAAATATCTCTTTAGAGATGGTCTAGAAAATGAGAAAGGCTCAGGATATAATACTTCCTGCCTAAGTCTTTCTTTTATTCCAGCAGACGAATATTTTGCTAGAAAAGCCTGCTCAAATTCTTTATAACATTTACAAGAAGATATTTGTTCTGATGTCCACAATGCTCCTGATCCTTGTGTATATCCAGATACAAAACTGATCTTTTGCCATTCTGTCCAAGATCGTGGAAGTAGACCTCTGAAACTTCGAATATAGACTGCAGGATGAACATTCCTTTTGCCAGGGTTAAAGATTTGAAATTGTCTCTGTTTAATCATCTTTTCCTCAATGGTACTACGATTCCAAAAATCATCCTGTTCGTACTCTTCCCTATGGCTGTCCATTATATCGAATCTAACTTGTAATGTTCCAGTTCTGTCTACATAGGATCTTGACGTGGACGGAATGTCACGCGCAGATTGAGAATTTTGTTTCCTACTTCTCGCTGTTTCTAAATCCTCCTGTGAGAGATCTAGTGATCTTTCGATATTTTCTTTCCAACGCGAGAATTCTTCGCCAAGTTGTTCACGAACTTCCTTTAACCCTTTGTTGAAAAAATTATCTTTGGAACTCTCTGAAATTGACTGTAAAGCTACTTTCATAGCTTCTTCTATCGTTTCTGTAGGAAAATTTTGCCGCTCTAATGTCATTTCTGAAAAATTTCCCGCAAGTACATTCATTTTATGTTCCACTGTTGTCTGTTTTTCCTTCACTTCGTCAAATTGCTTCTTTAGATTATCTTGGGATTCTATAATTTCTGGTATCATAGCTACGGAACACTGTATGTCCTCTTGAGCTTGTATTACTTGACGAAACAGTTCTACTTGTTTTGTATCGTGTCAATTTCGACAGATACATATTCGGTTAGTTCCGCTTTTGATTTACTATTGTTTTCTTGCCATTGTTGGCGGAGCTGCTCAATTTGAGCAATAAGATTCTGTTCGGTCCTTTCTGCCTGTTCTTTTATTTCCTGTGTCTGGGTATTTAATCTCTGATCTAATTCGATAAAGGTTGCTCTTAATTGATTTTGTAATTCTGTTTGATTTTCGGCTAATTGATTTTGGAGTTCATTTTGTATGCCTGATAAGTCTCGTTTTACTTCAGATTGTATAACGGATAAGTCTCGTTTTACCTCTGCTTGGCCTTCTGCAAAATCTCGCTGTACAACGGACAAGTCTCGTTTTACTTCAGATTGTATAATGGATAAGTCTTGCTTTACTTTCACTTGGGCTTCTGCAAAATCTCGTTTAATTTCTACTTGAGCCTTTGCAAGGTTTGACACATTTTCGGCTAATGGAGACAGCTGTTGCATAATAACAACTAATGGATCAACAACAGTCTGATCAGATGTTGTATGAATGTTTTCTGAACCAGCGGGATTATTTATATTGATAGCGCTAGCCACAACAGTCTCAGAATTGCTCTCCGTGGCCTTTCCTTCTGCACAAACAGCTGAAGGCTGTTGCATGTCTCGTTGCTGATTCAATGACATTTTAAATGCCGCTCTGGTCAATACCATTAAATAACTGTCAATATCAGGTTCTAGTTACTAAATACAGTGCCAAATTTACTGTCGTAGACACACTTAACTTTCAAATTACTTCATAGATGGTATAAAGTTCAATGTCCAGATACGAAAATCACACAATATACAGTTCTACAATCTAACTACTATCTGGAAAAAGGTTCTTTCTAAATTAATTTCAAACTATTTTAAGTACAAAATGTAAAAATTGAAATTATCTGGCCTTGTTCTGCAGTATATGTCTTGTCCAATAGTTGAAATCGTTCCTTGGTATCAGCAATCTTTTACTATGGGCACTGAATCTCTCTTCAGATCAGTTACCTCTCGTTCTCGTTGGTTTTCATGAAACAAAAAATACATATATTATATAACAATCCAAGAGAGTCCTGTCACACTGGCGCCACTGTAATTTTTCCTCTTCTCTGTGTAATTATGCAGTTATGTAGTTCTCAATTCGTTCGAGCAATCAATCATTCATAATAGGAAACATAGTCATAGCTCAGTCACTCAAAATGATTCAGAAATTTTACTTGTTGCAATGAAATCAGGCGATGATTCTTCTTCTCTGCAGGCTCATGCTTTGCAGCAATCTGCTAATCTGTACAAATAAAATACCTCGTATTTTTGGGAGTGTTGTATAATCAGTCAGGAAACCTCAGATCAAGCAGATATTTGGCTTTGATGAAGTTTAAACTTCCAAAGAAGTAATGGAGCTCTTGGATTATTAAATGCAGGTTCGTATCCAGTCTTTCGGAAGTTCCCTTCTGATTAACAACTACGCAATATATCGATGAATATCATTAATTATCAAATGTCAAATAATGTAAATTGTTACACACCTTTTGTATGAAGGAGCAATATATATATATATATATATATATATATATATATATATATATATATATATATATATATATATATATCCCTTTTAATCGTACAATTTCGTATCAGTTATCTTTTGTCATAAATCTCAATATTCAGATTACAATTCTTCAAACATTGCTCAGGCTAATCGGCACGAAGACAATCTCGGAAGCCTTTTTTCTAACAATCACCAGAGAGAGTACTACAAAGGATAATTATGAGCTCATGGCATAGCTATTGTATGAAACTACTTTGCACATGGATTCTGCGAGTACGAAGATAGAAAATTAGTAAACGTCATTCAAGGGTAGAATTGTATCAGAATAATTCATTGAATATAAAGAGATTTTACAAAGTACATCACCCTTGTATAGATCCTCTATATACTCCTTCCACCTTTCTACTTTCCCTACTTTGCTTAGGACTCGTTTTCCATTTGATCTCTTGATATTCATGCAGATCCTTAAATTTGTCTCCAGCCATCCCCACTTAGCCATTTTGCACTTCCTGTCGATCTCATTTTTAAGACATTTGTATTCCTTTTCGCCGGCTTCATTTACTTAATTTTACTTACTTAATTTTTATGTTTTCTCCTTTCATCAGTTAAATTCAATATCTCTTCTGTTACCTAAGGATTTCTACTAGCTCTTGTCTTTTTACCTACTTAACCCTCTGCTGCCTTCACTATTTCATCTCTCAAAGCTACCCATTCTTCTACTACTGTATTTCTTTTCCCTGTTCTTATCAACAGTTCCCTAACGCTGTCTATGAAACTCTCTACAACCTCTGGTTCTTTCCATTTATCCAGTTCCCATCTCCTTAAATTCCTACCTTTCTGCAGTTTATTCAGTTTTAATCTCCAGTTCATAACCAATAAATTGTCATCAGAGTCCACATCTGCCCCTGTAAATCTCGTACAATTTCAAACCCAGTTCCTAAATCTCTGTCTTACCATTATATAATCTATCAGAGACCATCCAGTGTGTCCAGGGCTCTTTGATCTATACAGTCTTCTTTCATGATTCGTAAACCAAGTGTTAGATATCGGCTTCCTCTTCCATTCCTTACCCCCAGACTATATTCACCTACTACTTTTCCTTCTCTTCATTTTCAAAATATCGAATTCCAGTTGAATAGTGGCGGAGGGACTTGAAATGTGATATATGTATTGGAAATCTTAATAAAAATTTGCAGCTTAAATAATTAAAACGGAAATTTTTAAAGAATGATTAAAAAAGATTGAAAAGTACTCATGTTCTGGAAGAACTTCAACTAGCACTAATATAAACAGACTTTCATTATTACATACATATATTCAACTTCTAACATTCGTAAATTTGAGTATATCCGATTTGTTACCACTATTATGCTTGGAGAATGGTATGACGATCTGGCTCCGGATCAAACCTCCTCTGCTCTCACGAATTCTTCTTGTTAGCTTCGATCCTTCTGATGCAAGATTCTTGGCACATTGTGGAGATACGAAGAGACAGATATCGTCGGCATGATTGAATGACTAAACTTTGCTATCTCGATATGTGTTGTTAATATTTTCTAACGTACAAGTACTATACACACTTCTGAACAATACCAATGCGGCAGAACTCATCACACATACACCTGCTATCACTTATAGAAACAAACAGATGAATCTAAAAAAATTAAAGAGCATCTCTCTATCTATATAATGGCATCTTGGATTGTCGGGTGTTCTGCCAGATATCAGAGTTGTACTTACACGATATTTCGGTAGCGTAACTCGTTACCTTCATCAGGTGCGACCTGAGACTAATCCTCGATTTTTTTTTTAAGCATATTTCATTCCATCTCCTGAGAGGAGAAGGCGGGCTGTTCTAGGGCATATCTGTTTGCCCTATATCAGCCAATGGTTACAGTTTTTATTTTATTTATTTCCATTTTTTCACATATTTGATTATATGCTATTATTTTATATTGAGTATCTTTAGTTTTACGTTACTTTTTAGTGAATAGAATGTGAAAGAAATTTGATTGAATTAATTTAGCAAAAAACTGAACTTACTTAACAATTAAGTAATTTGACAAAACTAATTGGACAATTAATTGAATTTGAAATGGTGATAATAGTTTAAATGTGATGAGTGAAATGACTTAATAAGGTATGTGGGGGTGATTTGACAATATAACTGGAAGTGACACATTAACCTAATGGGGGATTCTTGTAGTGTTTACATTTAATTTTCCCTATGTAATCATCCCACGAAAGTGCAGAAGGATGGAGGAGGGCGTTGTTGTTGTGGGTGATATCCTCTAGCTCCTTTCCTGCTTCGCAGTACTTGGAGCTGGTTGCTACAATGCTTCTTTTTGCCTTATATCTAGTTTTACATGTTCTCCTTTCCTTTTGGTAGTACTTGGAGCTGGTTTTTACAAAGGGTCTTGATCTTATCTATGATTTCCTTAAAGCTATTGTGTTGAGTGTTATGAGGTGTGTTGTATGTTGAATGCAGGGGGCTGTTGTGGTGCACTAGGTCGTTCGTTACTGTATTACTGTCTTTCGTCTAGGTGGGCGGGGTAGTTTCTCCCCCTGTCAGTTGTGTCACTGTGGGTGCTAAGTCAGGGAACTCGGTTGATGTATTTTGTTCTACTGTACACGCCAGGTAAATGTATTTGGTTTTTGGGCGTCTCTTTGTGTGTGGTTTGGTCGTCACTATGGCTTCCATATCGGGTCGTTTGTGTAGGATTTGTGAGCCGTATCTTGCCCTAAGTTTTGCCAGTCTTGTTTGTAGTGGAGTTATTCATGTTGTCTCGTATACTTCGTCGATAGGGGTGCAGTATGGTAGCTTCGCTACGCTGCGCAGTAGTCGGCGTTCTGTCGAGTATAGTCTGTTTGCTACTGTTTTTGGTATTCCGCCCAGTGGTGCAGCGGCGTATTCGTACATTGGTCTTATGTATGTCTTGTATGTGTGTATGGCTGTCCTGGTGAAGCAGCCATACAGTCGTCCTTGTACTTGTCGAATTAACTGTTGTCGTTTCCTCGTTTTGTTGAGCAGGTATTGTAGGTGAGTTTGGTAGTTGAGGTGCTTGTCAAGGTAGACGCCGAAGTATCTCGCCATGTCAGTCAGTTGTAGGGGCTCGTTCCATAGTCGGAGTGGACCTGGTCCAGTATTTATGCCTGTGGCCTTCCCTCTGCGGTCGCGCCCGCTCACTGAGATCTTCTGGAGCATTTCCATTCCCTTTTCCATCCGCTGCAGTCCTGGATCTACACTGAAACAAATTGAGATGGCACTCCAACCAGCCACTATACCACAAGTTCCAGAAGCAGAGCAAGATGAAGCAAAGAAGGTGGTGTATTTGCCCTACGCTGGCTCTATTTCTGCCAGAATTAGTAGGATCCTCTATAAACACAATATCAAGTGTGTTTTCTGTCCACCTAGCAAGATCGGGGGACTGGTGGGAAATGTTAAGGACAACCTAGGTTTACAGAAGCCAGGGATTTATAATATACCTTGCCAATGTGGCATGTCCTACATTGGCCAGACGACAAGAACAGTAGATATCAGGTGCAAGGAACATCAGAGGCAATCCCGATTAAGACAGGCAACAAAATCAGTCATTGCTGAACACTGCCTAGAACTAGGTCACGCCACGAATTATGAAGAAACCAAGTTTCTAGCACAGATGCCCAGATTTTGGAACAGTGTTATGAGGGAGTCAACAGAGATAAATGTGACCGATAATCTCATGAACCATTACACAGGGTACCAGCTAAGTAGAGATCCTGCTCTGTAATTGCTGAAGAAGCAACGGGGACAGCTGCAGCATTCCACAAATAGAAGAACTGAAGGGGTGGACATGGAGAACGATCCCCATACAGAGTTATTGGCGCACCAGACCGAAGATGGAACGCGCAGGGTCGGGACTGACGGGCGCGGACCGCAGAGGGATCACCTAGAACCGCAGCGGACCGAAAATGGAACGGCAACGCTGCAGTAGATCACAGTGAGCGGGAGAGGACCATATGGGGAATGCCTGGTACCACAGACGGGATTCAAAACACACCAGACCAAAGATGGAACACCCAGGAGCGTGTCTGGTTGGCGCCGACCGCAAAGAGAACACCCAGAACTGCAGCGGACGGAAAAGGGAACGGCAATGTTCCAGAAGATCGCAGCGAGCGGGCGCGGACCCCAGAGGGAGCGCCTGGTGAAGGGGGAAGGCCACAGGCATAAATACTGGACCAGGTCTACTCGAGGAGGCAAGACGAGCCGTGGGTGCCGACCGGAGCGGACCGAGAGACGCGCAGCAGCAGTCGTCGAGCGAGCGCAGTGCCCGCGCACCCACCCCACCCCCACCACTGCACCGAGGGGGACACCGCAGCCGCCGCTGAACAAAGCGCCAGCGCAAGCGGTGACCAGCCGTCTTCTTCCTCAACAACGAGAAGGCAGAACAGCGCCATCGCACCTCCTACACCGAGGTGCTTCGAAAAGAGCAATTTTGTCGTGTTTCCCGCAATTTTGTCGTGTCTGTCTGTCTGAGCAATCAGGCAGACAAGCAAAACTGTCGTGTTCATCTACCTAGCGCAAGCGGGTAGACAAGCAAAATTGTCGACACACCAGCGTCGCACGGCAGCTCTTGCTGCCTCCTCCCACCAGAGTAGGGTAATCTCCGTACCAGGGCCGGTGGCGCAGCCCCAATACCCGCGTACGTGTAGATCAGGCCAAATCAGCCCACAGCTACCCTACGGTGTCAACAAGTGGGACTGAGCTGGGACAATCACTGGTGCGACCACACACACCACACACGACCACATCATGGACACGGAAGATCGAGGTGGGACCACCCACTCCCGATCGCCCCCCCGCAACACTGACGCCGGAGCAGAAGCAGCTACACCAATGACCGACTCCCGCACGGTGACTTACATCGTGGAGAATCTTCCCCACGATATCACACAGAAATCAATGGCAGCAAAGATAAACTCATTCGTAGAATACGCGGTCAGGTCAGAGATCAGGTCTCTGAATGTTATAAGAAATGGGAGGGCCTACATCAACTCCACAACTAGAGGGCGGGAGGACTACCTCCAAAGGATCTTCCGACACCACATAGTGTCCTCAGTAACAGTGCGCCCAGACAAAGTACGCGAACCGAGACAGCCCATGGAAAGGTCTCGAAAGCCACCCCTCAGCGTGGTCATCAAAAAAGTGCCACTAGATGTAGAGGCTAGTGATGTAATCAAACAGCTGCGCGAACAGGGCCTTGATGTAGAGAGGGCTTGGCGTATTACCTCAAGAGAGAGGCAAGCTCCCACCAGAAATTTTCGAATAATATCACGTAATCAAGAAACGATTGATGCCATACTCACAAATGGCGTTATCATTGATTACGCAAAAAAAGAGGCGGAACCCTCCAAACTCCCTCCACCACAGCCAGCGCAATGCGGGCAGTGCCTGGGCTTTGATCACTCCACAGTGAACTGCAAGGCCCAGGCAAAGTGTCCGCAGTGCGGAGGCAACCACAAACTTACCTGGTGTGACGCTAAAAACCCGGAGAAGTGTGCAAACTGTGAAGGCGACCACTCGGCCTTATCTTATAAGTGCCCCAAACGTCCTAAAATCGCCGAAAAAGAAGAGCTACGTGCACCGATAAAAATCATGGACGAACCTACACCCGTCCCACCTACAGAATAACTCCAGCAGGAAATGGTCCTGAAGAATGACTTCCTCCGAACCCTCACTGGAGCACTCGTCAGTCTGTTCCAGGACCGACGAGAAGAAATTGTAAAAACAGTGAACCAGGTGTCGCAGCAAATCTTACATAAGAGCATTAAGGCGACCCAGTCAGGAGTCTGCCTCCATGTAACGGTGGCAGACAGGGTCAGTCCGGCAACACAACTGGACATAACACACAACCCACAATCACCTACACAACCACAGACACCTACCACACAAACATCCCAACCCCCACAAACACCCACACATCACCAGACACCCACCACACAAACGCCCCAACCGCAACACGCACCCGCACGTACACAAAACACACCACACCTACACACTTCCAGAAACAAAACCTACTAAAACCCTATTCGCGGTACGAACATGGCCGACCACCAACAGCAGTTAAATCTCCTCTTCGCCAACGCGAGAGGAGTCAAAGACAGGAGAACACTACTCACGCACGCACTATTGCGCAACAACATACACGTGGCCGGCATCGCCGAAACGTGGCTGTCTGATGGGAAGCAGTGCAATATACCGAAGTTTAACTGTTTCCGCAAGGACAGAGACAGAGACGGTAGAGGCGGCGTCGCGCTATACGTGCGCAATACGATAGCGGCTACGTAAGTCCCTCCCCCCGCACAGCTTGGAGACACAGAGATCGTCATGGTCAAACTAAAGGGCCACAACGCAAGGACCGTAACAATTGCATGTTTGTATAACCCTCCTAATAACCCTCTCCCGATCCACGCGATACGACACCTTATGACGAAAGACAGATTCATCTTACTAGCTGACCTGAATGCGCGACACGAGAGACTTGGTGACCACAGCACAAACCACAACGGACAAATCCTCTTTGACCTTCTGACGACCGAACCTATAGACCGCCTCCCCATCTACCAACCCACTTTTATAGGCCACCAAGGAACGTCAGCGCCCGATCATGTCCTATACAGCCCTACCATCAGTGACTCAATAGCCAATGCGGAAGTCGGCAACTCAATAACAAGTGACCACCTCCCAATCCTCTTTTCCACAAATGCAATAGCCCCACCGAATCCTCCACCAATCAGACGAACTATACGATAGTACTCAAACGCCGACTGGAATAAGTACAAAGACGTACTCGAACAAGAATTATCCATCCCCATGACCGTGACAGACCCCCACGACCTGGAACTTGCCACGACTAAAATAGAATCAGCCTTTAAACTCGCAATAGAGGAAGCCATACCGCAAATCACCATAGACAACTGGAAACCTACTATCCCCCGAGAAGCTCTCGACCTAATACAACGGAAAAGACGACTACAAAGAGAGATGAGACGAACCAACAACCCGAACTTACGACAAACCTGGAACCGACTGAACAATCGCGCCAAACAAATCATCTCGACACATCGGCAAAGACAGTGGGAAGAAACATGCGAGAGACTAAACTACAGAAACGGAGGACAATTTTGGAAACGATTTAAAACACTGACGGGACAAAGAGCGACAACTACCACCACACTAATTACAAACAACAAGCCAACGACAGACCCACAACAACAAGCCGACATCTACAAAGACGTGTTAGAAGACGTATACTCCTTCCCACATGACAACAACTTCGACGAGGTTTTCAGACGAACGGTAGAACTCCGACTCCCACGACTACTTAACACACACACAGTAGAGACGGAAAACGAAAACTCCCTAACTAAACCGATAACTGACAAAGAAATAATGGACGCGATACTAACGGGACGGAACTCAGCGCCAGGCCTAAACGACATACGACGAATTCACCTACAAAAGGCCCCTCTCCTTACACTCATCCCTATCCTATCCCTCATATTCAATTATTGCATCAGTACAGAGACCATCCCAACTGCCTGGAAAACAAGCAAGACGATCATGATCCCTAAACCAGACAAACTAAGAACAGACTCACGATCCTACAGACCCATCTCTCTTTTAGACGTACTGGGAAAAACCTATGAAAGAATCATCACAGACAGACTCAAGACATACGTAGAACAGAAAGAACTCCTCCCCCTGATCCAAGCTGGCTTCCGCAGTAAGCACTCCACGAATGATCCACTGTTCAAACTCGTGAACGGAGTCACGCAGGGCTTCAACAATGGACACTGCACCCTCGCAGTATTCCTAGATATTGAAAGGGCGTTCGACAAGCTATGGCATGACGGACTCCTCTACAAGCTGTGCGAGATAGGGATCCCTGTCAAAATGGTCCGGCTCATAAAGGCATACCTCACCGACCGAGTATGCAGGATACACGTACACAACACCTCTTCCCAACCGTTCACCCCACAAGCAGGAGTGCCGCAGGGCGGCATCCTGTCTCCGCTGCTGTACGCGCTGTACACAGCAGATATACCGACCACCCAATCCCCAGACGAAACAATAGCCCTATACGCAGACGACACAGCTTACTGGTGTACATCACTCAGGACAACAACTATACAGAGGAAGACGGACGCATACCTAAAACGACTCGAAGACTGGATGGAAAAGTGGAGAATAAGACCAAACCCAGCAAAGACACAAACAGTACTCTTTCGACACAGAAACCTGACCAAAAAGAGACAGCAAAATGACAACGACATACAATTAACACTCTGGAACACGCCACTCAGACTTGTCAACACGGCCAGGTACCTTGGCGTATTCCTAGACAAACACATGAACTGGATGACTCACCTGAACTACCTTCTCGACAAGACTAGAAAACGCCAAAGACTGATACGACAAGTACAAGGACGCCTCCGTGGCTGCAGCATGGAAACAGCCATACACACTTACAAAACTTTTATCAGACCTGTCCTAGAATACGCCAGCGCCCCGCTGGGAGGAATTCCGCACACGGTAGCAGACAGACTTTACAGTACAGAACGACGACTGCTCCGCAACCTTGCGAAACTCCCGGCAAGGACGCCCAGCAACGACGTATACGAAATAGTTAACGTGGAACCACTCCAGACACGACTGACAAAACTGCGCGCGAACTACGGACAACGAATACTAACGCAAAGACCTGACATGGAAAACCTAATTACAACAAGACCTCGTACTCAACGACTCCCCAAACACAAGTATATCTGCCCAGCGCGTACGGTAGCACAAAACACATCACACCACTTCCCAGACCTAGCCCCAACTATGGAACCGCTGACAACCCATACCACTACCCCTCCCCACCTAGACGTCAGACAATAAAACACAGACAGACATACACCCTCTCTCCCTCGTTCTCTCTCTCTCTCTCTCTCTCTCTCTATCTCCCTCTCCCTCACTCCCTCTCTCTCTCTCACACACACACACACATACACGCACACACAAACACACATACACAAGCAACAAAACGACAACACTCGCACAATTAAGCTAGCCGGCACACTCTCCAACTACTCAATCCTGTTCTGCAACCGAAAATGAAAAGAAAAAATATGTAAATAGAAAATAGCAATAATTGTACAATGCAAGTAACAATAGTAACATCATTATACACTACTCACAGACTAACATCCAAAACCTCTTATCATATGCTCTCTTCACCTCTGCTCCACAACCGAACACAGACGTAATTCCGGAAATATTACACACAAATCACACACAGAAACACTACACACTAGAACGTAAATAACCACAATTATATATCACCATATGTCAATGTTTATTCCACAAACCTCAACAAATGCCAATGCTTAAATCTCTATCTCTTACTGTCACACCCCCAAATCTCCCCCTTAACCTTCCCCCTTCCATATTCTATTATTATAAACATGTTAATTCTAGTACTATATACATTAAGAACTAAAACATAACCTTGCAAATCATATCTCGTTGTTAATTTCTCCTACTATACTCTTTGTTAAACCAAAATATAACCTAATTTTATTATAACCTTGTTAATTATATAAACTTGTTAATTATGTAATACCAAATGTCAATTGTTAATGACCACATCAAAGTGCAAAAAAATTGTAAAGCACCTTTCTGCAAGCACTTCAAATTGTATAAAAAAGAAAATAAAATTGTAAACCTCGCCTAAGGCTAAAAAGTGCAATGCAAGCACTAGAATAGCCCGCCCTCCCCCTAAGGGAAGGGAATGAAATGTGCTAAAAAAAAAAAAAAATAAAAAAAAAAAATAAAAACTCGAGGAGTAGTCTCAGGTAGCACCTGATGAAGGTAACGGGTGCGACTACCGAAATATCGTGCAAATACGACGCTGACATCCAGAAGAACAAAACAATCCAAGATGTCATTAGATCACTGGGAAAGCCTAAATAATAATAATAATAATAATAATAATAATAATAATAATAATATGTTCCACTATAATTGCCCCCCACTGTGCACTGACGTCATGCAGAGGTGCAAAGTGTCAGAGCTTATTTCTCTTTTTATGGGCTAATAACTCTGGCTGGTATGGGCATAGCCTTTATTTTTCAGCCATTTGAGTCGTCATCTGTGATTACCAATTTATATAGGCATGTCAGCTCCCTTAACACATACATACATAAGTTATCCTTCCTAACAAAGTGTTTGCTGTAAGCGCATGGTCCCATTACTGTCAGACAATATCTGTCCAGTGTTTAGCTTGCCAAGCAATTGCGCGCAGCTCGACGTCCGTTACCGTTCCTGCTCGGTTTCACGTTTTTAATACTGTCATGTAGAGGAAGGTGTAAGTAGATGATGACGAACACTAAGTTCACTTAACGAAGGTTTATTCAGCTCTTGCACATACAAGAGTGCAGAGCAAACTGCCTCCGGCCAGAGCACGTGCAGTATATATACAGCTCAAGAACATTCCAGTACAATGATTCTTCACATTTGTGGCTACTTCTAGAATGTACTCGAACCGAATATTGAAATTAAAATTTTTCAGTGCAGGTGAGTTCTGAACTCACGATTCCCCATGCAACGATCTAGCGTCATAACCACTGCACTATTGCGACTGCGCTATTCTGCTTCTTCTGCGACATTTCTCCCTCCCTAAGAGAACAGTGTCTAAGTGTTCCATCGACCTAGTACAGGAACGAGTCATCGGTCTGTAACCTCCCTCTCAATTACTGACCGTAATGACAGTGAAAAATTAAGCCGCGTGCACCTAATGGAAATTTGGGAAAAGCAATCGTCACTGAAGTTAATTTGTCGGTAAAGAGGGAGGAAAGGGTTACATCTTAATGAAAGGAATGTGCCCAGAAGTATTTGCAATTACTTCCTCTGGATCTGCGCAACCCACACTGCTACCGTCCGACCGTATAACGTCAGCTCTAACCTCATACACGCTGTAATCTACGTGCTTTTCTACCAGTCGTGTCCGGCTGTCACTAAAATTCTCGTAATCTTTCTCCTTAATACTCTCGCAATGTTTAAACTGGAGTTTTGGGTCGGATGGGTCGGCTACTTCTACCACTATAACTTTCGGTAAGGTCTGCCAGTTAGGACCGGAACTTTCCGTTACTACTTCAACATCCAATTCCTGCGGGACGAACCACGACGAATCTTGCTCGTGCTCCCCATTAACACTAACTATTTCTGGTAACGTCTGCCGGTTAGAGCCAGAACTTTCTATCACTTCACAAACACTATCTTCCTGCGGGACGAGACGCGGCAAATCCTGCCCGCGCTCCCCATAAACCTTTCTCCCGTACAGGCCCCTGTAATCTCTTAGTTCGTCGTATTAGCGACCGAACTGCCTTAACCAGACCTCATCCCTCTCTGCATACCTTCGCTCGATGACGGACGTGTTATCCGACATCTGATCTTCTCTCAACAATTGCGAATCATTCTTAAACTCAATCTCCAGTTCCGCTGTAGGTGTTACAGCTGCCACTTTATAATCGATTTCCGGAACACTACTTAAATTGTTCTCACTGACAGTGAATGTATTTTCTACTGCCGTGTCTACAGCTGATCTACTACTTGTGGGCGCACTCCTTTCTCTTAACACTGACACACTCTCCCGCCGCTGATTATTCCATACGGAATTTTCATAACGACGACACCTGGGTTTTCTCCTGTTATTGGGCCGCCAAAATTTCTCCACGCCCGGTCAGCCTCTCACCGGCGCGGCTAATGGTTTCCCTGTCTCGTCCCAGCAGATCTGCTCCCCAGATGCTGCTGAGGCGGCTTATCACACCCTCTGGCGTTATTACTATTCTGTGAAGCCCGTATCACGTTAGTATCATACTGGTTTCCGTCATTCCTGTTATTATTTGCATTGTACCGATTGTTATTACGGTCCGAACCATTATTGTTATTGCTGCCAAAGGTTGCGGTATGCATTATTCCCATGGTTATCGTTGTTGTGGTTGCTGTGGTACCCGTTGTTGTTACCACGGCCTCTACCACTATCGCGATTATTGCGCAAATTGTCCTCGTCCTCAACTCTTTCCAGGAAATCATTGATTGTCCTGTAATTGCTTCCTATGTAGCGTTTTGTATCATCTGGAAGCTTCTTGTAGAGTTCCCAGACTATTTCGGATTCCGTGCGGCGATCACGCAAATATTCCAACTTCCGGATCCAGCCCTCACAAAACTCCTTCATCGAGCCGCGCGAATTCGCATCGAAAGGCCTCTATACGACAAATTCGCGCCAGGTACATTGCTGTTTTTGCTCTGACCAGTATTCAGCCAGAAACAAATTTTTAAACTCGTCAAAAGTCAGGTTGGTAATGTTGAGGTTTAAGGCCCAACACTTGGCATAGCGAGCCAACACATCAATAACCGCATTAATTTTTCTCTCATTAGTTCATGATCTGGGTAAAACTCTTTCACAATTTTTAATGAAATCCGTCGCGTGTATACCGCCTTTTTTCAGGGGTTCGAACCGCTCCTCTTTCGTCAACAATTCCGAACTATGTGCACAGATTGGCACATAGCTCTGTTTTTCATCAAGTTTCTTTTCTAATTCCGACACTCTCGTAATTACCTGGCAAGTGGTTGTCGCAAGCGTTTCCACTTCCCTCTTTTTCTCTTCGCATGTATTAGCCTGCTTCCTCACTTTAGTATCTACTTCGGACACTAAAGCCTTTAAAGTTTCCACCTTCTGTTGATCCTCTTTTTTCACTAATTGAATTTGTTCTGTCACCTTATTCTCGATGATCGGAGCAACCGCTTCTCCTACACTTTTCTCGATTCTGCTAATTTCGGAATCAAAACGAGTATTTATGCTCGTAATTTCCGCCTGAACACCTATCATTTCCTGTTTAAGAGTACCGATTTCCGTATTAATTACAACAATATCTTCTTTGATTTTATCAACTTTTGTGTTAACAAGTCCAACATTGTTGTTTACAACATTAATAGCTTTGTTCTGATTGTCTAGCTTCCTGTCAATTTTTTCAGACTGAGCTTCTTGCTTGGCAGACTGAGCTTTAATTTCTGCCGATTGACTCTTGATTTCGTTAATCAAAGCATTCAATAAATCATTTAATTCCCGGAGACTACCGGTTTTACTTCCGTAGCGGCTTCCTCTTTAATTGTCCCCCCGTATTCGTCTTCAAGGGGTTCAGATTTGATTTTCACTTCCGATTCCGAAACATTTTCTAAGGTTTGGAATTTCATTTCTGCTCTTTGTTGCGTTTCGGCGGTCGCGTCTTTCATGCTAGCCGCCTGCCACTGAACAATGGATTCCGCGGTGCGCGTTTCCCACTGTTCGACGGATTGTCTACCAAATTCTGGTAATTGTTGCCTTCACTCGTTTTACAAATTTTCAATATAAATGACAAATCTCAAAATTAATTAGGATTCCTCCCACTACTTATTCTCGCTGACGTAACGACCTGTTCGTAACCAGTACTTTGTTACGAGATTTGCACAATGCAAAATTCGTGTCCAGACCAACCTCTAATCCGAAGATTATCCTGTCACCAGGTCGCCACGTGTAGCCTCCCCCTCTCTTATCGACCTTAATGACAGTGAAAAATTAAGCCGCGTGCACCTAATGGAAATTTGGGAAAAGCAATTGTCACCGAAGTTAATTTGTCGGTAAAGAGGGAGGAAAGGGTTACATCTTAATGAAAGGAAAAACGCAAATGAAATTGGTGAAAATTAATTTTGAAAAGGGGTAAAGTTAATACAGAAAGTAAATGTGCAGTCGTTACGTTAACAATTAATTGGCGTTAATTAGATATTTGAGAATTGGAGAAAATTACGGTCGCCAGTCCCATGGACAACTACTATAATAACTGAAAATGAAAGATTAATGCACATATATTTAGCAATAAAAGCGTGGCAACTGAAGGTTGACAGGTGTTGTGTGAAAACTGAATGTTTGTCAGAAGTAACAAATTTCGCTACACTCTGACTTAATTTAGCAAAAGAATTAATAAAATCGGAAAATTGAAAGTTAATTTAGTGACTGAAATTAATAGTGAACTTTGTTTCTGAAGCACTACGAAAGTCAATAAAATAAGGTTAGTCTTGGGCTACCTTAACAATCATTTCAAAAGCTACTTGAATCTACGCAATTTAGAAATAAGAGATTTAACTTTGGACTTGAATTAAATGATTCTGAACATTTAACAATAGTAAAATTTAGTACGTACCAAGCTGCGCTGCAGTCACAGGTAAGCTAAAATATGGTAACAAAACTCGCACTCTTAATTTGTGCTTGTGTAGTCTAAATATTGTAGCCAGCTATGAATACTTTAACTGAACTTTGAAACTAAAGCAGTGAAATGGAATGATATTACTTTAATGCTGGCGTTTGAATTTCAACGACACTCGGGTTCATTCCAGAAAAGGAAGGGACCCTACTTGGTAATGCATTGGGACAATGAGCAACAAAGGTTCATGCTACGTTGCTGTAATTTGGTGACACAAATTGACCAGTTTGAAAAGCTGAGGTCTGCCATACAGTTCTAAAACTTTACGTGTTTTTAGTCTTCCTTGTTGGTTGATTGAAGGTTTGAAGTCGTCGGTCGAGGAGGTGGCGACAGTCACTCATTGTCGGCCGTCGCTGTTGCAGAAGCTGGATGTTGGCGCGCCTTCTTCTCGACACTGTCGCCGGCGAAACGGGCTCTTGATGTGCGCCAGCTAATGCTTCCCGTCCGCGACACCGTGTCAGAAACTATCATAGCAAGTCGAGCGCAATTACATGCTGCCAAACCCCGGAAGCGCGGCAACTCGCGGGAGTGTCACTCAACACACCTGCTCCACCGCCGTACTCCAGCCAGACCCTCCCTGCCCGCGCTCCATGCGGCAGAGTTAACACTACCAAAGATCCTAAACACTTTGGTTCTCCACACGACCTATCGATGTCATTGTTCTATAGCATAGTTTTCCCTAGGCCAGACCCAGCGTAAAAATACAAATAAAATTTACAAAACAAACCAATTACACGTCGACATATATATACAAATAATAAAATAATTACAATATATAAACACACAGAAATGTCATATCTTCAGGTAACAAAATAAGGAAAAAATTTATAGTACAATAGATGGAAATAGGAGGATATGCATTTCCGGTGTTACAGGTCCTGCATACTCCGGCTCCCAATGACTGTTTCTCGCCCTGGCGGTGATCTTCTTAGAACTTCGTTTGCCACTACACTCTCTGTCACCTTTCCGCTTGTTGCCTGTCGCTGGAGCTTCGAATTTACCCTGGGTTGCAGGATCCTTACAGGGTTTCATTTGAAGGATGTGGACCGTATCTCTGATTTTTCGTCGTCCACGTCATCAGGATGTAACGGAAACACAATGTCCACTGTCGTCGTCGCGTCACGCCCAAGCACCAAGAAAAATGGCGTAAATCCTGTGGGGCCTTGTTTGGCGGTGTTGTAGGCAAACGTCATGAAAGGGAGCACCTCAGTCCAGTTGCTCTACTCAACACTGACGAACACTGATAGCATGTCGGCCAAGGTATTATTAAGGCATTCAGTAAGCCTATTAGTCTGCGGATGGTAGGCAACCATCATGTGATGAGTAATGTTGCACTTACGGCTTATCTCTGTCAGAAGATTCGATTGAAAAACTTTCCCTCAATCCGTAATTAACGACCTTGGGGCAACGTGTTTTAATACAATTTCTTCTACGATGAATTTCGCTACCTCAGATGCTGCGGCTGTTTTCACGGCTTTTGTAATGGCATAGTGCGTCTGATAACCAGTGCAAACAATAATCCATCTGTTGCCACTAGCAGACTCGGTAATCGTCCGAGGAGGTCAATCCCAACACGCTGGAAAGGCGTTTCGGCTGGTGGAATTGGTATGAGTCGGCCAGGTGGTTTCTGAGGAACTGCCTTTCTCCTCTGGCACTCTCGACAGTGCGACACATAATGACGGACACTCCTAAATACACCTGGCCAGAAAAATCTCTTGTGGATCCTATGGTATGTCTTAATAAATCCTAAATGTCCGGCCTCAGGTGTGTCATGGAATTTCTGTAGAACATCTAAGCGCATGTGTTTAGGAATCACTGGTAGCCACCTGTTTCCAAACGGATCAAAGTTTTTCTTGCAAAGTAATGCATTAACTACCTTACATTGTCTTTTCACATCCTCTGACCGATTTAAGGCAAGCATAATTTCAGATATCTTGGTATCCTTCTTCTGCTCAGCAGAGAGATCCTGGAGTGCAGCGAGACAGTCACCATTTTCATCAAAGTCTTGATGGTCTTGCACAGGGTTTCTTGAGAGACAGTTGGCATCTTGGTGTTTTCTTCCACTTTTGTACACTATGTTAATGTCATACTCTTGAAGACGTAGTGCCCACCTGGCGAGTCGTCCTGTTGGATCCTTAAGACTTGTCAACCAACAAAATGAGTGATAGCCTGTAACAACTGTGAAAGACCTTCCATAGAGGTACTGTCGAAATTTGCACATGGTCCAGATCACAGCAAGACATTCTCTTTCTGTAGTTGAGTAGTTTCTCTCGGCTTTTGTAAGTGTCTTAGAAGCATTGGCTATAACCTTCTCTTTTCCACCTGAAATCTGTACCAGAACAGCACCGATCCCATACCCACTGGCATCTGTGTGTAGTTCTGGAGGTGCTCTCTCATCATACACAACAAGCACAAGGTCAGTCGTAAGAGCTTTTTGCAACACATCGAAAGAATGTTGTTGAACACCACCCCAGATAAATTTAGCATTGGCTTTTAACAACTCTTGGAGTGGCCTGGCTTTGATACAAAAGTCTTTGATAAAACGACTGCAATAAGAACACAATCCGAGAAAGCTTCTCACATCTCTAATACTTTTAGGAAGAGGAACAACCGTTATAGCTCTCACCTGTTCTGGGTCTGGCCCCACACCTTCGTTTGACACAAGGTGCCCAAGTATTTTGATTTTTTTTTGTTCCAAAGTGGCACTTTCTTGGATTAAGTTTCAGTCCGGCTTGTTGGAGACACTTAAGAATGGCGCTCAGTCTTTTTATGTGTTCATAAAATGTCTCTGAGAACACTATAATGTCATCTAAATAACAAAGACACATCGTCCACTTCAGTTGTCTTAGAAGATTATCCATCATTCGTTCGAAAGTTGCTGGTGCAGTACACAAACCAAACGGCATTACCTTAAACTCATCCAGGCCCTCAGGGGTGATGAATGCAGTTTTCTCACGACCAGCCTCATCTACTTCGATTTGCCAGTATCCCTAGTACTTGTCCATGGTTGGGAAAAACTTAGCCCCCTTCAGACAATCTAGTGTATCCTCAATCCGTGGAAGAGGGTAAACGTCCATTTTAGTTACCCTAATAAACTTCCTGTAATCAACACAAAAGCGCCAACTGCCATCCTTCTTCCTGACGAGAACCACTGGGACTACTATGGGCTCTGCAAAGGCTGAATGATGTCATTATTCATCATTTTCTCTACCTCATCGCGAATTATTCGATGTTCCATTGCTGACACATGGTATGCTCTCTGGCTTATTGATTAATGGTCTCCAGTGCCAATCCAGTGCTTCACGGTCGATTTGTCTAATTTGCTCTTCACCTGTGGATTGAAGCATTCAGAGAACTCTTGAAGAATGACAAGTAGCTTTTTCTGTTGTTCCTTAGCGAGATCTGGTGATAGTCGAGCTAGAAGAGCTTGTCTCGTAGTGGTAGCGCTAATTTCGCCCACAGACTCGGCATGGGAGGTTTCTATGGCGCTCAGCTATCCTGCAACTAACAGCTCAGCATTTGCTATGCACATGCGTCTTGGAAGGATCTGCAGTTCTCGGCGACAGTTAACTATCCACAATTCACCGAATCCGTTCTTAAACGAGATGACAGAGGCTGGGAGGACCAAGTTATTCTTCAGTGGTATGCTTCTCTAACATTCCACTACAAGATCCGTGGGTTGATGCATGGCATGACACGTGACAGCTACCTTTCTAGCGCTGACTGCAGGAATGATCACTTCACCCAGCACACATGGTCTCCACACAAGTGGATACGCATCTTTCTGTCCACAGTATCTCATCGCATCTAGTATAATCTTCGAGAGACCACAATCTATAATTGCTTGAGAAGCTTTCGAAAAGTCCCATCCGAGAATGACGTCATGACTACACTCTTGTAAGACGATAAATTCTAAGGGCTGTGTATGGCAACTTATACCCACAAGAATGGTACATCTTCCTGTAGTTTTTACATATTTCCCATTAGCCACCTTCAGCAGAGATGTTTTGTTGTCGAAGAACACAGTTTTCTGCAACTGGCAACGGTACTTCTCCGAAATGACTGAATATGATGCTCCAGAGTCCACAAGAGCTTGGGCTGGTCGGCCATCCATGAGTATATCGACGTAGTTTCCTGTCATTTTCGTACTGATCGGCGGCAGAGGATTTTTCTCTTCGGCGGCCTCACCTCCAAGGAAGGTCGCACTCTTTAGTTTTCCAGGTTACGGCGGCTAGGTGATCGGCTGGAGCTTGTAAATGGCGATGGAGACCTTGATCAGCGTGTTGGGGAGCGTCCTCTCCAGCGGATAGCTTGAGGTGATGGTGACCTATGTCGTCCTGCACCCACATCTTCTTGTTCATCTTCGTCATCCCGGGGTTGGCATTGGCTAAGATCGGTCTGCTGTCACCTGGCGTGGGCGTCATCGAATATCTGCCGCCTTTCTCGACAATAGCGCACCACATGTCCTGGTCATCCGCAGTGGAAACATATTGGTTGGTTATCCTGGGTCCTCCAGACATCAGTCTTCCTTGGTGCCCAAACAGGTTCCTCATGCGGCATTGAAGGAACGCAAATTCTCCTGGGTCTCGACTTTTTTACCGTTTTGAAGGGAAATGTAGGACGAGAGATTGGGTTCAATGTCTGTTCCACTTCCTCCCTTATGACCTCTTGAAGCGTCTCGGTTTTGTGCTCGCCATGCAATCCAAGTGCCTTCTGAACTTCCTCTCTCACTATCTGATGAAGAACACTTGTAAACCAGTTTCTTCCTCCATCACAGACATCGATACGACGTTTTGAAGCCGTTCAAACTGCTTACGTGTAATTCTGTTTTGATGCATTGTCTCGATATACTGGCACCATTTTATGATGTCATCTGCTGTCGAAACCTCCTTCAGCAACACCCTTTATAAGATGTGCAACCTTATGTTCCTCCTTCATTCCAGGATCCACTACTTTGCACAGCTCCAAGAAGTCTTAAATATAGGATGCTGTCGTTTCTCCTGGACGCTTTGCCCTGCACTTTAATTTATCTTCAGCCTTGCGCTTCTGTCGTTGTGTGTCGCCGAAATACTTGTGCAGTTCCGCTTGGAATTCTTCCCAGCTTGTGAACTTCTCCTCATTGTTCTTATACCACTGCTTGGCAGTGCCCTCCAAGTAGAAAAATACGTTAGCCACACACACGGTGGCATCCCATTTGTTAAATTTGGCTGTACGCTCATATACCTCCAGTCACTTTTTTGGATCGCGTCCATCGTCACCAGAGAACCCGGACGGATGTCTCATGTGGTGGCACACAGTTGCTGTCATCGTGACGTCTTGTTCTTCTGTCTCCGATAGATTGCGATCTGTTGAATATGGCTCGAGCTCGGGTTTCTCGCCACGTAAACGGCGGGTCTGTCGTGGCCTGATGGGAGCCACTGTGTCGTCGATAATGTGCGGTATCACAAGTTCCAATACGCAGCACCTCCACCAGAATAATGTCACGTACAAGAAGGTATAATTAGATGAATGACGAACACTAGCTTCACGTAACGAAGGTTTATTCAGCTCTTGCACATACAAGAGCGTGGAGCGGACTGCCTCCGGCCAGAGCACATACAATATATATACAGCTACAGAAAATTCCAGTAGTATGATTCTTGCCATTTGTGGCTACTTATAGAATGTACTCGAACCGAATATAAAAATTAAAATTTTTCAGGTCAGGTGAGTTCTAAAACCAGGACCCTCCAGGCAACAATCTAGTACCAGAACCACTTCACTATGTCGACTGCACTATTCAGCCAACGATCTCAAATTATGCTTGCCTTAAATCAGTCAGAGGATGCGAAAGGACAATTTAAAGTAGTTAATGGATTACTTTGCAAGAAAAACTTTGATCCGTTTGGAAACAGGTGGCTACCAGTGATTCCTAAACACATGCGCTTAGATGTTCTACAGAAATTCCATGACACACCTGAGGCCGGACGTTTAGGATTTATTAAGACATACCATAGGATCCACAAGAGATTTTTCTGGCCAGGTTTATTTAGGAGTGTCCTTCACTATGTGTCGCGCTGTCGAGAGTGCCAGAGGAGAAAGGCAGTTCCTCAGAAACCACCTGGCCGACTTATACCAATTCCACCAGCCGAAACGCCTTTCCAGCGTGTTGCGATTGACCTCCTCGGACGATTTCCGACATCTGTTAATGGCAATAGATGGATTATTGTTTGCACTGGTTATCGGACACACTATGCCATTACAACAGCCGTGAAAACAGCCGCAGCATCTGAGGTAGCGAAATTCATCGTAGAAGAAATTGTATTAAAACACGTTGCCCCAAGGTCGTTAATTACGGATTGAGGGAAAGTTTTTCAATCGAATCTTCTGACAGAGATAAAGCGTTGGTGCAACATTACTCCTCACATGACGACTGCCTACCATCTGCAAACTAATGGGCTTACTGAACGCCTTAATAAGACCTTGGCCGACATGCTATCAATGTTCGTCAGTGTTGAGTAGAGCAACTGGGCTGAGGTGCTCCCTTTCATGATGCTTGCCTACAACTCCGCCAAACAAGATTCCACATGATTTACGCCATTTTTCCTGGTGCATTGGCGTGAGGAGACGACGACGATGGACACTGTGTTTCCGTTACATACTGATGACGTGGACGACGACTACATCAGCTTGGTGTTAACCAGAGCTGAGGAAGTTCGGCAGTTAGCTCGTCTCCGCACACTGCAGGCTCAAGAA
The DNA here is from genome assembly GCF_021461395.2 of Schistocerca americana. NCBI lineage: Eukaryota > Metazoa > Arthropoda > Insecta > Orthoptera > Acrididae > Schistocerca > Schistocerca americana. The sequence goes on from NC_060119.1 coordinate 946,453,706, forward strand.
AACGATCGCTGAAGGTATGACACGAGCCATCGCCCTTTTGTTTGCCAGCCTGGTGACCTCATCTGGATCTTCACTCCTTTTTGGATGGTTGGTCTCTCTGAGAAGCTCCTCAGGCGCTGTTTTGGACCTTATAAGGTTGTACGACAGCTGTCTGATGTTACTTATGAAGTTGAAGATTTCGACCCCGACACAAGATGACGAAAGATCAGAGATATGGTCCACGTATTTCGAATGAAACCCTGTAAGCATCCTGCAACCCAGGGTAAATTCGAAGCTCCAGCGACAGGCAACAAACGAAAAGGTGACGAAGAGTGTAGTGGCGAACTAAGTTCAAAGAAGATTACCGCCAGAGCAAGAATCAGTCATCGGGAGTCGGAGTATGCAGGACCGATGGCTCGTTCCCGGACTAGGACGACGTAACATCGAGACACTGTTCCCTTAAGGAAGAAGCAATGTTGCAGAACAAGCTGAGTAGCACCTTGGTGTAGTGGTGGTGATACTAAACTGTTACATGATAGGTCGTGAGTTCAAAACTCCCCTCGCCTGTCAATTTTAATTTCTATATTCGGTTCGAGTACATTCTAAAAGTATCTACAAATGTGAAGAATCATTGTATTGTAATGTTCTGTAGCTGTATGTATACTGTATGTGTTCTGGCCAGAGGCAGTTCACTACGCGCTCTTGCATGTGCAAGTGCTGAATAAACCTCCGTTAAGTGAAGTTAGCGCTCGTCATTCGTCACCTTACTCCTTCTTCTATGTGACGTCAGAATGCCCGTGTCGTGCGTCCACGTAGTCTTTACTGCAAGAAATCGTGAAACTCGTGTTCAGCAGCGCGATAGTTTGCATATCTTCAATGCATTGACAACTGGTTTCCATATCAGCAGCCCAAGGAAAGTATCTCATCTTGTCACTCACACAAATTCAGTGGGGATAACCTGGGGGGCGGGGGGCACTCAGGCGAAAACGCTTGCTATTGGGTGGAGCGTCATGACGTCACGACGAGGACCATAGTGCAGCGCAGCCATATGCTTACACGCAAAGGCGCCGCACCACAGACTCAGTGCCATGTTACTCGTTCATTTTACTTTCGGTTTCGTTCGATACGCATCTGTACAAGTCAAAACAAGGGGAATGACAGGTTTTGTACACATTAAGAGTAAATAAATGATAATTAAGATAAAAAAATTAGCTCACTCGTTTGATAAAGAAGCAAATGTTTATGTAGTCTCTTTCTACTGCCGTTTACCAGACGACGATGCAATCCATAACTGCTTCCTCTTTGCAGCACATTTCTTCATTGCTTCCAACCTTGCTTCTTGATTGAGATGCCTAATCCTTATAAATCTTGTCAAAATATCCACGGGTGTGCTGCCGGTCTATAGTGTCCAACGGGCACACTATAGACCGGCAGCACACCCGTGGATATTTTGACTATCAAATACGCCGGGAGAAACTCAAGAATCACCTTATAAATCTTCTCGTTTTTAAGTAAAGAGTAATAACTGCTTCATGAACCTCAGGAAAATTTTGTTTTAAAGTAGAGCACAGAGACTTTACGGCATTTGTTTGTTTACACAGAGTCCAAGCCCGACTATTCTCTCATCTTTTATGGACTGCTTGAAAGAAAATATCAAAGTATCAGAGAAAAAAAATGCGGTTCCAACTGAAATATACCTTTATTTAAGGGGATACAGAATCACCTATCCCCGCAATGTTAATATATGCCTACTATAGGGAACATTTTCTCACAAACTACTGGAGACAGAGAGGTAAAAATTTTACTGTATGTGCATTCATATGTTACAACAATACTGAAACAACAGTTTATTGTCAAAGTATTTTCTTACAGAGATATTGTACATTTATTTTTAAGTAAATTTTTTCCATCGCTTTTTACTAGACTATCACCCCTAAGTCTTTTGTAAATCAAGTAATTAAAAAATCGTTGTTTCAGTATGTAATAGGGACCTATGTCACTACGTCATAAAAATTTCAGACTTCTAGGTTGACCAGTACCTGAGATAATGTTCCTAGATGAAGTAAAAAGTAAACTTACGGGAAACGGAGAAAGAAGATTAAAACATTCCTGATCCGTAGCTAATACCCCCTTCACAGTCTTCATAATCATCTTCAAGTCTTCTTTTGGCACCCCTCTGCACCTGTCTTGCTTTTTTCACTAATGTCTTGATTATATTATCAGCATGCCTTAGTCTGTGCTGATCTAAAAAGAACATAGCACGTACCGTACGGGAACCAACACACATACCCAACTTTTGAAGGACCTGGCATTTAGTTATATTTCCAAGATTGAAGGTTGCCACAGCATCATACACACCAAAATGTAGTGTATTAATTCTGACAAACACTGTTTTTGGGAGACGATGCCATATCACACTATTCAAGCACTCGTTGGGGTTCTGCGTTTTTCCGTGAAGACATTTCATCAGAAGACTTCTGTCAGCCAGATCTCTGAAAATGGGCTTTATTTCTGCCATGATGGCTGATGGTAGACTGTGGTGGTGAATGTATTTCTCTCCTGTTGTTAGTCCCCTATTGTATTTACACCAGCTGTTTTCACCTTTGGGTCACAAACCATGTTGTGGATGCTCATCCGTGGATGCGGTGTGGAAATATAAAGCCCATATAGCTCTCCTCATTTCTTCAAGATTGCCTGTATTTTGCCTGATTGCAAGGCCATAGCAGTTCTGAATGTGGTCTATTATGGAATCAGTCAATCTTCCTCTGCCATCCAAGGTTTTCCCATCATCTAGTTTTTTCCCTTTCATAACTGATTTTAACCTTCTCAGCCTGGCACCCATTCTCTTCTGCACATGTCCTATACATTCAAGTTTGCTTATATTTACACTGTTCCCATATGGTTTGCTTTCCAAAACTTCTTTGAATGCTTTAGAGTCACCATCTCCCAGATATTTGACATAGCGAACATTATACCACTGTGAAGAGCGATGAAAAATTTTCTTCACCCCAGCAACCTCCATGCCACCACTACTACCATAATAATTAGCAATACAGTCATCACTGTGTTCATTTTTCAGCCTGCCTGTGCACCTACAGTATTTAGACATTATTGCAACATCAATAACCTTGCCAGTATCAACACTAGTTGCTGTTACAACACCATTGTTGGAGGTGTGGCCCCTTTTCTGCCACGTGCCATCAAACGCCACTGTGAGGTCACGACTGCCGTCATTTTCTTCCACTGCTTCTTCCACAGCAACCTGCATTGACTTCTGTGCTACATCTTCAACTGCAGATCCTAGTACATAATTGTAAGCTTCAAACTTTGAAGGTGCACTTGGAAGATTTAGAACACCACATAGCATATCACCAGCTGCTTTGCCCTTACCAATTGCTCGCAATCCATAAACTAACCTAATATTTACACTATAAAGTTCAGTTTTCTTGTATCCATTATTTACAGTTACTGAAACCGAACTTGGAAACTTACAGCTGTATTTACAAACACTGCATATTAAATTAAACTGGGCAGCCAGGCCAACATGGGATTCTACTTTCAGAGAAACGTTCCCATGACATTTTTTGCAGCACAAACTGTTTTCAAGAGCTTCACACAATATATTCGTATCAATGAGTTCAAAAACTTCATTCCCTCTATCAAGTAAATTATATTTCTCTTCCAAATCTCTTAGTTTTTTATGAGAAGCACTGTTTTCATTTGGTGTAAGTTCGTTCGGCAAATCAGTAATAAGTGGATTCACATTTTCCAACAGTGATGATGATGAACTGCTTTGCTTTGCTAATGAATCATTATTTCTTTTCTTTTGCCAGTTCACACGCTTTTTAAATACTTTTGCTTTAGCTCTAGGCATTTTCACTGCGAAAAATGAAGCACTAAATACGAAATAACTCAACAACAACTACTTTCTTATATCACACTGTTTACAAAACAGTCCCGCCACAAAGTCAAAGAGTAACTTGAGGAAACCAGAGAGAAACATTTTCGGGCAACTAGTGTATAAATAGTCGCTGGAAACCGGGATATTTGAATTCATGTCACTTTAAAGGTACTGCCAAAAAGTTCATGGTCAGCCACGAGAGACGTGTATAACTAAAGCGCAATACCCGATCTCACAAATATATAAAAATAAAATAGTTATAATTGTAGTAGAGCTATGTATGATACGTCATTTTAAAGAGGAAACATGGCAGAATATAATACGCCAATAAAAAAAAATTCGATTTTTTAACCCAAAATCCGATTCCGTATCCCCTTAAGTTTTAAGAACATATTATGTCATGAAAATCCATACACATGGTGGCCAGCAAGAAAAGATAAATTTCCATGTTTAGTAAATCTTGCAGCAAAATATTTGTCAGCACCAGGAAATAGTGCTTGTTAAGAGCATATTTTCTCTGATGCTGGGAATGTCTACAAGAAGAAAAGAAGTAAATTACTGGCTAAAGATGCAGAAAAATTAGACTTTCTGCACCATTATTTTCCACATCTAAATTTTAATCATGAGAATTCAAAAATGTGGCCACAGAAGACAAATTTATTTTACTTGACAACTAGTTTTTTGTTAATTTGTATAATATGGAACTTGATTATGTACCTATAACAACTTTAACAATTACAAGAAAAATACAATATCATTATAAAATAAATCAGTGATTCCAAATACGATGAAAGTGACTGAATACCAACTAGTAGCTGCATGTTCGTTGCAAGTCTAGTTGAAATGTTATGGATAACAAGGGAACACAATACGACTCTCTTAAGTCATTGGTGTTTTGTCACATATGTGTACCATCCCTGATGATCGTTTCATAGTGGATGACGTGAACATACCATAATTTCCCAACTGAAATCATACATGAAGTTCATAAACAGTTGCTGTTATATATCTTTGGAAACCTATAAATTGTTTGTGTCAGACAGAATCAGTGTTGCATCTGGTGGCCAAGGTAATATAGTCTGTGAACATAGAGTGTGGAACTTGCCAGCTAGATGTATTTTTATGCAGTGTTGTATGGCATATGTTAAGACTTTTCGTGTGTGCGCGCGTGCGTGGACGCATGCGTGTGTATTTTCTACACTCTCACCTTGTGTGTACAAGAATGATTCTCATGAACAACTAAAAAATGATCTAGCGGTTCAAAAATTGCACTGCTCATCAGAAATGTGTGTGAAATGTTCAGCTCCCAAGTCGCGGTGGTTTTGAGTCTGTGGTGGAAATAATTTAATGGATAGTAGTAGTGTATGTCAGAATTACACCTGCTCTGCAAGTCTGGAGTTATAGAAGAAATGTAAAATGTACTGAGTGATGTATCATTGGGTTGCACACAAGCAAAGAACTATATCACTACTTGGCAGCTGAGGTTTGGAAAATGATCTATGCCTTCCTGGAGACACAATAATAACATGTTTTCCATCTCTTTCAACATATCATATCAAAAGCTTGTCTAATCCATACAACAAAGAATCGCAACACACCCCATGAAAAGCAGCAAATTCTTCTTCAGACTGCAACACTCTGTTTTCCCATGCTGGCGTTGGAGTGTAAAGACCACCACAAGATATAATTGATATCCAGTCTGCAGCATGATCTCCTTCACTTTTTGCTGCTGGAAAGCTTAGTGATTTATCAATGTGGTGACACTTAAATGCAACATAGCTTGCAATGTATTTTACCGCACTTGGAAGAACATCTGAAATTACAGAGTCATCCCCCATTGTTACCACATCTGTCAGTAAATTTTCTTCCACATTCACAGTTTCTGAGATTTCTCATAGCAGCACTTCATCAACAACATTTACACAGAGCTCACTGGTAATGAAACTTAGGGATACAGTATCCAGGTCGATGTCATACTGGGAATACTCTGTGTTTAATTCTTTAGTAACTGGCGTGTTCCCAGAGAAAGAAATATCACTTGCATTACCCGTCAGTATAAGGAGACGTATCCTGTTCCTTACTTCAAAAGGTATAGGATTGTTATAAAATATACCTAATACTCGTGCCCTAGAAAAAAAGCTTTTCCAGGCAATCTTGATTCAGTCTACACGTTAATATATAGCTAACTTTCATACTTTTCAGACTTTCGAAAAGACCAAAGAGAGATTTTATTGAAGTTATGAAATCTTTTTGGAAAAGCAACATTCTTTCTTTGTCACCAACGCGCATTGCTGAGCAGATATCTAAGAAATCTCTCCAAAGTATTTTCTTGAATTGTGAGATTCATTCCAAACCCACTACGCAGGGTGATCATTCATCTTTTAGAACTCTAAAGTTCAAGACATCAATGAGTTCAATAAAATTACTTTCAACGTCTTTATGAAGAACATACTTCAAAGCCTGAGCTGTTCGTCGTGAAAATAGGCGCGCTGCCATCCGTGCATTCTGCCTTGCTCGTCCAGTTACGTTTAAGTGCGCTTCAGTAGTGTGGTGTGTTATCGTTCAGTCACTCTTTTGATGCTTTAAAAGTTCCTGTATAGCTGCCTTAGATATTTTGGATCCATTCCATCCGGTAGTGTAATGCCTGTATCCAAGAAATGGTTCCGTAGTAACTTTAACAGATGTGGTACATCGAAGAAAACCCATGCACTCCTGGTGTCGTCTGGTGGATTTACGAAATAAGTTCTCTCTGTATCGACAGACAGTTCCTTCCAAACTTTATATTTTTTCCACTCATATCACATGTCACAGCAACAACACTAATTCCTGAACTGCCTTAATGATGTTCTGAAGCAAATTACTAGTCATTACAGTGTCGAAATCATAGTAAACTGGTTGTTTCCACTGCTTACACAACCCACGTATCATGCAAACTTGTATATTGGAACATGGTACGACTACTAAGTCTCCAGACAAATCGTAACATATGCGGCCATCAACATTCATTTCGTCAAATGTCAGAACTGCTAGTCTCACTTGAGTAGTAAAAGTGTGTGACTTGGCTTTCAATAAACACAGGATATCTTCAAGAATACCCGCTCTGCATTTAAATTCCTTTGTCCATTTCTGAAGGTTTGCCCTGCACAGCAAAGGAATTTTTCGCTTTCGCAAATAAGTGTATGCTTTAGGTGACAGAGCTCTTAAAGTCAATGCATGGGCAATGTCCTCTAAATTCCACTTTACCCTTTCGTTTTCGTTTAATAGACATGTTATTTGCGCCAGTGTAAAACACTTTGACAATACACTATTTACACTTTTGTGCAATTTGACTTTTTCTTTCGTGTCAGATGACTTTTCTGCCCGCTTCATCGAAAGAACACGTCGGAGATCGTTCATTTTACTTCGTAAGGCGGCATCAAGGTGCATTCAGTCTCAGCCCTCACTTCCTTCATTTCCTTCTACTTCAGTGAGTTCATGAACGAAATCTGTACATGTGGTTCAGCCGACTTTCTTTTTTTTCGGTGACACAGTTTCTAAAGTCGTCAAAGCTCGCTTTTGCAAACTTCTTGCTCCACAGCGTTGTGCACGACTTCCGGTTCCCTAAGAAACGAATTTAATTTTAATTTTATTATTGCTAAAATTATTTACCGAGTAGGCCTACTATTCCTAAGATTTTTTACTTAGTACTGTGCAACTGCATTAACTTCTCGCTAAAAATCACATAAATTGACAAAAGCGATTAAATATCAGTGGCATAAGCGGCTACAATAGCTTAATTTGATAAAATGTAAAAATAAAAACTGAAGAGGAAATACTGGTACACGAATCCTTAACCTCCAACATGGGAGTCAGAAATCATACAACTACGCTACGAAGGCAACCCTTCAGTATGACCTATTCTTACAGAAGTAAATATAAACACATTACGCGAAATATGCAGATTTTTGTCAAGTTGAACTATATACTAGCTTTAAAATGATTAACATATCAAGAACACGTAAAACTAGCGGCCATTTATACGACAAATGAAGCTATTATATCCAGGAGGAAAAGCAAATACACCTGAGCAACATTATTTATTGCCTGTACAATACTGCGAGTCATTTACTCCAGTAAAGCAATATAGTAATGCGTCAAAAAGCGTTGTATTTATGTGAATTCGTTTGTATTACGGTAATTTTTCAGTTTCAATTATTTAAGTGTTATGTACGTGCAGACGTCTTACCCTTTCGTTTGCATCACTGCTTTCCGCAATTTCTTCTCCATGCCAGTTCGGAATGTTTTTGCAGGGGATTGCTGTTAGTAATAACTTCTTTCTCGAAGGTAACCCTAGAATCTCATTTCTCAGATCCCGTTCATCATCTTCACGCCGAAAATGAGCTGAACACACACGTGCAGTTTTCATATTCACTTTTTCCTTGCGTTTGCATTGAACTATCCATTCATGTTGCAAGTGCTCATCCATGGGAATAATGTGATAAATAACGTCCGTCATCGTTCGAGCAGTATTAATGCAATGTACCACGGCACAGTGACAGTGACCCATGCTCATGGCTGTCTCAAAACAAATTACTTTTATTGGATGTACAATACCACTTCTGTGTTGCACTGAATGCACAGCACTGCAGCGTCCTTTCCATGACGTCAAGGCGCCCAAGGGCGTCTGGGAGTTTTTTACTCGCTTGGGTTCCAGAATGGCCTACCTGCTTTTTCTATATACCTTGGGACATAACAGCCATACATCTGACATCCGCCGACAATGTTAAGTTTCTTGCCCCTTCTACGTCGCTGTCAAGCATGTTTGTATGACGTTGTCGAGCACAGAGAATTCATATTTTTACGACGTTGTCGAGCACAGAAAATTCATGTTACACGAAGTACTGTCGGTTTTTAGCTCATCATGCGTGTACCCACATATCTCACATGCACACTTAACACTTTGCAGTCAGGTTTCGTATGTTTTTGAGCTTTTTTTTTTTTTTGAGAGTCTTTCATACTGTTGCATTACACAAAGTTTTTGTAGTGTCCTTTCCACGTACCAAAGAAATAATAAAAATACAACTACAAAAATAAACTTTAATTATTTATTTAGCGTCTGTATTATCACATTCATGATATTGGACTTGCCAAAGTACAGAACAGTATAAAATATTACATATTTACACCATGTACAAAATCTTATCACTGGTACCAATATATCTTTATAACAAAAACATTATTCTGCTTATGTACATACAGATAGAAGAAAAGCTTGCGAAACCACTTGGGGGATTTTACTAAAAGACTGATGACCTCAGATGTTAAGTCCCATAGTGCTCAGCCATTTTACTAAAACTGTTAAGTACCAGTACTTTCGTTAACTAGTCATAGTAACATACAGCACAAAAGATGGGTCCATAATTACATACATACATTGATGAAAGAAGTTTGTTTTTATCTAGGTATGGTTGACACTTATGAATTTTTGTTTAGAGAGTTAGGAAGTAGGTCTACAGATTTGAGCAAAATTCCAGATATCTGTTAATCTGTAGAAGCTGTTGTTTATTATCAGATTTTTTTGTTCTTTTTTTAATGTATTACTGTTTGGTATTTTTTTATGTTATTTGGCAATGCACTGTACAGACGTTTTGGTTTCTAAACAGCACTGTCCTGATATATTGACTTTCTGTGCACATCCCTGTGATAGTCATTCCTGTTCCTTGTTTGATAATGGTGGATAACACTATTCAAAATTGTAACGTGATCGTTTTTAATGAAACTGTAAGGTGGCTGTAATTTCGCACCTTCCAAGCACTCATCTAAATACTTTGCTGTGATCTACAAACACAATTAGGTATCATGTGATAGGTTGTACATCGTATATATGAATATATAAAGGAGACTAACATTGTCACATACGCCTTGTAAATAATTGTTAACGCTTATTACATGAAAGGTCACGGAGTGTCTTTATTATCAGAATGGCGTAATGAATGATGGTTATATGATTTTGTACTGGATGAGATAATACTATAAGAATTACCCCTTCCAAATACAAAATAGTTCGTTAGGTGGGGGGTAACTGTAAGATGGCTATAATTTCGCACCTTACAAGCACTCATCTAAATACTTTGCAGTGATCTACAAACACAATTAGGTATCATGTGATAGGTTGTCCTCTGTATATATGAATATACAGAGGAGTCTGGCACTGTCACATACGCTTTGTAAATAATTGTTAACGCTTATTGCGTGAAAGGTGACAGAGTGTCTTTATAACCAGAATGGCTTAATGAATGATTGCCTATACTAGTAGAGGTTGGAACGCCAGTGGAGATGAAACGGTACGCAGAACTCAAGCTCTGGGTGGAAAGCCCACACAGGTGTTGGTCCTGCTTAAGCACAGGAATTAGCTAGACGGACGTCATGACATCAGAGCTCGAAGTACAATGCAGGGGCGACCGGCCGCTATCGGGCGCTATTGTAGTAGGGTCGGAAGGATAACCGGATAATACTTCCGAACTTCGCAAATCTTGGATGCAGGTGAGAGCACTGAAGAACCGACATCTCGGATACCACGCAGGCTGGGTTATTGCCAAGGATCTTTACTCAGAAGTGTACCATTGTATGAGTATAGGTATTTCCTCGCAAACTTTGCGCGCTGGGCGAAAAAAGACTAAAATATGGTTGGTCGGCGTTCGGGAGAATCTGTAGAGAGGGAGAATATTCCGTGGTTTCGGGAATACGATTCGTTTTCGGAATTACGATGGTGGGGAGCTGAGCCTTGCTGGGAGGGCAGCGGTGGAGAGACGAGGTCTTCCGTTGTGAGCGCCCATGTGTGACAGTAGCTCGATATCAGCTTTGTTGGTACAAACGGACTTGCTGTCTTTGCTCTCAGGAGAGTTTATAGTTAGAACAGTTAGGCATTGTACTGTTGCGAACCTATACGATTCTGTACTTCACCTCTGGGTTTGGAAGTCGTGATTGAGTGCGCAGTGTTCAGTAATTGAGAGCACTTCCTCTGCCTATAATTACGTTGAGACGTTATCTGAACTCCGTCCTTGTGGCTGGGAGTTCGCGTTTCTCGTCTGTAGAACACAGAGACGAGAAGACAGTATTAGAGTATATTAGTCGGAGGGCAGCCTTTTGCCGTCCTAGTGTTTGAAAGAGTTTATTTGCGGCTGGAGTTCTTCCATCGTCGCAGACGAGTACGAGAACCATCACTTTGACGCATCAGACGCAATACATACGGATATCGCAAATTACTTCGGCTTATTAGGGCTATAAAAGCTAAACAGTTATGACCACGTTAGTTTATTTCCACTGAGGTTCCACACCACAGTAGATCATCTTTGAAAGTAGTGCCCTTTAGTGTTTGGTACGTAGATGATGTCAGTCATTTCACGTTATTGATATTAGACAGGAAGTTATTTCTGAAAGTATTTGTATGGAGTGTAGCCATGTATGGAAGTGAAACATGGACGGTAAATAGTTTGGACAAGAAGAGAATAGAAGCTTTTGAAATGTGGTGCTACAAAAGAATGCTGAAGATTAGATGGGTAGATCACATAACTAATGAGGAAGTATTGAATAGGATTGGGGAGGAGAGAAGTTTGTGGCACAACTTGACCAGAAGAAGGGATCGGTTGGTAGGACATGTTCTGAGGCATCAAGGGATCACCAATTTAGTATTGGAGGGCAGCGTGGAGGGTAAAAATCATAGGGGGAGACCAAGAGATGAATACACTAAGCAGATTCAGAAGGATGTGGGTTGCAGTAGGTACTGGGAGATGAAGAAGCTTGCACAGGATAGAGTAGCATGGAGAGCTGCATCAAACCAGTCTCAGGACTGAAGACCACAACACACACAGTCATAATAAGCGGCAGAGTTGGGCAATTGATTAGTAATTTTACTTAGGAAATGTAAACTTTGCAATATAAAGGTTTTTTTAATCAACAATAAATATATAAGCAGTAACAACGTTTATGATTTAGTAGCATTAGTTGCCTTCATCATTCATTTATGTTTAGATTGTAATTTATAGAATTAATAGATCCAAAGGTCTTCCTTCGGGGGTAGTCAGACATGGCCAAATCTTCATTTTTAGCGTTTATTATTTTTCATTGAGCACATTCATTTTACACCCGCCTGGAGTAGCATCTTGGATATGGCTTACCCTGCCAGGATCCTACTTAGACTCTTCTGATAGTAATCATAAAGTGGTTTGAAACCACGGAAATTTTCAAAATTTTTCTCTCGTTTAATGTTTAGGTGTTACTGATAGTGATCACCAGCCTGCGTGTATAGTTTGCAGTGGTAAAGTCACGCGATAGCATTAAAAATAATCTTTGTGTATTTTAACGTATTTATTTTCAGAGACGTTGCGCTTCAGCCCACTGGCTGCAATTTATTGATTTATGTTATATAATGTCTCAGTGTATTTTGTTGTACTGTAATGAACTGCTCGTTCACAACGTTACCACTAGAGTAGCTTCTTTATTGTAGATATTTATCTTACGTACCGTTACATAATGAATGCGGGTATTGTAAACTGTGTGTATTTTAAGAGATAATTGTAATTAGGGATCAGCCCATATTAACTAGAGCGAAAGCGAGCTTAGTAGCACAACAGAACACTAGTTGTAACAATATAGAAATGGCAGATACACGGGGTAGTCAAGAAAGCCTATAGGATGAGAAAGAGTTAGCTATGTTAGCAGCACAAGGCACTGGTGAGGAGAATACCGATACAAGGGAATTTTTTGAGGATGATATACACAGTCAAACCTGTGGTGGCCAATCTGATAGCGAGGATGAGGGACAGCAACACACTGGGGCAATCGTAAAGATACAGGAATATAATGTAGGGAGTTCAAATGAAAGCAGAACAACTAAGAAATGTGGAGGATCGCATCGTCACGAGGCAGCATATCAGGGGCGCGCAGTAACGATTTTTTTGAATACCAAGAAATGGAAAAGGAAAAGGGGAGAAGATCTCTGAGAGCAGAGGAATGGAAAGTCACAACAGGAGAGAAGATTTAGATGATACAGGTGTGTTGGTCATCCTTACACACCTGAAAGCAATGGGAAGTGAAATGGGAAATATAATTCAAAACATTAGTGCTGAGATGCAGAAGGTCAGCTCAGAAATGGGAAGTAAAATTCAAAACGTTAGTGCTGAAATGCAGGAGGTCAGCTCAGATATGGGACGTCAAATTCAAAAGGTTAGCACTGAAATAGGAAGCAAAATTCAAAACGTTAGTGCCGAAATGGGAAATAAAATTCAAGGGGTCAGCGCCGAATTGAGAGAGCAACTAAAACAGGGGAATTATGAAGTACGCTCTGAAACGGGAAGTAAAATTCAAAACGTTAGTGCTGAAATGGGAAGTAGAATTCAGAACGTTAGTGTCGAAATTCAGTCAACAAAACGTGAGACGAGGGAAGTGAGAAATGAGGTAGTAACGCTCAGAACAAAACTACACTCCTGGAAATGGAAAAAAGAACACATTGACCGGTGTGTCAGACCCACCATACTTGCTCCGGACACTGCGAGAGGGCTGTACAAGCAATGATCACACGCACGGCACAGCGGACACACCAGGAACCGCGGTGTTGGCCGTCGAATGGCGCTAGCTGCGCAGCATTTGTGCACCGCCGCCGTCAGTGTCAGCCAGTTTGCCGTGGCATACGGAGCTCCATCGCAGTCTTTAACACTGGTAGCATGCCGCGACAGCGTGGACGTGAACCGTATGTTCAGTTGACGGACTTTGAGCGAGGGCGTATAGTGGGCATGCGGGAGGCCGGGTGGACGTACCGCCGAATTGCTCAACACGTGGGGCGTGAGGTCTCCACAGTACATCGATGTTGTCGCCAGTGGTCGGCGGAAGGTGCACGTGCCCGTCGACCTGGGACCGGACCGCAGCGACGCACAGATGCACGCCAAGACCGTAGGATCCTACGCAGTGCCGTAGGGGACCGCACCGCCACTTCCCAGCAAATTAGGGACACTGTTGCTCCTGGGGTATCGGCGAGGACCATTCGCAACCGTCTCCATGAAGCTGGGCTACGGTCCCGCACACCGTTAGGCCGTCTTCCGCTCACGCCCCAACATCGTGCAGCCCGCCTCCAGTGGTGTCGCGACAGGTGTGAATGGAGGGACGAATGGAGACGTGTCGTCTTCAGCGATGAGAGTCGCTTCTGCCTTGGAGCCAATGATGGTCGTATGCGTGTTTGGCGCCGTGCAGGTGAGCGCCACAATCAGGACTGCATACGACCGAGGCACACAGGGCCAACACCCGGCATCAGGGTGTGGGGAGCGATCTCCTACACTGGCCGTACACCACTGGTGATCGTCGAGGGGACACTGAATAGTGCACGGTACATCCAAACCGTCATCGAACCCATCGTTCTACCATTCCTAGACCGGCAAGGGAACTTGCTGTTCCAACAGGACAATGCACGTCCGCATGTATCCCGTGCCACCCAACGTGCTCTAGAAGCTGTAAGTCAACTACTCTGGCCAGCAAGATCTCCGGATCTGTCCCCCATTGAGCATGTTTGGGACTGGATGAAGCGTCGTCTCACGCGGTCTGCACGTCCAGCACGAACGCTGGTCCAACTGAGGCGCCAGGTGGAAATGGCATGGCAAGCCGTTCCACAGGACTACATCCAGCATCTCTACGATCGTCTCCATGGGAGAATAGCAGCCTGCATTGCTGCGAAAGGTGGATATACACTGTACTAGTGCCGACATTGTGCATGCTCTGTTGCCTGTGTCTATGTGCCTGTGGTTCTGTCAGTGTGATCATGTGATGTATCTAACCCCAGGAATGTGTCAATAAAGTTTCCCCTTCCTGGGACAATGAATTCACGGTGTTCTTATTTCAATTTCCAGGAGTGTAGAACGAGAGATTGCGGAGGTCAGAGGAACCGCGATCGAGGCACGATTGCTCGAGAGGGGTGCAAAGCGGATTGCTATTGAAACATTAGACAAAACCTAAAATACGACAAAGATAGGTAGATGTGCATTAACAAAGTTACAGAGGAGCGTGAAACAAGTAGAAATAACGCAGCTGCAAAAGACGGAAATTGCACCAAATAAGGCATTGACCAAGGAGCTATCCCAATTTAAACAGAAAATAGAGAGCGGAATTAAGCAATTATCTCAGGAAGTCAGGTCGCAACAAAGGCAAAAATCACCTCTCAGAAAAGAAGTAGTAGGCTATTTGGAAACAACAGGAACAGAAAGAGCCAGTTCAAACTCTACACGAACATGTCCAAGCCCAGACGATATTAGAATGTGCTCGAATGGAGTTGCTCGTCAACTACAGACTGAAAGTGTATCTGCAAAGCAACGAAATATCGCTAGAGATATGGTCCGGTCATCTACACTGGGCACGGCTGGATCACAGATTGCGAATATGGAGAACAGCAATGAAATATTTCATATGTATAATTGTTATCCGATAATGCGCACCACGGAACATTTTTCCAGTGAGGAAAGCGGGACAGAAAGTAGAAGAGAGGACATCCAATGTAACGGTAGACAGGGAACGTTAGCGCCAAGTGAGAATGTGGTAGCCCGAGTGGGAAGAAACTGTAATGAAATGTTCGATTTTAAGCATTTTATCTCTGTACGAAAATTTCAGCACTACAAAGACGACGGTAATATCTTACACCCGAAAACTTAAATTGGACAATTTGATGTATCATTACCTCCTCACTGGTCTCTGAGGTACAAACTGGACTTCGTATGTTCACATATCGAGGGAACAACGGCCGAATGCATGTCGAACATTGCCAAAACGTGCACATCATACGAAGAGTTTCGTGACGCATTTTTAAACAAATACTGGTCCAAGGAGACACAGAATAGGATCAAGCAGGAAATAATAATGAACAGAGACTTGGAGAGTTCAGGGTTCCTTAGTCCGGTGAAGTTTTAGAAAACTTGACCAAGAAAAGTCAGTATTTGGACGACCCATGCACACCTGCTGAGATCATAAGATTGTGTTACATGAAGTTGCCAATTTCCTACTTGCAAACGCTCGTCGGCCGATGGGGAAGTGATGCAGAAGGATTCAAGGGTATCTTAAGAGAGTTGGAGTTCGCTTTCGATGAGCAGCAGGCGCGAGAAAAACGTAGGCAGAGAGAGGTGCAAGGTAAAAGAAGGGAGAACAACGGTGGGATAATAGAGGCCATAATTGGCAAAACAATGGAAGTTGTCCGCCTCACCAATACGTGGACCAGAGAGATCGTAGTGGGAATAATGGTCAGTGGAGGAACTATGGCAGAGAATGTAGTGAACAAAATGACCAGAGATGGGAGCCACAGCCGGCCGTGGAGGCCGAGTGGTTCCAGGCGCTTCAGTCTGGAGCCGCGCGACCACTACGGTGACAGGTTCGAATCCAGCCTCGGGCATGGATGTGTGTGATGTCCTTAGGTTAGTTAGGTTTAAGTAGTTCTAAGTTCTAAGGGACTGATGACCTCAGATGTTAAGTCCCATAGTGCTCAGAGCCATTTGAAACATTTTGGGAGCTACAAAACAATGGCGCATCATGGGGCGACAATAGAGAAATTCATCAAAGGTCGGACCAAGGACGGTGTGGAACGAATAACGACAGGAATCGGGAACAATCAGTTGAAATTAGACCCCCTCCCCCCCCCCCCCCCCCCCCCGCAGCCCTGGGAGAGTGCGGCAAAATAGTGTAGAATAGTAGGAAGAATTAAAGTGAGTTGATATGGCGACAGTAAAGGATAATGTATATAGACAGCAATTAAGTTAAGTATTACACTGAAGGGATCTGTAGATTTATCAAATTTTCTATAATATTATCATGTTAAAAGAGGTACTACATTACATAAAAGGGCAGGATGTCGTGGGTAAGAAAATTAGGGCATGTTTCTTTGTGTGTAGGCTATCACTATGTGCACAGCAAGCTGAGCGCACAATTTTAGAAAGTGTTTAGAGTTTAAGATGTGCCATCTGTGCATGAAGGAATAAAGTGAAATTGAGAAACGTGTGGTACAGCAAAAATGTTGTAAAGATGTGTGAACAGATAAAAAAAATTGTTAACCAATTCATGTGGAACGTATTAGCAGAGAACATCAGTAGTTAAAATTGTAGAAATGAGTATCTATTTTACATGTTTAGCAGTGATATCATATACGAGTGATTTGCAAATAGGGTTTGTGGTGACATGCAGGTGTGTCGTCCAAGTGTGATTTGTCTCCATTCAGAGAAACGGGAGTTCAGTATGTGTCCAGCTCCACGTGTCAACACGAGAGCGCACCGTTATTTGTATGGGAAAGTTGTATTTATGCTGTCCAAAGAGTTGAAATAATTGTGTACATGGTGGCCAGTTCTGCAGAATTACGTGTTATTTGAGTGTTACATGGGCATGAAATGGAAGTGTAATAAGGGGATATAGGCATGTAAAATGTAATAAAGGAAAAGTATGAAGCTGTACGTTCAAAGCACATGACTCAGGGTAATACACAAGGATATGGCAGTCATGTTGATGAGCAGCGATTTTATATAACGTACTAAAATCTTTGTATTTCCAGGTACCACTAATAAAATTAATGTAATTTTATTAAGATGAAAAAAAGAGACCACCAGAGAAAGGTAACAGTAGCAGATCCGAAGAAGGGGGACAGAGAAGGAAATGTATTACTGAGTAAAACCATGAGAAAAGGTATGTGAAAGCATGATTAAAATAAAAGATCAGTATTTGCACTAAACTTGCTGTGTAGTATGATTGTCCACAGGAAGCACGCGAGGAGCATGAAATGAAGAAGTGGCCCACGTAATCATTCATTTGTGTATGTTTGTGTGTGCAGACATGCGCTTTATTGTTCACAGATATTCACGACGACAGTCACGCCGGAACCAAGATCCGAGAGATCGGACGTTCTTGTGATACCCACGACAGTGTAGTAGTTAAACTAGTATGAACATCCTACTGGCTAGTGGTTTAACAAGTAGTTAACGAATAGTTTAACAAGTAGTTTAGCAAATAGTTTAACAAGTAGTATTTGCAAATATTAACATTGGAATTTGGTGAGGATTAATTCTATTATTGTATGAACAACTAATGAACATGTATTTTTATAGGTATACAGGTGCCGACGGATACTTAATAATTCATTGACGTAGGTAGAGGTGTATTACTTTATAATTAACATTAACTTCTTACATTAAATCTTTATTATAATAATAATAGTAAATATGTGAGCATCTTGGGTGATTGTACAACTCAAACAGTAATAAATGTAAAGATAAATGACCTCACTAGTGAATGCATCTTATATTTCATAAATGTCAGTAAATTGTGTTATGTATTGTGTAGTATTGGTTGTAAATTGGAAACTAATTGTGGGCATTAGTGAGCACAGGGTGCGCAAAAAACTTTTCTAGACGCACTGGAAGCAACAACATGGTGTGCAGATGGAACGGTCCAGATGCAATGGGCGCTGATAGTCATCTAACGGCGGATAAAGGGCGGACACGGACGTGGGCTATTCATCGGCTGACTGAAGACCTTGACTGGGCGGCAAACAATAGCATCAGATAACGCGGCCAGCGCAGCAGAGTGGTGTTTAAAAAATCACTAATGACTTGTCTCCACAGTTGTACCACATGACGGGGATGAGATAAACCAATTGCAGACATAATACAGTCAGTTAAGCCTACAGCGGAACTGCTAATAACTGTAAGGAATCATGAACTCTATTTACTTTTCATCCGTGGTCCTCCACCAGACAGAGGCTGATAACATCATAAACTGTAGCAGTCAGTCACCTGGCATTGACTTCTGATGAATCTGAGTCACATACAATGACTCAAGTTCCATGTATAGTGTCACCAAACAGATAATCTATATGTCCATAATTACTGATATCCTTATCCAAAATACAATAGTTATATAAAGAGAAAGAAGCGACATGAAGAACAGAAGAGTAGGAAGACAAACATAGTAAAAGAAGAAGCATGAAGAACTGAAGACTAGGCACAATTACACTTCTCTTAGCCGACACAGAAGAATTCTAGGTGACCTATAATGATCCTAGTTGACTGTACCTCCCTCATACTGTGTGTAAATTGGACGAAAACTTGGCTGTTTCAACATAAACCCACTTACCTGGCTTTATAATCCAAGGATCCTTCCACATCATCAGTTCTGCGAGAGACTGGTAACTTGATGGGACCAACAATCGGCTGAGGGTCCGAAGACTGACTTGTAAGGGCCACATGTCCCGTCTCAAATAATCTTGCGTCCTAAACTTAACAAAAAAAAGAAACTGTAGCTTCCGTCCCCGAACACAAATGAAGACGAAAGTGCGTTGTGAAATCCGAATCAGTCTATGACTCTTGACAAAAAAGGTGCATAATGTAGTGAGCACTGAACAGTTACACCCACAAACTAACCGTTTCTGATATCTATCATTGTGTAAACATTTTGTACTTAGATTTCATGGTAGCCTTAAGAAAATATTTGTGTATGTATTCATCTAAAATATTGTTTGACATTGTCTTTGATAATGACGTGATGTCTTTCACTGTTTTTATGTGTTTGTGTATTTCCAGAATTTTATTTGTGTATGTATTTATGTAAAATTATTGTTTGTAATTTTCTTTGTTAATGATGCTATGTGTTTTCAATGTTTTATGTATTACATTTTACACACTGAACAAAAGCATTAGTTAAAATTGGTGATCGATCCGAACTCTTATTACAAATATTAATTGTCACAGTAAATGCAAATGCAGTTTGTCAAAGAATGCTTTAGAACATAAGATTTTTGAAATGTTTAAAGAGTATACACGTTAGGGAAACACTAGACTTGGTAAATCAGTTTGTGAAATGATGTTTGTTTTAAAATGTAAGCTAAGAGCATAAATATGACCAAGTGAAAGTACGTAGGATGTTTCACAGAAGTTTGTATAATGGTATAATGACGAATAGATAACCGCTAGAATAACTGACACAACAACCGGCCTTGGTGGCCGTGCGGTTCTAGGTGCTCCAGTCCGGAGCCGCGCTGTTGCTACGGTCGCAGGTTCGAATCCTGCCTCGGGCATGGGTGTATGTGATGTCCTTAGGTTAGTTAGGTTTAAGTAGTTCCAAGTTCTAGGGGACTGATGACCACAGCAGTTGAGTCCCATAGTGCTCAGAGCCATTTGAACCATTTTTAATTGACACAACTGCTTGTTTTGCATATTAATGGCTAAACGAATCACATGTAATTTATTGGATGACCACTTTCAAATGATTAGGATACTTTACTTTAATATTTCTTGCCTCAACCTATGTCTTAATGATGGATGAATGACAGAGAGTGTGGGCCTTACGTCTAAAGAAAGATGGGAAATGCCATTCTTGGAAGAGAATAAAAATTTTGTAATGTTATGTAAAGATCTACGGATTGCGCGCTGCCGTACGATATGTAACACGCACTCGACAGCCGACCTGTCTGGAATGCTGACAATTTGCTTGTTCAGTAGACGCTCGTCCGGCCGCACTGCGATGCGGAGTACACCACTGGCCGATGTCTGAAGCGCGCCGTCTTAACTAGCGTGGCCTCGGGCATGAGTATGTCTCTGTTCTCAGCTCACTATGGAGCCTTTCGATACGACCGCAATTAGCCATATTAGGATGTCAGACGCAGTGATGAAGGGTGCAAGTAGCGTACGTGTTGTATAATCCGCCTCTGTTAATGAAACTGTTTAAACTTACTTCTTGGTGGTCGCATATTGCCGTACCTCAAGGACCCACCGCTTACAAATCCTGACAAAACATTCGTGTAATTATCATCTGGGACAACAACACAAACGAACCCCTTAGAGAAGTGGCGTCAGCATGCGGATAATTATGGAAAATCTACAGTCCTGGAGAGGTGCAGTACAATGTGAACTTCGGGCAGCAGCAGCATGAACATCTTCCGTCTACGTGGGGACATCCAGTGCTGGAATTCAGGAATTCAGATTGGTCTACTACAGTTTGGCTAGAATACGAAAGGCAGTGATGGATTTTTATTTTACATTTGAGTGACTCATTGGCATTAAATTAGACAAAATGTCGCAACCCAGTCAGAGTAACGTTGTCGATCTACAAACTGTTATTAATGAACTGCAAGAAGAGATTCGGCAGTTAAAAGCAGAAAGAAGCCAGTGTAACATTCCGAAAGACTTGGCAAATGATAGTTCATGTAGTACAGGTACAACTACAATAAAGAATTTTTCATTACTGTCATCAGTACCAGTGTTTAGCTGGAAACCCGAAGATGATTTGAAGGTGTTTTTTCGTAAACTTGAAGGTGCCGCCCAGTTAGGATCATGGACAGATTCCGATAAGCTAGTAGTTGCCAAATTAAGAATTCAGGAGGCAGCACAAGATTTCATTAGCGCGGAGCCTACTTGTGTGAAAACAGAAGATTACAATGAGTTTAGAACGATTGTTGCTCAGCGAATTAAAAGCAAAAACGCGATCAGATTTTACAGAGAGCAGCTTCACAGTTTGCAAATGCGACGAGACGAATCTATCGAGCGGTTTGCCGACAGAATTCGAAGCATTAACGCTCAAACGTACGAGCTAGTAGAAGATGAAAATGAAAATCGCATTCAGTTGTTCGAAGCCAACCAGAGAGCCTTGGACACATTCATTCATGGGTTGCACGGAGAGGAAGTAAGCAAATCTGTTAGATTAACACGATGTGAAACGTTTCAGGAAGCAGTAGAATCAGCTGTTGGTTTCGTTGAAGCACTAAGACGACCGAATGAGATGCAGAAACAAGAACGCAGTTTTCAACACAACAGTACAATACTACAGATGCAATAAACTGGGTCACAAGCGTAAGGATTGTAAGGAGAATCGAATCTGCTATCATTGCGAGATGCAAATCTGCCAGATCTTCAAACGTGTACAGGGAGATACGGGCCACCACTCCGTCCGCCCCTTGGCAGAGACAGCGATTCCTGTTGGTTCCAGTGAAAATCAGACCGAAAATGACTTCGTAATTGGTGCTGTATATCGCGGGAGAAACGTCAAACCATTTTTTGACACAGGAACACAGACCCCATTAACGTCGTGTTGTATAGATAAACGCGATAAATTGAAACCGCCGCTATGAGAAGTGCGATGGTTAAACGGAGGAAAGTTACGTAACTATGGAGATGCTGATGTATAATTAATTCTTGGCCAAGGCCAAGATGAAGGTGAAAATAAAGATAAAGATAAATATACAGCAAGGGTGCAAGTAGTTTCAGATAACGAAATGCGTTATGACGGTATACTTGGATTCGATTTCTTGTCGTGGGATAGGACCGCCCAAACGATGCATCAGTTCGAACCGTCCGAGTCGATGTTCAAATTGATCAGCCTCAGCATATTCCCTAAGGAGTAGGAAAGACAATCTACGTTGAAGTTAAGTCACCATGATGCAAGGAAGAAACTTTGTTATTAATTGAGCGATCCGAGAAAAGTGAGTTACTGGATACAATGCATTGTTATGTTGCTAGAAGTGTTAGGTGTCGCTACAATGGTGAGACAGAATGTCGCAAAAGTCCCGGTTACAATAACGAATACGAGCAATGAGGATGTTGTTTTGCCACGAGGAACAAAAGTTGCTGAAATGTAGAGCGTATGTAACAGTGACATAATACAGACTCCAGATGAGGTAACAAATGCTGCAATCATAAATACAGATTTTTGTAACAGTACCGCAAAATTAGAACGAGAAGACGAAGTTAATAATGAACTGAAGCGCAAGATTTCGAAAAAGATAGAACATTTAACAGCTGCTGAACAGAAGATTTTAGCGCCTGTTTTGTTGGGGTATGCAGATTTATTCCGAGAACGTACAAATTTATCTGTCACTCATTTAGTTCAGCATCGTATTCATACAGGGAATGCAACCCCAATCACACAGAAACCTTACCGAATACCATTCAGTCAAAGAGAGTTGGTAGAAGACATGGTTAAAGAACAATTAGAACCCAGAACTATAAAATCCAAAGATCTTTCAGACCCACTGTGGTGTTCGCCTGTTGTAATTGTAAACAAGAAACCAACTTCTGGAGAACCACAGTCCCGTTTTTGTGTTGATTACTGATCTTTAAATGCTGTGACCACACCCAACATTTACCCCTTACCAAATTTAGTGGGAACCTTGGATTACTTGGGCAGATGTCGAATTTTTTTCAGTACGCGATTTAACAAGTGGTTATCACCAGTTAACAGTGCATCCAGATGATCAAGCAAAAACTTCATTTGTAACCGCAACCGGAGTATACAAGTATGTATGCGTATGCCGTTTGGACTTCGTAATGCTCCAGCTACATTTCAACGCCTGATGGATTCAGTTTTACGTGGGCTCACCCCAACACAAGCACTTTTTTACTTTGATGATGTAATAATTTTTGGTGACAACATGAAGCAGCATACTGAGAGACTGGTAACTGTTTTTGAGTGTATAAGAAGTGCAAAATTGTCCTTATCAATAGATTAATACGGTGCAATGAAGGAGCCTCCCCGAAGATTGCGACAGCAAGGTACAAACGAGAACCGCAATTGGGCGCACCCCGGGCAACGTTGATTTATCAGCGGCTAATCCTAAATGAAGACCAATAAGACCCTACCCAAACGGTCTTTTCAAAGGCCACTTGTGATGATGTCGATAAACATTGAAGAAATATCGAGAGACAAAGAAGTTTTATTATCTGACTTGTGTAAAGAATATCAAGGTGACTTCCTCCTGATTCAAGAAACTCATCGGGGAGTACAAGACCCACACCCAAAATAAATGGAATGAAGATGATCTTGGAGAGACCACATGAACGATACGGTAGTGCCATCTTCGCCAGGCCAGGAATTAGAGTCACTTCTGCATCATTGACTGACAGGCAAGACGTCGAGATATTAACCGTTCGAACTCAGCAGTATAACGTTACCTCTCAGTACAAACCCCCAGAATCAGATTTTGTCTTCACTGAGCCTGGCAAGTTACCAAGACTTTAATTTTGTATTGGGCGATTTTAACTGTCAGAGCACTACATGGGGCTATAAAGAAACTAACAGCAGCGGAGTGGAACTAGAGACCTGGGCTGAGGTACACGATCTACTGCTCATACATGACCCGAAACTGCCAAGCTCCTTTAATAGTGGCAGATGGAAGAAAGGGTACAATCCCGATAACATCTTTGTTAGCAAGAAACTCGCTGGCCAATGTGGAAAACTGATTGGGGAGCCAATTCCCCATACGCAGCATTGGCCCGTAATTTGCACGGTCAATGCAGTTGTTAAGCCTGAACAAGCTCCTTTCAAAATAAGGTTCAATTTTAAAAAGGCCAATTGGAAGAAATTTAGAGAGCTCATTGATGTAGAAATAACAAAAATCCCCCCACAACCTGAGATGTACGACTCTTTGGTCAAACTCGTTCAGAAGGTGTCTAGGAAAACAATACCGCGTGGATGCAGAACACAGCATATTACGGGACTGTCTGAGGACGCAAAGCCACTACTGGAAAGATACCAGAAGCTCTTCGATAACGACCCGTTTGATGATGAGACACTTCTAGCAGGTGATGAACTCATGTCAGTCATAGCTGAGAACCGCAAAGCCAAATGGTGTGACCTCATGGAGAACCTGGACATGAAAGTGAACAGTAGGCAGGCATGGAAACTGTTAAAGAACCTTAACGGTGACGCCACAAAATCAAATGATAAATTTACTAACGTCACGGCAGACCAAGTCGCCACTAGACTCCTTATGAATGGCAAAACCCACGCGGCAGAAAGTACCAGGAACCATTAGCACGTGATCCGGCAGAGGAAAATCATCACATCAAGACACTATTTACAATGTCAGAACTCACTGCAGTCATTTCCAGCTTGAAGATTAACAAAGCTCCTGGTATCGATGAACTTAAAGTCGAGCAAATTAAAAACTTTGGCAGTAATACCCTACAGTGGCTGCTAGATTTGATAAACGCATGTGTACAAAGGCTCCATATTCTAAAGATGTGGAGGAAAACCCGCGTGGTTGCACTTCTGAAATCAGGAAAGGACTCTGATGATCGAAAAAGCTTCCGACCTGTGTCTCTTTTATGTCACTGTTTTAAGAGTTGGAACGCCTGACGCTAAGTCGCATAGAAAGCGTCTTGGAACAACAGATCATCCAACAGCAGGGAGGTTTCCGACCAGGCAAATCGTGCTGCAGTCAAGTCCTGAACCTGACCCAACATATCGAGGATGGGTTTGAGAGGAAAGAGATCACGGAAGTGGCATTCATAGACCTTTCAGCTGCATATGATACTGTAAACCATCGGAGGCTCCTTAGGAAAGTATATAATGTGACAAGAGATTACCATTTAACATCACTGATAGGTACTTTCCTGCATAATAGGAGATTTTTCGTCTGTCTCCAGGGCAAGAAGAGCAGGTGGAGAAATCAGAGGAATGGTCTACCTCAGGGAAGCGTCCTCGCCCCAGCTCTGTATAATATATATACAAATGACCAACCAGTGCCAAACATCACGTGCCAATTTATGTATGCCGATGACACTGCAGTTGCAGCTCAAGGTAACAAACCACCTAAGGCTGAACCCTTCCAAGACGCAGGTCTGTGCATTACATTTAAGGAACAGGGAGGCAAATCGCGAATTAAATGTAATATGGAGAGGTGAAAGTCTGGAGCACTGTAAAACGCCCAAATATCTTGGTGTCACGTTGGATCGCACACTGACCTATAAACATCATTGTAATGCCACAAAGGAAAAAGTCTCAACTAGAAACAACACACGCGAGAAAAGTTGATGTTGCGGTGAATGAAATGGCATGGATTGTTACCGGATGCTTGAGGCCAACCTCAGTGCACAAATGTACTTAATCATGGGGATCGCACCGCCCAACATACGACGTGACATCGCTGCCGAAGCCGAAGAAACCAAGCAAGAAAAGGACATGCGTCATCCTTTATATGGACACCTGCCTGCTGACGGATGGCATTGTTTGAGGAAGAGTTTCCTGTCACGTACCCGAGCCCTGGAAGGGTCGGCTGCAAAGAATCGTTTGAAATGGTGAGAAATTCCCATAAATATGTAAAAGAAGAACTGGCGCCTGGTGGAGGACTACCATACACAGTCTGAAGAACCCTAAGCCGTATGAGGGTAGAAGTGCCAAAGTGCAAGACAAACCTGCAGCGATGGGGTTTCCTAAAAGAGAATGAGAATACTCTCTGTCTGTGTGGTTCTGTCCAGGATCCTTAACACCTGCTTATCTGTCCATATTTAGACCAGCCCTGCACAATGAATGACTTATGGGAGGCAAATGACAAGGCCATATTGGCTGCTGATTTTTGGAAGTCTGAAGTCTAGTTCCAGACACGGAAAGTAAGTAAGTAATAGATTAATGTCATTTTGCACAAAGTAAAGTAAACTATCTTGGTCATGTTATAATCAGTGAAACTGTTCAACCTGATCCAAATTTGATTGAAGATGTAAAGAATATTCCTGAACCACAGAATTTTAAAGAATTACAATCATTCTTCGGATTGCCCAATTTCTACAGACGATTTATAGCTGGTTATGCGTATATGGCACGTCCAATGACACAGCTACTGAAGAAAGGAGCCACTTTTAATTGGCCAACAGAATACAAATAAGAACTTAAAACTGCTCTAACAACAGTCCCAGTCTTAGCCTATCCGGATTTCAGTAAACCTTTTATTCTTTCAACATGTGCATCCAATTTTGCCATAAGTGCAATCTTGTCTCAAGGAGTTGACGGTCATGAACATCCAATCTCATTTACTTCAAGACAATTAAATAAAGCAGAATGTAATTATACTACAACTGAGAAGGAGCTCTGTGCTTTGGTTTTTTCTATAGCACATAACAGATGTTTCATAACAGGAAGAGAATTTACAGTTATTGCAGATGATGCCACACTTAAATGGTTACTGAGCTTAAATGATCCAAGTTCCAGATTAACAAGATGGGCATTAAGACTGAGTGAGTACCTATTTTAGGTTATTCACCAACCTGGTAAACAACACGTGAATGCTGATGCAATGAGTCGAAAAGTCAATGTTTGTGTTATGGTAAGTGGAGAAGAAGAGTTAAAGGCTGCTCAAGAAGAAGACCCACAATGAAAACTATGGAAAAATGATCAACGTTTTGTCGAAATAGATGGATTATTGTACCAAATCAGTACTAAAGGAAACCGCCTAGTTACTCCAGAAAGCATGAAAGAGCAAATCATGAGAGAACAACGCGATTCTTTATTATCAGGACATTGCAGTAAAAAAGCAACAAACATTAGAATAGCTCAAATGTTTTGGTGGCCGAGCCGCAACGTTGACGTTTTTGAGTTTGTCTCGCAATGTCATTCCTGTAACAGATGGAATAATGTAGGAAAAAGTAGAGCACCACTGCAAGAACTGCCAGAGACAAGTGAACCATTTGAACGAGTAGGACTAGATGCCATAGGACCGTTGCCTAAGACTAAAGATGGAAACAAATACATATTGACAATGTTAGATCATTTCTCTAGATAACTTCTCATGATGCCAATACCTGATCAGAGCGCTGAGACTACAGCTAAAGTTTTTGTAAGAAAATGGATTCTTAAGTTTGGATCACCATTAAGTATAATTAGTGATCAAGAAACGAATTTCATGAGTGAATTACTTAAACAGACTTGTAAGCTCATGCAAATAACTCAGTTAAGGACTACACCAGCATATCCTGAAGGAAATGGAAGTGTCGAGCGAGTCCACAGAACAATTATTCAAATTGTTAGCCATTATGTGAGCAGCAAACACAACAATTGGTATGTCCATTTACTGTACTTGGTAAGTTGCTACAATGCCAAAATGCACAGCTCAACTGACCTAAGTCCATATGAGATCGTCTACGGAAGAAGAATACATTTACCCTTGGACTTTGCATGATAGACTGCTGGAATCAGCAATGATAAGGTAAGGGATCCAGCACGCAAGCTAAAGGAAGCATGGAGGGTAGTGAAATAGCGAAATCATCGATCCTTTCTTCAACAAGCCAGACAACACGACCGCCAAGCAGCAGTGCCACAGTATCGAGTTGGAGATCTTGTGTATCTAAGCAATATGGTGTTAAAGAAGAGTCAAGTCAAAAAGTTTAAGAAGTTTTGGAAAGGACCATATCCAATCTTGGAGGTGTTGACGCCAGTCACCCTTAAACTCCAACTACACTTTCGTTCAATTGTCGTTCGTGTCAATCGTGTAAAGCCATTTCTGGGTAGATTTCCTGGAGTATTGCAAGACGACAACGACCGACCGAGAGGCAGACCTGCTGTTCTCAAACCCAGGAAGCGAGAATCACAAGCTCACATTTCAGACTATGAGGCCGAGGCATCGCCACGTTCTGAGCGATCCTGAGCCAGACACCCCTACAATCTGTGTAAACGTGTGTAGTTGTAAGAGTGCAATGTGTATGTTTATTTCAGCCATGTGCTTATGTGAATGTGTTGTGAAAATTTAGTACTGAAGCTATTACACGAGTGCACAAGTGAAACTAAATCTTTTATTCCACAGGTTACCACAAGAAACTCATTAATTTAATGCTCGTTGTTAACTCTAGTATTTAGAACTAATTAACCATGTTCATTTTTATTCTAATGTTTGCTATGATAGCAGATTCTACTAATGCTGTAGTAATAGTACCACAGAGTACAGGTGTTTCGTTTGAACCACGGGCAGACATGGTAGTTTCAACAACTAATGCAAAACTTGTCCTTAAGTACAATCTGAGTGAAATCCAGCAACAGTTCAGTTCTGTAAAGAAGCGAATTGATCTAATTCATTCTGTTAAATGGTAATGGTACAATTTTCGGAATGGGTACATGTTGGTATAATAAGTGGATCACAGTCAAAATGCAGGTAGAGTCTACATTTGCTAATTATCAAGAAGAGATTTACTGTTTTTTAAAGCTTTTGCCACAAAAAACTTTAATTAGGCACAAACGTGCATGGTTTGATTTTGGAGAGAGTATCCTTCGTACTGTATTTGGTACTTTAACTAGTCGAGATCTACTGGAAGTTAAAGGCAAACTATTAGCTCTTGATCAACAGTCCAGTACAGATCCAACTAACCTCTCTAATGAAATTAACGTATTAAAGAATATGCAAAGAACCATTACTAACCACACAGTTTTCATTGAAGAGATTGTAAAGCAATTTATCTCACATTTCCACGTAATTCTTAATTAAACGAACGAAAATATCCAAGAACTATTCCAAGGATTAAATGCTTTGAGTGCTCACTTTGATCTAAACACTCTTTTGTTAAGGATTACTGACACTTCATCAAATGCTAGAATTGATGCCCTTAACTTAAGAACAGCCTTAGAAAGTAGTTCAAATGATTGTTTGAGCAGTATACTACTACATCCAGAACAATTTTTACAGGTCCTACTATCAAATGAACGAAAGTTAGATGCAACATATACTATGATTTACCCTGTTAACTCTTATAGTTTATATGTTAACTACAAGTTAACCACCAAACATTTTTTAATGATTGAAGATGAATTAACTGTTATTGTTTCTATTCCCGTTGCTAGATCCAAGCACAATTTTGATATGTATAAGATTTATAATTACCCTGTGAAATGTAGACAGGCAGGTATTCATGTAAAGTACATACTGAATGATTATCTACTGATCAGCAAGGACCGAAGATATTTTGTGTCCCTAAATGAAAATGATTTGCATATGTGTAAATGTAGTCATAAGTTAATTTGCCCTGAATCGGCAGTCTTCTTAAGCAGTAGAGTGCCCAGCTGTTAGAAAGAATTGTTTATGAATCATCTCCCAAGAAATGATTCCCCTAGAATTTTAATGCATCTTTATCATCCATTTCTTGAATGATGTCCTCAAGGTATAATTTTCTTGTTTAACTCCGCCCTTGATGTCACATTTAGATGTAAAAATTATGATACACCTGAGTTAACCTTTACACTCAAATTGAATAGTGGATTAATATTGAATTCACACATTGTGATTTATCATGTGAGCTATTTGATATGCGCAGTGTATTGCCAACTCCATTTCATGCAACTGGACATTTGTCTTTAACGAGAATGTTATCTGTTTATTACAAACGAGTCATACATATTAACATATGGAAAGCATTCCTCATCAAGTTTTTCTGAAGATGGCAATTTAATTACGGATATCCATGAAAAGGTAATTTCTTCCAATAGTGAGTTAAACTTCATTGAAGCAGCAAATAGAATTAAGTCCTTCGATTGATCCAGTAATGTCAATGCTTACTTGATTGTCAGTATTGGGTTTTATTGCTTTTATTAATATATCTTTTGTCAACAGCACTCTCCATGTATGAAAGCCCACTGCTCTGTACCAAACTACGACATGTAACACGCACTCGACAGCCGAACTGTCTGGAACTTTGACAACTTGCTCGGTCAGCAGACACTCGTCCGGCCGCACTGCAATGCGGAGTACGCCACTGGCCGACGTCTGAACCGTGCCATATTAAATAGCGTGGCCTCGGGCATGAATATGTCTCTGTTCTTAGCTCACCATGGAGCCTTTCGACACGACCGTAATTAGCCGGTGTTAGGATGTAAGATACAGTGATGAAGGGTGCACGTAGCGTACATGTTGTATAATCCGCCTTTGTTAATAAAACCGTTTAAACTTACTTCTCGGTGTTCGCATATTGCTGTACCTCAAGGACCCACTTCTTACAAATTCTCACAAAATATTCGTGTAATTATCACCTGGGGTAACAACACAAACGATTCCATTATAGTCAGTTAATTTTCTTTTTATATTGTATATTCCAATTGTCATGTCTCGGAACAATGTTCCAAGCATAAGGGGTAGACAGATTATAATAAACATGTAATAAGTAAATTTATGGCAGTAAGCCCATGAATTGATACAGAATGACTGTAGAAGACCATATCATGATTCAAGCGCTCCTGTGCCCTTGTAGAGACAATTGATGGTTATATGATTTTGTACTGGATGAGATAATACTATAAGAATTACCCCTTCCAAATACAAAATAGTTCGTTAGGTGGGGGGTAACTGTAAGATGGCTATAATTTCGCACCTTACAAGCACTCATCTAAATACTTTGCAGTGATCTACAAACACAATTAGGTATCATGTGATAGGTTGTCCTCTGTATATATGAATATACAGAGGAGTCTGGCACTGTCACATACGCTTTGTAAATAATTGTTAACGCTTATTGCGTGAAAGGTGACAGAGTGTCTTTATAACCAGAATGGCTTAATGAATGATTGCCTATACTAGTAGAGGTTGGAACGCCAGTGGAGATGAAACGGTACGCAGAACTCAAGCTCTGGGTGGAAAGCCCACACAGGTGTTGGTCCTGCTTAAGCACAGGAATTAGCTAGACGGACGTCATGACATCAGAGCTCGAAGTACAATGCAGGGGCGACCGGCCGCTATCGGGCGCTATTGTAGTAGGGTCGGAAGGATAACCGGATAATACTTCCGAACTTCGCAAATCTTGGATGCAGGTGAGAGCACTGAAGAACCGACATCTCGGATACCACGCAGGCTGGGTTATTGCCAAGGATCTTTACTCAGAAGTGTACCATTGTATGAGTATAGGTATTTCCTCGCAAACTTTGCGCGCTGGGCGAAAAAAGACTAAAATATGGTTGGTCGGCGTTCGGGAGAATCTGTAGAGAGGGAGAATATTCCGTGGTTTCGGGAATACGATTCGTTTTCGGAATTACGATGGTGGGGAGCTGAGCCTTGCTGGGAGGGCAGCGGTGGAGAGACGAGGTCTTCCGTTGTGAGCGCCCATGTGTGACAGTAGCTCGATATCAGCTTTGTTGGTACAAACGGACTTGCTGTCTTTGCTCTCAGGAGAGTTTATAGTTAGAACAGTTAGGCATTGTACTGTTGCGAACCTATACGATTCTGTACTTCACCTCTGGGTTTGGAAGTCGTGATTGAGTGCGCAGTGTTCAGTAATTGAGAGCACTTCCTCTGCCTATAATTACGTTGAGACGTTATCTGAACTCCGT
Organism: Schistocerca americana; assembly: GCF_021461395.2. Lineage (NCBI taxonomy): Eukaryota > Metazoa > Arthropoda > Insecta > Orthoptera > Acrididae > Schistocerca > Schistocerca americana. Next base: position 946,485,639 of record NC_060119.1, read on the forward strand.
CCTTGTGGCTGGGAGTTCGCGTTTCTCGTCTGTAGAACACAGAGCGTAGAAGACAATATTAGAGTATATTAGTCAGAGGACCGCCTTTTGCCGTCCTAGTGTTTGAAAGAGTTTATTTGTGGCTGGAGTTCTTCCATTGTCGCAGACGAGTACGAGAACCATCACTTTGACGCATCAGACGCAGTACATACGGATATCGCAAATTGCTTCGGCTTATTAGGGCTATAAAAGCTAAACAGCTGTGACCACGTTAGTTTATTTCCACTGAGGTTCCACACCACAGTAGATCATCTTTGAAAGTAGTGCCCTTTAGTGTTCGGTACGTAGATGATGTCAGTCATTTCACGTTATTGATATTAGACCGGACAGTCATAATAAGCGGCAGAGTTGGGCAATTGATTAGTAATTTTACTTAGGAAATGTAAACTTTGCAATATAAAGGTTTTTTTCAATCAACAATAAATATATAAGCAGTAACAACGTTTATAATTTAGTAGGATTAGTTGCCTTCATCATTCATTTATGTTTAGATTGTAATTTGTGCAATAAGAGATCCTAAGATCTGCGTCAGTGGGGTAGTAGTCAGACTGGGCCAAATCTTCATTTTACTGTTCATTATTTTCCATTGCGCGCAATCATTTTACACCCACCTGGAGAAGCATCTTCGAAAGTGTATGCTTTCAAATATAAATATAGATAATAAAGTCATGATTTTTAATTCCTTAAAGATACCTCTACATGGTGCCCTGTAAGCAACATCACTTATTCATCTTAAAGATTTCTTTTGAGGCATAAAAGACTGCTTTGCAAAAGAGGTATTTCCCCATAACACTATTCCATATGTCAGTTGGCTATGCATGTATGCGTAATAAACGCTTAACACTGTTTCGGTACTGCAGCAATCTTTAAGCATTTTTAATATGTAACAGTACTTGTTTAATTTTTTGTTAAGCATTTCTACATGTTTTAACCATCTCAGATGCTCATCCACCCATAATCCTAAAAATGTGATGTGATTCTTTTACTGAATTTGGCTATTCGATAATATGAATTTTACATTGGTTCTGTTTTTGTTCCTTATATGGTTAAAGTTCATCCATACAGTTTTCTTGTCATTGACATCTAGACAGTTATCTTTAAACCATTTTTCTACCACTTCTGCTGTTTTGTCGATATTTTTTGGTGCATCTCATATTCATTTTACCCTTTTATAATGAATCTGGTATCATCAGCAAATAATATGGTGTCAGGTGTTGAGGTAGGTCATTAATAAAAATCAAGAATAACAAAACTCCCAATACAGAGGCCTGGGGCACCCCATAATTAACTCATTTATATACAGAATGGTATACATTTCCATCCCGAGAAATTTGTTCTCTTTGTTTCCTATCGGTTAAATATGATTTGAACCACTTGTAGGAAATACCATGCACACCATAATTATACAGTTTTAACATTAGTAGATTATCATTTATAAGATCGAACGCTTTGGAAAGGTCCAAAAACAACCCACAGAGCAGTTCCTTGTCCTCAATAGCTTTCTAAACAAGTTTGAGAAAACTAAAGAGAGCTGTTTGTGTAGATTTGCCTTTTCTGAAACCATTGTGTGCATTTAGAAGAATTTTATTTTTGTCTAAAAAGTCTAACAATTTGTTATACATTATTCTTTCAATTATTTCCGAAAATACAGATAATAATGACAGAAATCTTAAATTTTTAATATCAAACTTGTCACTACTTTTATAAACTGGTATTACTGTTGACTCCTTAAGTTTACTTGGAAACACGCCACCTCAATAGTGACTTTAGACTGATTTTTGTCTTTTATAGAGACATGCACTTTCTGTAAAGGATATTAATGGGAAGGAAAAGATATTATTTACTGTGAGAGCGACAGCGCCAAGCGCGTTCATATAAGCGTACTGTGTAGCAGCTTCCTACCTTTACCACCGAAATCAGCATCCCCGGTGTGTCTCGTTTGTAGGCATTATTTGATTTTACTTTGCCCCTTCAAGTTGTTAATACTTCCAATCTCATGGGCATGTGATAAATACAACAATGGCTACATTAGTTTCTCATAACGATAAAAAGAGATCATGTATCTCAAAAACAAATTTATCTCAACAATTGAAAGGTCTGTTCATATTATGCTCGGCGCCATCCTCTGAACGGTCGCCATTGGATAGTGGCGGAGGGACTTGAAATGTGATATACATATTGGAAATCTTAAAAATTTAGAGCTTAAATAATTAAAAGGGAAATTTTTTAAGAATGATTAAAAAAGGATAGGAAAGTACTCATATTCTGAGAGAACTTTAACTGACACTAATATAAACAGACCTTCAGGATTACATACATATATTCAACATTTAACATTCGTAAATTTGAGTACATCCGGTTGTTACAGCTATTACGCTTGGAGATTGGTATGACGATACTGGCTGTAGATCGCCCTCTGCCCACGCAGGTTCTTCTTGTCAAAATTCAAATGACTCCAAGCACTATGGGACTTAACATCTGAGGTCATCAGTCCCCTAGACTTAGAACTACTTAAACCTAACTGAAACTACTTAAACGTAAGGGCATCACACACATCCATGCCCGAGGCAGGATTCGAACCTGCGACCGTAGCAGCAGCACTCTTCTTGTTAGTTTCGATCCTTTTGATGCAGGATTCTCGGCGCGTCGCAGAGATATGAACAGACGGGTATCCTTGGCATGATCAAATGAATAAACTTTGCTATCTTGTTAAGTGTTTTTAACATTTTGTAATGCACGATTAGAATGAACACTTCTGAACAATACCAATGCGGCGGAACTCGTCACATGTTCACCCGCTACCACTTATAGAAACAGACAGATGAATCTAGAAAATTGAAGAGCGTGTCTCTATCTCTCTTTTTTTCTTATGTCAATGTTATCTATGGTATAAAATTATTATTATATATATTTTTTGTATGTATAAAAAGAAAAGAACGAGAGAAAAAAGTAAGAAAAAATAATAATATGTTTCTTCACTCAGTCCCCCATGAACATTATATTTTCGGCTCCATTAACTATCTGAATCACTTCCTTTATTGCATCATGTATTCCTTCAATCTCTTCATCATCAGTTGGAGCTAGTTGGCATAAAAACTTACACTACTGTGGTGGATGTGGGTTTTGTGTCTATCTTGGCTATAATAATGCATTCACTATGCTGTTTGTAGTAGCATATCCGTGTTGGTATTTTTTATTCATTATTAAAACTACTCCTCCAATACCATTATTTGATTTTGTATTTATAACCAGGTATTCACCTGGCCAGAATTCTTGTTGCTCCTGTCACCGAACTTCACTAATTCCCACTATATCTAACTTTAACCTATCCAGTTCCCTTTTTAAATTTTCTAAACTATTTACCCTATTAAGGGATCTGACATTCCATGCTCCAATCTGTAGAACACAGTTTTGTTTCTCCTGATAACGACGTCTTCCTCCTGAGTAACCCCACCTGGAGATTCAAATGGGGGACTATTTTACCTCTGGAATATTTTATGGAGGAGGATGCCATCGTCATTCAACCATGCAATAAAGCTGCATGCCCTCAGGAAAAATTAGTCTGTAGGTTGCCCTTGCTTTCAGCACAGCAAGGCCATTTTGGTTGATGTTACAAGGCCCAATCAGTCAGTCATCCAGACTGTTGCCCCTGCAACTACTGAAAAGGCTGCTGCTTCTCTTTAGGAACCATGTGTTTGTCTGGCCTTTCAACAGATACTCCTCCATTTTGGTTGCACCTATCATTGTATCGCTGATGAATGCACACCTCAGCACCAACGACAAGGTTCATGGTTCATAGATTTCATGCCTTTGTTTCTTCTCTGTCTTTGTTTTACTATTGTGTTTTGCTATTGTGGCAAATTGAAAATGTTCTGTCGTGACTTGGATGTCTTTTCTATTGAGTGTTGTTCCACAAGCGAGCTCAGATATCTGAAAGTGAAACGTTATTTAGGTTTTACAATAACAGAACAGAGCTGCCACCCACGTTGTATACAAATAAGAGCGTAAGGTGGTAAAGTAGTTTTCAATTAATAACATTTTAAGTGAAGAATGCAGCTGTAATGAAGGAGAAAAGGGCAGGTGTTTGTGGCGTTATTAGTTAGGAAGTAACGAAAACTTTGTGGATAATGTGAACAGGTTCTATTTATTCCCTTGTAGATATTGTTTGATTTGTTTGTATATATCTACATTTAGCAAATAAATGTTGATGTTTTCAAATGTTGGTTCACTTCTGAGCGCTTTACCACACAAAACTGGTCAAGAATATGCATTGGATTTGCTTTGGCCAATAATCAATCTTATCGTTATTAGTTCCTCTATTCAGATAATATACTCCGAATTTTTTGAATCACGAAAGGTAATTCAAAGCTTCGCTTACCCATTCGGTACTGGGCTAAGAGAATTAACATGACGTAATGTGATGTTAACAGATGACGCGATGGTCAGTGTGAAATGGTCTTTTCCAGCTAATGTAATCGTCTTTTATTGGATGCAGGCATGACCTCCTGCTACAGGGAGGTAGTGGCACTTGATATCTAAAATATTCCTTTAAGAAGCAATTGGTGTACACCACTACTTGTGCAGTGAAAACTGCAACATTCACAAAATGATTTCATCATTATACATATGTGAGCTGTTAACAAATATCCGTCATAATTTTTTAATTGTTGAGTTCAACAATGGTATCAGGGTGCGCACTCTAACTTTTTACAAATACATAATAGACATGGCTGAAATCTTCTCGAGTGCAGAAACAACCACTTACTGCCTGGCTGTTGACAAGTGTAAGTGGTGCTCCTCAGATTTTGTGTTTTGGGCAAAAAGGCAGAAAAAGTAGAACAACTTACATTGGATAAAATTTTGTTTGGCGATTCTCAAGTAGAAGCAATTTGCGAGATTCGACAATCATTTGGGAACGAAGCAATGGATACCACATACATAAAGGACTGGTACAAACGCTTCAAAGATGGCCAAAAATCAATGAAGAGTGAAGTACATTCAGGCAGACCCTCAACATCCGTAAATGAGGTTCTTATTCATCACGCAAAGACCCTGGTGATACAGGATAGACGAATCACGATCAGAGGACTTGCAGATGAGATCAAAATTGGTACTGAATCCGTTCTCTCCATTTTAACGAAATATTTGGACATCAGAACGATCTCAGCAAAATGTATACCAAAGTTCCTAACAACTGAGCAGAAGCAACTTTGTTCAAAGATTGCACAGGGCACGCTGGATACTGTGAACCGTAATCCTAACTCTCTTAACACAGTGATCACTGGTGATGAATCCTGAGTTTATGGATTCAACTCAGAAACAAAGTTCCAGTCATCGCAATGGAAGATGCAACATACATGAGGCCCAAAAAAGGCAGGTCTGCAGCAATGTGAAAGTCATGCTCACCACCTTTTTTGACTAATAGTGCGGTCCACCACAAGTATGCACCAGGAGGTAGTAATGTCAACAAGGAGTTCCTCCAAGAGATTCTGCATCACCTTCAAGGAGCAGTGAGCCAAGAAAGACCAGAGTTGTAGGCATCACCATCACCATAACACACCCACTCATCATTCTCAATTAATTAAGATGTTTTTGCACAAACAAAGCCTCCCTATTCCCTCACTAAGTAATGAGTAACTTCCAGCTTTTCTCTAAACTGAAAAAGACAGTGAAAGGGACCAGATTTCAGAACAGGGAATATATTATACAGAATCTGATAGGGCATATATGCGTCATAGCAAAAGAGGCCTTCCAGCAATGCTTCCAGCAGTGGCAGCAGCGTTGAGAGAGATGAATAGGAGCTGAAGGTTACTGCTTTCGAGATAATGGTGTCAAAAAGTTTTGTCTGAATAAAGACTGATTTTATAAGTAAAAGTTGTATACTTTTTGAACAGCAGCTGTACATGAATTATTTATGAAAGCAGTACATAAGGTAAGAATAATGAAAAAACACGATATACATAAGAAATTCATGGTTATAGACATGTACATGCTGAACCAGAACTCCACTGATAAACTTCTCAGAGGGGCTTTCTTGTTTTGTTCCCCACTACCAACTCTCAAGGTGTGTAAAGCAGGTATTTTTCAGTAGAAATAATGTGTATAACAGCAGCGAGGCTTAAGAAGTGCTCATAGCTTTCATGGTATGTATTTTTGAACCCATGTTTACTTGACATTTCTTTTTTGTTCTAGTCCATAGGAGAACACTTCATAACCATAACACAAGAAGTGCACATACAGTGTTTTATATGCTACACTGGCGAAGATCTTGGGCTTGACTGCTTCAACATATAACCCGAAAATGCTTGCAGACTACCAGTACATGAATTTAAAACTAGTCTTTTCAGATAGACGAAAATACAGGAATCTACTCTGCTCAAGAATTCCTTGAGTGTGGGTCAACAAATGACACATTTCTTATAAGACTGAGCAATAAATTAACAGCAAACTTTATATATGCCATGCTATGCAATTGTTTTATTATTGTTTCGTTTGTCTGTTTAATTGTTTATTAACTTTATAATTCACCTAACAATGTAGTTCATCTATTTTGTAACTGCTTTACTAGGAAACCTGTTGTTGTTATTGTCGCTTAAATACACAGTGTATCTATCTTGTATTATTTTCTTGTGATTAATGACATTTACCCAATTTTCCATTATTATTATTGTTGTTATTGTGTTAACTTTGAAGAGACTGATTGCATGTAAAGATACTAAAGGATGAAGTACCATATAAAACAAAACCTACTATGATCCCTAAAGGTTTGCTGGCGAGATTCTGGTTCACTCTGTACTGACCACCACTGAATTACATGAGACAAGATTAAAGAAACAGAAATGACCTTCAAACATGAGAAACGAATCACAAGAATCCTCCAATAATACATCTTGATTTTTAATTACATTAAATAATTTAGAAACTAGGCATGTATTGTGTGGCTTAATAATGTACTCCATCTTCTTTGACTACTCTGTAATAATTTTATATCACATGAACTCCTTGGTTAAACATAGTGGTTTGGGTCTTAATTTTATTTTCTCTATAGGTGCAAGCAATCACTGTATCTTGTTCAGCATTGACGTATGGATCTGCATACTGCTCAGTTTTTTTTCTGTATAAGAACTGCAGTTTGAAAGATACATTCTCTTGAAACTGACAAAATTGCACTTTCTTAAAATTAGCTAAGTGCATTGGACATTTTTGTGACTCTTGTTCATTATTCTGATAGCTGGGTTTTGCAGACTGAATTCATTTTTCATATTCTGAGCATTTGAATTCCAGAGTATTATGCCATAACTGATGATACAATGTATGTGTGCAAAGTATCTTGTTCTTAAGCATGAGCTATTATACATGTGGTTAATATTTGTGAGGCAGAGCATACTGTGCTAATTCTTTTTTCAATTACTCTGATATGTTCATCCCACTTCAGTTGGGAAAAGCATGTTTGTCTCCTTAGCTCTACAGTTATATTTCTTTTCTTTACCAGTAAGGAATAAACATAAAACTGTACAGCTGGTGGCACAACCATAGTTTTTCAAATTATTTAACAGCTATGGACAATTACCCACGAAAAGCTCTACAACTTTAACTGCTCACCAACATTCGCACCTAAAACTTTTGTGGTAGCCATATTCTCTATAGTCTCATTATGTACTTTAAGTCTTTTGGTTTTCAGCTTTTTGATGTATAGCTGTTCATGTTATTACTCATTTTACGCTTCTATAATCCTATCTAATTATTATATTCTTGTAATCAGCAAATAACACTGTTTCACCCTGTGTGACCCAGAGTGGGGTGCCATTAATGTATTTGAGAAACAGTATTGCATCTAACATACCCCCTTGATGGACCCAACGTTCAAATATTCTGAATCTCAGAGACGTTTTACCACATATTTTGAGACATGTGAAATTTGGGAAATCTCTACTCCATGAACATAGTCTGCTAGGTAGGATCTAAAGCATTTATTTACAACCCATCTTATTCTTAGTGCTTCAAGTTTACATAGAAGTATATCATGATTAACTATAACAAATGGTTTATTGAGCTCTATGAGAATACCTGTTATAAGATTTTTGAAAACATAGTCAGCGATCTTAAAAGTAATTAAAATTAAAATTTAAAACAGTCTTGATCGCAATCTGCTAAAATATTTTTTATTGGAGCTAATGATCGGTTTTGACCCAAGCGTCAAGATAATATAAAAAATGTATTGAACATAATAATACGAAATCGAAAGAGCTGTTCTTTATAATAGGTCTTCAAAAAGGTCATAAAAATGATTTCCCTTAAATCTAGCTGTTCATTGAGCAGGGCTAGGGGTTCACTTTTACAATGTGCATAGATTTCAATCTCCTCTAATGCATTAAGTAATGGTTCTTCAATCATACAAATTTAGAAATCCTTCACTCTGTTCCAAAATTAGCATTACTTAATGCATTAGAGGAAAATGAAATCTATGCACATTGTAAAAGTGAACCCTAGCTCTACTTATTACCTTTTTGAAGACTTATTATAAAGAACTGCTCTTTCGTTTTCGTATTATTACGTTCATATATTTTTTTATGTTATGCTGACACTTGTTTTATCATTAGTATTTTACAACTACGTTTGAACTATTTGTATCTCATTTTTATAATGTTTCTTATTTTAAAAACCACAACACAACAACATGTAAACTGTCACTTCACACTTTTCATTTTTTTATTTGTGATCCATATTTTTCCATCAAATGATGCTAGTTGTCGTTTATTTTTGATGTCCACTTTGTACTTGCCATAGTGGTATCAGGCAATTGGTTCCCACTATTCACCATACACTTTCATTAGCATTCTGTTGCCAGTATTAGAACCTATACTAAGTCCAGCCTGACATAGACAGTTTCTTGTGAACAGATTTTAGAAGAAAACATAATTTTAAGCTGGATACAAACCTGTAATTTTATCCTTTTATGACGTGTAATTTTGTCATAATGACGTATACTATACGATGTATTCCAACTGTAACTGTTTCTTTGTAGTTATGTATTAAGTTATCTAATCATGAACGTGTTTTCTGTTTGGCTCACTATGATATCATACTCAGAAAAGTGGGAGTGACCAGCCCTATTAATACCCATTCCCTCCATGCACAGTCAGCAGTTGCACAAGCGTCGCGGGTTGACGGAATTCACCTAGCAGTGTTCATCCACTGCTCTGCGTATAATTTATTACTATTTATCTTATTTTTTTATTTTTTATGCTAATTATAACGTTTATAGTGCTTTGGCAATATATCTTTACAGGGTCTGAAGATCACTCTTTCATAGAGTCAAAACCGATCACTCACTCCAATAAAAAATATTTTAATAAGATTGTGTTCAAGATTGTTTTAAATTTTAATTTTAAATACCTGTTACATGTTCTCCTTTATCTAGGGCTTCCAAAACTATTACTGTAAACCTTGCTACCTCAGCTTCTGTTCCCTTTCCAGGACTAAAACGCAACTGTTCTTTGCATAGAAGTTGTTATTTACTTAAATATTTAAGTATGTTTTGATAATAATTTCTATTCGAATAGATATTAATCAAACTGGCCTGTAATTCCCTATATTTTCAGTGTTACTTTTTTGTGGATGGAAAGATATTTTGCATCCTTTAGGTATCCAGTAAAGCAACCTTTTTGAGAATAACTCATATTTCGTGTCTGTTGTTTTATAATGCAAATCCCGTCTCTTAGTAGACACATTAGAGCCTTGTTTAGACCTCTGGACATTTTACTACTACATTTGTGTATGTTCCCACATATTTCCCCACAGTGGTGGATAGCAGCAGCACTCTTACAATTTAGATCTTTTGTTATGAAAGTAGTTGTTTACAAAGTTGGCCAGTCTCTTAAGATTGTCTGTTAAAAAGTCGTCTGATTTTATGTGCTTTGGCTTTGTTTTATCAGTTTCTTGTTTTAATTTACTGCAAATGGCTCTGCTTACATTGATTGAGTTCCAGGTGATCTTATCATTTGGAATTTCTTTTACTGCCTAAAGCAGATTGCTGCATGATGTTTCATATCTGACAAAAAACTATAAGAAGGCTGGGTCGCAGACATGTATGACTGGCCTGAGTCACATGCATTATCTTTTATATAGCTGAGGTATCTGAGTTTTTCCAGAGAATTTTCTGATACCTTTCATTACCAACTTCTATCTACTAGATTCACTAACAGGATGTACTGTTTTAGGAAATGTCTCCGAAAATATTAGTTTGTTTTGTCATGAATATATTGAATTTCTCATTTACATGTGTTCTTGAACATAGTTCTGATCCAGTCTGTCTGGTCATCTGCACTGCAGTTTCACATCTTTCTGAGGCATGAAATACCCTTTGCAGATACTTTATTTTGTATCTTTGCAGATACTTTATGTTTTAAATGGAACAAAATGATCTGACACACAAAGATTTCAACAGCAAACTCACAATATTTATGGTTAATGTGTTAGAATGTTGTCAATAATTGAGAATCAGTGTTTGGTTATACTTGTTGCGTTGGTTACCACTTCTGAAATACCATAACTGCATGAGATATGCAAAAACCACTTTCATTAAAGTAATTTTAAGTCTCCACAAAAGTGAATGAGTTTCTAAAAGTGCAGTACATATCTACTCCAGCATTTGTATTTTCGACATTAACATTGGGAGACTTACAGGATGAACTAGAACTCGACCAACAAACTTTCAGAGGTTGTTCAGACATACCTTCCAAGTACTGTGGTTAAAATAATTTCATCATTTAGCCTATACAGCGAGGTTGCAGGTCTGTACACAAAGGAGCTATTCACACATTTTTACTTTCATGGAAATTTGTTTTCCTTTTCCTTTTTAATAAATCTTGTGCTTATTTATTCCGTAGGTAAAGTGAAAGGCATTTTCTGGCCAAAGTGATTCCAGAGAACAATTGCTTCAAGCAATATCAGGAACAGATTTCACACCCAATCTATAACGAAATTTACTGTCTTGCATTATGTCCTCAATTGCAACAAATTACTGCCAGTGAAATATTTAGCTGTTGTTTCCGGGATTTCTAAGGGACCCACAGTACAAGACTGTGTCTGCGTCAAACAAAGCTTTCTCGAAATGTGCTGCTGGATGCGTATACACCATTTTGATATCACTTCAGTGTCCATCCACTGCAGCTGCTTAGGCTTATGCGCCTGCTACTATTCTCCCAGCCTCCTCACTTCACTCGGCACTTGAGCAATCCAGCACCACCTTTGTTCCTGTGGTCCTAGTAGCATGCAGTAGACCCATGTTGGACAGCCTTTAAATCAACAGTCCAAACAGTGTAAACATCATGCATTGTCATTTCCCTGTCTAGATTTGTTACAGCATATCGAAGTGTGATAAAGTAATTGTAGCGACTTTATTTCATTTATAGGCAGGTATGTAAACACAGTAATTTATTATAAGAAACCGCTGCATGAGTCCAAGTGGTAAAGTGATGAAATTTCCTGGTCAAACTGATCCCAGAGAACAATGGCCTAAAGCAATATCCAGAGCAGCTTTCACACTCAATTTAAATTCTAGATCTTAGGTGACATATAGCCTTCATTTCCTGGAGTCTGACTATCGATCTGTATTAAAAAATTGCAGGATATTGTTGTTCCTTCGCTTTCCCTATTTATACAGCTTATAAAGTTAGAGAACTGAAATGAGAACTTAGGATTATTATCAAGCACTGAGTTGATGCAACATACAGAAAATGGAAATATGAAAACACTGAGCAAACCAATGATCAAAACATTACTTCGGTGTATCCAAAAAATGGTTCAAATGGTTCTGAGCACTATGGGACTTAACATCTGAGGTCATCAGTCCCCTACAACTTAGAACTACTTAAACCTGACTAACCTAAGGATATCAGACACATCCATGCCCAAGGCAGGATTCGAACCTGTGACCGTAGCAGTTGCGCGGTTCCGGACTGCAGCACCTAGGACCGCGTGGCTGGCCACCACAGTCGGCTTGGTGTATCCCTGCACAAATAATACAGCAATAATAATTGCCATTCTTCTATTCATATCCATTAGACTGAAAGGTTACCAAAATAGAACAAGATAAAATGCAACTGAAACTGTAGAGAAGGTGGATTAAAATTTTACATCTTGAAAAGGAACTCAATGAAACGACTCATAAATTGGAGTGCTATATTAATGGTTATCACAAAACTTTGTCACATACAATTAAAACAGCACAGCAAGATCCATCAAATGCAAAATCTTACTTTCTTCCTATGTAAATAGCAAATTTGAAGAAATCCTCTCCCAGACGAACAGAGGATACTATATAAAATAGATCAGTGTGGGAATCAGTACAAACAAAACCTTACAGGTATACTGGAAAAATATCTTAGAGTTGCCTTCCACGAGCACACTGACCTATCATTTGGATGACACTTTAGGCACACAGGAGTTACGAACCTTGTAAAAAAGAGATTAATCTCAGAAGTTAAATTTTTGCATGAGATGAAAGATTTTGTTGCTTGACAGTGCATGAAGTGGCAAAAACAATTGCAATATAATAGAAAGCTGGATACTTTCTTTGGTCATAAAGACACCTGTTAACTTCATCACAGAGGGCTTATGCACAAAGTACAGACTGCCTCTGCATTCTTCTTCACCAAACGTGATTTGACACTTTCTGTCCATAAAGTAAATGCCTAAATTTAACCAAAAAATTAATAAAATTTTTCAATTAAACTGTGGCTACAAACAATCGATAAATACGGCTATCTATGTTTTCAAAACTGTTAAAATTATCAATGTGTACAAAATATATTGATAATCTGTAAAAAATAGATTAAATATTAGATACTGTTTAAAGAAACCAGAAGCTTTTTAAGAAAGTTTTCTTATGAACATACTGACTGTAATATTCATGTGTTAATTACAGCTTTTAATTTCTTTTGACAATGTATGTAAGAATATCGAGAAATCACTTGGTGCTAGAGGCATGGTGCAAGGGCGGAACACAACGAAAAGGCAGTAGTCACAGGCAGAGTAGCATGGTGTATGTATGTGGTTGCACCACAGTCTAACATAACAGTCGCGACACTCACTGCTGTAAAAGTTGCGGCCGTTTGACACATGGAACGACACTAGCGCTCCAAGTGGCAGGTAAGGTGAACGTCAGACGCGTCATAAGCATAATGTTTGTTTACATCCATTTCCTACGTAATTTCCGAATTATTCGAGTTATTTTCTTGCCTCCAAGAGTTTGTGTAGTATCAGGAGGCATATATGTTGCTAAAAGTGATTCTAAAATAAGCGCAAGTATGGACAAAAACCATGAATAGATGGGCAAGCTACAACAAATTCGTGAAGAAACACTTGTGATATTGAACTGAATTGCAGCTTACCACGTTGATATCAAAAGAATATAAACACGCAGATTCACATGTGAGAAGCACAGACCTGTACCTCTACGTGCAAATGAGATCGACAGCTCGTTTATCGTTCTGTAGGCCTACTGTGTGTGTCATTGCCGCCTGTTGCCACAAGTACGACCTTCACCTCTATATTATTCTAAGTGGGACAAGCAACTGCCAAATAGTGGGAGAAATATGCTGAAAATATTATAATTAGCTGATTACATTACATTTCACGAAAAATCACATATTTGAATAATTTTCAAACAATCTGTCTGTAGGCACTTTGCTTGTCCCGTAATAGTTTCGCTCGATCTGCACATTCTGACACTTCACACGCTTTTGTAAGACACGAACAGCTGCACTTAATCTAACCACTTCATCGTCAAAGCATGTCTGTGTTGATGTTCACACGAATCTGGCACTGGCTGCTTCTGTGTCATAGGACTGTTTTACAGCTTTAGATTGACTGTCGAATCTTTGTGGCAGTTTCCTCTTCATCGTCAGTTGCGGTGGTTTATTTGGAATGTCAAACAGTGTGGGTACTGCATTCCACGTGAGTTTGTTATTGTCTGCGTTCACGAACTGGTTTTGTTCGAAATGTAGCGGACAAAACCTAATATTATTGTACAGACAAACTGGGTCTTTCTTCATAAGGTCTTCTCGTCTGTTATTAACTAGCCATTTTCTGCTCCTAAAACGAAACATTCATCATTTATTCACATACAGTTTGCAAGTGAATCCTGACGATACAGTTTAGTAACATGATGGTATATACCTCTCAGGATCCTTACTTGTTGTTGCTGCAATTTATTGCGCTACAGACGCTCCCGATGGTAAAAACCATTGTATAAATCAAAATAAATAATCACTATTCGCTTTCACGATCGCGCCGAACTCACAGTTCAACCCACCGACCGCTTGGGGCGCTGCTGGCGCTGTAGGCAACAAAATCGAGGCAAGTGTCTCAACTGTTATGTTAGACTGTGGTTGCACTATGTCTGGCGATGTCAAAATTCTACGAGTGCTGAAACGGTGCTTATGTGAGCGAAAGTTCGTGTGACAACGACCTGTGTGTGCTAAAGTCATCTCCAGAAATTGTGGGTTTTGCACAACAAGAATATCCATCTTTTATTTAAGATAGAATTTAGAGCTAACGCAACTTAAAGGAAAATGGCTACCACAAGCAACGTGGTAGTAATAAATTAATTCCATCTTAGGCCAGTATTATACTATCATATTTTTTTGTCAAAGTTGATATGTCAAATATTTATGTCGAAGAAATTTGATGACGTAATAGGGAAATTTGTCAAATCTTGCCTCTCATCAAATAAATATGATCAAATCTAGGACCTCGCTGTAGATTTGATCATAAAAGTGGTTTGTCTTCTGTTCATTCATCACTGCAATATGAAATGTTACCACTTGGAGCGCTAGCATCGCTGCAGCGTTCTGTTACCAATAGCGTGTTTGTAAACACGGCTGCGAAGCTTAATTCATGTGTGCCGTCAACTACAAAATTAATATAAATGTATGAAGCTGATGAGGTGCTTTACAACGTGTGGCATCTGGACTACAAAAACAGATTAAGAAGACTGGAGAGCTACAAAACAATTGCAGAGATCATTGACCTGGGTGCATAGCTGATGACATAAAAAAGAAAAGAAATGGCCTCTGCTCAAGCTACTCTCACGAGAAAGCAAAAGTACATATTGACATACTTATTTCATTTATTCTGAGCTCTCCAGTCTTCTTAATCTAATCTTGTACTCAGATGCCTCACATTGTAAAGCGTATCAGCTTTATACAGTTCTATTAATTTTGTACTTGTTGAACGCAAAAGAAATTACTAGCTTCATCTACAATAAGATATTGGCCCTTTAGTGCTTTATAAATTGGTTTACGCTTTTGAGGTATTATTTTAGTTAATGTGCACTGTGGTATTCGAGTGCTGTACTGTAAGCTATAGTAACTGTCTCCTGTTGCAAGTCAGAGTGTTACTGTGTGCCTGTCTTCTGCAGATATAGCTGTTCTTAAGTGAGTATTGTGCTTTGTGATATGGAAAGACACTTTACTGAGCAAATACTGAAATGCATGCTCACCCATTCTTAAGTAATTTATGTACAACTTGATGTCCTCCACTAGAGGCTCATGTAACAAATTTTGTTGAAGCCTTTATTGTCTCGTCACAAAACCCACAGCTTCACCCACGTACATGCTTCCCTTCACAACGTAGCACCTCGTGCAATTTTAATACATGTAACTGCTGTGCACAATAACAAGTTGTTGCTGTCAGCCATCTTGAACTTTGGAGGTAAATATGATGACAGTGTAATATCCATTTCTTGCACCATGTCAAATATCTTTGTCAAAGAAATATGATAGTGTCATACTGGCCTTAGTGGGAAAGTGAAATTTATCTTTCTATAGCCATCATGTATAGCACCACAATGAATGTGATAATCAAGGCAAGACGTCTTATTAAATCCAAGTAATTGAAAGTGTAATGGATATTACAGTAACAAGCAATATATATAATTATTGAATAGATTCAGTTTTTTCTAAAGTGTTTGTTAAAGTTATTCTCCTAAAGTAAGAAACTGAATCTAAATTTCCTTTTCAGTTTGTTAAAATATTTTTGAGCAAATCTTAATGGTCAAAAGATACTATAAAATAATTCCAGAATAACAACAACGATAGATTGTTGCAAATAGTATGAACATGTAAAACACAGCTTTAAATTTATGTACATAAAAATTGTGGCTACATTGCGGATTCACTTCAAGTTTCGGACATTGGGATTAATTTCACTTAATTTTCAGTTATCCAATTTTCAATAATATGTAACTGCTAATTTTAAACACAGAAGCCACTGCACTATTTCAGAAGCCACAGCTTCCATCCATCTTGAATCCAAGTAGAACAATGAAAAATTACTGATAATAACGTAAATTCAATTCGGTAACATTTAAATAACTTCTGAAAGAATAAAGTTAAATTGCTCCTTCACAGCTAGTGACTACAAGTCTTCCTAGTATTAGTATCTCTTCATAAGGGCCGTTGTATGATAAGGTTATACCAGTCTACGGTCTGTTCATTACTACATTGGTACGGGTAAGACTACCAGGTAGTCAGTGCAGTGTTTCCAGTGTAATATTCTTTGTTATGTAGCAACACTGTTGTAAAACGAGCCCTGTTATATTCCTTTGTTACATATGGTCCATTCATGAATTAAATATTGTTGAAATCAGCAACAGTAATAACAGTGATATTGTGCAGATTCAATGCCAATGTTTGACCAAGAGCACGAAAGGCTGTGTTTTCCTGGAAATTGAAAGAAGTTGGACAGGGAGCCCATTTTCTTTTTGAACATGCACAAGACAGGAGCGAAATCGTAAGCCGCTCTGCTGTAAAAGCGGCCGTTATAATGGCATGTCTTAACATAGCTTCATAGGCGTCGAAGCTTTTCCATTCGAAAATCTTAAAACATCATTCTTTACCGTATTAAGCATAATTTAAAGCAAACACAACTATTGCAATAGCTAAAAATTGCTAGTTTTATAGTTGAAAATAAACTCTTTACCTAATATAAAAACATTAAAAAGTTCTTATATTTACTATCAAAAACAGTCTTGATCACAATTTATTTATTACGGTGACCGGTTTCGACTACTACTGTGATCATCTTCAGACCAATGAGTAAGAACCTCCTCTGCTGGAGAATCACCACTCCGGTAACCCTAATAAATAAATTGTGATCAATACTGTTTTTGACAATAAATATCTGTAACACATTTATCACTGTTCACTCCTAAATGTATTCAAAAGTAATTAAAAAGTTCAATTATATGCAATCCACATATTTTGAAATAAATGACGAATCGGGGACACAGTGAACCAGTGGGTTCCGTTACAATTGCGACTGTGACAGGACTTTTCAGACTTTTCTGGTGAAAAAAACTTAAATTCTGTTCACAACAAGAAACGAAAAAAAAACAGGATTTCATAAAGTATATGACAACTTGTAAAGTAGTGGAACTGAGGCATTTCAGAATGGTACTGAAAGTTGTATTAGATTGTATTATGATTCTAGAGAGACAGGAAAAAGAATTATCTAGTATGACGATTTCTAACAGATTAGATTAATTATTTATTCCATAAACCCATAGAAGAGAGAATCATCCTGGCTGTGGAACATGTCAGATAAACACATTACAAAAATGTAATTAGAAAAACTTGAGTTTCATTAATTTTAATTATCCTTAGTCAATAAACAGTAAAATCACATACATGAATTAAATTTACACTTCTAATATTTACAGGTTTAATACTTACATCTGCTTTCATTAAATCCATCATTCAGACATTTGCTAGTCTCTTGGCTATTACAACCAAGTATTGTCAAAAATTGAAGTACATTATTCATTTCAGTGCTCCTCAGTTAAGAACAGTCAGTTATGTACAATTTTTCAAATTAAACTTCCACTGTTTACAGACTTAAGACTTACATCTGCTTTCCATACATCCATCATTCACACAGTAGGTGGTTACTTGGCTGTTACAACCAAGTATTGTCAAAAATTGAAGTATAATAAATTTTCATTAAAATGGTCTACTGCACTTGTTAAGGAACTCGTGGGTGGAATAGAAGGAGTTGGCCACCAAAAATTCTTTTAAATTATGTTTAAATTGTGCCTTGTCTGAAACTAAACTCTTAATGGCGCTGGTAACTTATTGAAAATATGCTTTTCTGAATACTGAACTCCTTTCTGGGCAAGAGAAAGTGATTTTAAATCTTTATATATATTGTTCTTATTCCTAGTATTGATACCGTGTACTAAGCAGTTAGTTAGAAAAAGTGATGTATCATTTACAACAAACTTCATTAAGGAATAAATATACTGAGAAGCTGTGGTTAATATGCCCAATTCTTTGAATAGGTTTTGACATGATGTTCTTGGATTTACACTACTCATTACTCTTATTATACGCTTTTGTACTTTAAAAATGTTTTCTCTGTTTGTGGAGTTAACCCAAAATATGATACCATATGACATAATGGAGTGAAAATAAGCATTGCAAACACAGTCTTGTTTAGGTTAGCAATTCGTTAGTATGTTGCTCCCAACTGAATTTATTATCAAGTTGTAATCCCAAGAATTTTACACTCTCAACTTCTCCTAGTTCCATGTCATATTTTATACACACACCAGAAGGAAATCTCTTGGAAGTTCTGAACTGCATGTAGTATGTCTTTTCACAGTTTAATGACAGTGAATTGGCTATGAACCACTTATTAATGTCAGTAAACATTCGATTAGCTGCCCTTTCTAAATTTGTATTTGATTTACTATTTATTGCAATGTTTGTATTATCTGCAAATAAGACAAACTTGGCATCTGGTAATCTAATAGATGACAGGTCATTAATATACAGAAGAAACAGAAGTGGACGTAGTACGGAACCTTGGGGAACACCAGATGTAATTTCTTCCCAGTCAGCTGATGTCTGATAGCCTACTGCTGAAGTGTTACGTAATAACACCCTTTGTTTACTATTAGTAAGATATGACTGAAACCACTTTGCAGCACTACCAGTGACGTCATAATATTTTAATTTACTTAAAAGAATGCTGTGATTCACACAGTCAAACGCCTTTTCACAGAATATGACAGTTGCCTCTAATTTGTTGTCCAATGAATTAAGGACATTTTTGCTGTGAGTGTAAATAGCTTTCTCAATATCAGAACCCTTAACAAACCCAACCTGTGACTTTGACAGAATGGTATTTTCACTAAGGTGCTGAAGTAGACGCTTGAACGTAACCTTTTCAAAGATTTTTGAAAAAACTGTCAAAAGTGGGATTGGTCGGTAATTTGATGGCATTTCTTTGTCCCCTTTCTTGTGGAGAGGTATAACTTCAGCATATTTGAGCCAGTCCAGAAATGTTCCTGTGACAAGTGACTTATTACACAAATAACTTAAGATATGACTAAGCTCACATGAACATTCTTTTATTAACTTTGTTGATATGTTATCATAACCACTAGAATGCTTTGATTTCAAGGACATTATGATGGATTCTGTTTCTTTGGGTGAGGTAAGTGTCAATTTCATTTCACGGAGATTGCTTGCGTGCACTGGTCTCAGATATTCCATTGCATTATTTACTGAACCTGACAACCCCATGCTATCATTAACAGAGACAAAATACTTGTTTAAATGGTTTGCAACACAACATGCGTTTGTTACCACGGTTTCATTTATTTTTAGAGCTATTTGTTCCTCCTCATTTCTGGTCCTACCTGGCTCTGACTTAACTATATCCAATATTGTTTTTATTTTATTGCTGGATGTATTTATCTTCTCATAATGCAGGTGTTTAGATTTCTGGACAACCTTCTTCAATATTTTGCAGTAATTTTTGTAATGAGCTATAATGCTAGTATCAAAGGTGTCTCTACATATCAGATAGAGTTTCCTTTTTGTCTCACATGATATCTTTATCTCTTGTGTGATCCATGGTTTCTTATTAGACTTCTGCTTAATTTGAGTTACCTTCAGGGGAAAACAATTTTCAAATAAGGTGCTAACTTTATTAATGAATGATTTGTATTTTCCATTTGTGTCCTGGATGCTGTAAACATCCATCCCATTAATTTCTTTGGGGAATCTCCTAAATTTCTCAGTTTTTGACTGTTTCATTGGCCTTCTGTACTCAGTTCTGATAGAGGTTTTACCCTGACAATTTTCAAACTTTAATGTTGGTGTTGCATGTCATGGTCAGATAGCCCATTTACTACTGGTTTTGTAATGTAGCTTAGTTGCCTAAAATTGTCTATAAACATATTATCAATGGCAGTCTTAGAACATTTGTATACCCTAGTTGGGAAATTTACAGTAGAAATTAAATTGAATGACAAAGTAACTAATTTCAGTAACTGTTCACTGACAGTTTTTTCAGGACATCTGTATTAAAATCACCATCAACCACTAGTTCTTTGTTTTTTAATTTTAGATGAGATAATAAAACTTCAAGACATTTTATAAACAGGTTGAAATTTCCTGAATGTGCTCTGTATATGGCTACTATTATAAAGGACCAATTATGAAATTCTATCTCTGTTGCACACGCTTCTAAGTGCTGCTCCAAACAAAATTTATTAATGTCAGTATTCTTAAATTTAAAACTGTTTTTAACAAATGTGGCAACTCCTCCTTTCTCCATCTTTCGTCTACAGAAGTAGGAGGCTAACTCAAATTCTGTAAGGTTTAACATACACTCCTGGAAATTGAAATAAGAACACCGTGAATTCATTGTCCCAGGAAGGGGAAACTTTATTGACACATTCCTGGGGTCAGATACATCACATGATCACACTGACAGAACCACAGGCACATAGACACAGGCAACAGAGCATGCACAATGTGGGCACTAGTACAGTGTATATCCACCTTTCGCAGCAATGCAGGCTGCTATTCTCCCATGGAGACGATCGTAGAGATGCTGGATGTAGTCCTGTGGAACGGCTTGCCATGCCATTTCCACCTGGCGCCTCAGTTGGACCAGCGTTCGTGCTGGACGTGCAGACCGCGTGAGACGACGCTTCATCCAGTCCCAAACATGCTCAATAGGGGACAGATCCGGAGATCTTGCTGGCCAGGGTAGTTGACTTACACCTTCTAGAGCACGTTGGGTGACACGGGATACATGCGGACGTGCATTGTCCTGTTGGAACAGCAAGTTCCCTTGCCGGTCTAGGAATGGTAGAACGATGGGTTCGATGACGGTTTGGATGTACCGTGCACTATTCAGTGTCCCCTCGACGATCACCAGTGGTTTACGGCCAGTGTAGGAGATCGCCCCCCACACCATGATGCCGGGTGTTGGCCCTGTGTGCCTCGGTCGTATGCAGTCCTGATTGTGGCGCTCACCTGCACGGCGCCAAACACGCATACGACCATCATTGGCACCAAGGCAGAAGCGACTCTCATCGCTGAAGACGACACGTCTCCATTCGTCCCCCCATTCACGCCTGTCGCGACACCACTGGAGGCGGGCTGCACGATGTTGGGGCGTGAGCGGAAGACGGCCTAACGGTGTGCGGGACCGTAGCCCAGCTTCATGGAGACGGTTGCGAATGGTCCTCGCCGATACCCCAGGAGCAACAGTGTCCCTAATTTGCTGGGAAGTGGCGGTGCGGTCCCCTACGGCACTGCGTAGGATCCTACGGTCTTGGCGTGCGTCCGTGCGTCGCTGCGGTCCGGTCCCAGGTCGACGGGCACGTGCACCTTCCGCCGACCACTGGCGACAACATCGATGTACTGTGGAGACCTCACGCCCCACGTGTTGAGCAATTCGGCGGTACGTCCACCCGGCCTCCCGCATGCCCACTATACGCCCTCGCTCAAAGTCCGTCAACTGCACATACGGTTCACGTCCACGCTGTCGCGGCATGCTACCAGTGTTAAAGACTGCGATGGAGCTCCGTATGCCACGGGAAACTGGCTGACACTGACGGCGGCGGTGCACAAATGCTGCGCAGCTAGCGCCATTCGACGGCCAACACCGCGGTTCCTGGTGTGTCCGCTGTGCCGTGCGTGTGATCATTGCTTGTACAGCCCTCTCGCAGTGTCCGGAGCAAGTATGGTGGGTCTGACACACCGGTGTCAATGTGTTCTTTTTTCCATTTCCAGGAGTGTATACCAGTGGTCACATGATGTTCAGAGAGGCAGATTATATCAACTGGGTTCGATGACTCTAATTCGTCAATGCACATAAGTAGTTCATTAATTTTACTTCGAAGCGCTTGAGTATTTTGATGCACTAAAGATAGTTGGCATTTTACATTTACCGATATGAAATCGGGTGGAAATAAAATTTCTGCTGATTGCTGTAAATTTTTAACCAACAGCTGTGTTTGCAGATCCAATGTGCATGGATTATGCTGTTTGATTTCTTTATCAAACTGAAGGTTTGTTTCAGTCTTTACTTCTCTCAAAACTTGACTTTGTTCTGTCTTACCTATCCTAAAAAAGGTGCTGCTCCAACACCTATGACCACTGGTATATTACCACTCATGACAATGCCTCCCCCTCTTATATTTCCTGCTATTAGCCTAGCCGGTTTACCCTTTCCTTTCCTGTTGAGGTGTAGGCCATATCTAGTATAATCCCACCTACTGAGAGAATCAACAGGAACCAAACCAATATGTGACCCCGCACCCGACCCAAGCAGCTGTTCCAACTCTAAATTAACTCTCCCAACAGAAGAGTTTAAATGAGGTCGGTCATGGCGTCTCAGAACAGACACAAACTCAACACTGGTATGTCTCGTTGCTGATGCAATCATTGCGAGGTCTCACTCTATATTGTACCCAGGAACTCTGCAAATACTATTGCCCGGCCCACCCAGAATAGCTACGGTGTCTTCCTTGGTAAAATCTTTACAGAGTGAACCTAAATCCTCTGTCATCTGACCCAGACTAGCACTTGGTTTAAAAAAAATTGTGACCTGGTATTCTGATCATAACTGGTCCTGCAAAAGTTGGCCTGCACCTCTGACGTGTGAACTACCTAACAACAAAACTTTCTTTCTCTTTGCTGACTTCCCTACATTCTTATTCAATTTTCTACTGAAAGTTTGTTGTGCCCTCTCTACACCTACCTCTGTCTGAGGCTCATCAGCTTCTAACTGAAGTAACAGGTCAAACTTATTCTTCATATTCACCACAAAGCTGACAAAGTTCTAGGTCGGTTTCTCCTATTACCTGTTGCCACTTCCCACCTCTCTTTACCGTTCTCCCTCCTTAACCTGTTCAGATCTTCCCTAGCCTGCTGTAAATGTGCCTGAAGGGCAGCAATTTTCCCCTCCTGTTCCACTATTTTCCTATCTCTACTGCATATCCTACAGAACCACTGATGAGTCTGATCCACTTCCCCATTTCCCACGCCACTACAGTCATCTCAATGGAAAAAACTACTGCACCCATCACACCAAACCCCAAAGCTAACAATTCTACGGCACGTCAGGCACTTTTCACTCATGGCAAAAATCTTACTTTAGTGAGAACAAGTCAAATTAAATTACAGAGAAACAAGAAAACGCGTTTATGAAAGATTAGGTCCAGTCTCAATCGTATGTAAACAAACTTACTTTAGTGACAATAAGTTAGATTACCGAAAAGAAGAAGAAAAACGCGTTTACAAAAATTAGGCCTAGTCGCAACTGTATGTAAACAAAACTACTACCGTATGTACAAAGTTTCCAGATACCGGAATTTAAAATTTACGCTGTGTTTCGCAAAATAAGAGTTAAACAACAAAGGGATACGCTTTTCTTAACATGCTGGAACGGAACAGAACAATTAAATGAGATTCTATAAGTTTTACTGCGCTAAAATGTATTGAAGAATACGATCGTAACACTACTTAATGTTCCCTTCACGTTTTCTAGAATAATACGTAAAGAGAAGTGAAACCTTTAATAGTAAGCTTGCAAACCACACTAATACACGTGTTAAACTAGTTTCCTGAACTAAACAGAGTTTATCTGTACGGCAGCACAAAACTAACCCGTCTCGCCTGGTGCAGGGCTAATAACGATCAGGGACAGGAAAAAATCAAGATCGAACTTGACAGTGTTAGCAATTATGAAGTACTTGCTGACAGCGCATCTGTGAGGAGAGAGTGAAAGCAATAGCCAGCAGGTGGCACCACCATCAGAGACAGTGTGCTTGAAATTACACACCCTCTATGAGAATTCACAGCAGCAGTAAGCAAATTAGAAAATGAAACTACATTTTTCGATCAGCAAAATGCTGAAAAGACTTGAGCAATGGGGGCAGTACATCAATCTTCTACTTCAGCATTAATTGAAATATTGAAAAAATGACCATGTACATGACCATAGTTAATGATAATGTTGGGTTATGCAAACTAATATTGTGACTCAGGTCCAAACACAAGCTAGAAATGAGAGCCAGAAGACAGAAACTGAAACCACTACTCAATCAAAAACTAAAAATCAGAAACTGTAGACCAAAATCAAGACTCAAATCTGGTTACTGAATTCAGTATTTCCATTTCTTCAGCGAAAGATGACGTAACAAAATGGCCAGCATGAAGTAACATTATCAATGAGAGACTTGATACTGAATTAGAAAAAATAGAAGGAAGTCTAGAATCAGTTTGGAGTAACTTGCAGGAACTCTTTCTGGTAATAAATACCAAAGTAACAGAAATGAAGATTTCGTGCCATTTAAAAAACTTTCACGAAAGTACACCAAGCTTTTACTCAAATACAAAGCAGTGTAGATGATGTGATTACATAAATTTGTAATGAAGTGGAGTCATTACACATCGAGTTGCAAAATAAAGCTAGTAACACTCCTTTGGTTGTGCAAAAATCAGAGCTATTGAGCAAAGTACAATCCTCAAACCAAACAATGGGGTTGGCAGCCAGCAGAGTTCATAAATAACTGTGACTGGGTGCTGCCAAAGGGCATTAAAGATCAGGAAAACATTAATTTATCAAATAATGCTATTCCTAATAGTGCAAATACATTGGGACTGAACTTAGGCATATCAAACATGACTCTCCAGAAGTTAAAAGAGAAATTTGTAGATGAGTTTTGGTCTGTGCAAAAACAGGATAAGTTCGTTGTTGCGTCAGTGCCAGACAATCGTGCACATAGTATGAAGGACTACATGGGTGCTAGTTTAGGACATTAGAATATTCGAAAGATAGGTGTTCAGAATCAGAGATAGCGTGGAAGTGATTGAAGAAACTACTTGGCGATTCGAAAAATTATGTCGGCAGCAGTCATAAAACTGTCGACGATTTCTTACAGAAAGTGGAAAACAAAAATCGTTTGCGTAAAACAAGATATCATACAACTTGAAGGGAAATTGAAAGAAAGTACCTGAAAGAGCACGCCGAAATAGACATCAAACAAATATGAGGAGAAGGTGTAGTAGAGGAAGTCTCAGTATACAGGCAATTGAAGTTAAGAAAGAAACAATTGTTGAGGAGGTAGATGAAGCTGAAATTATTCAAATGGAACAGGGTATATAGAGAGGAAGAGAAATAGCGATTATGGATCACAAAGAAGATGGTTCTTAAGTACTGAAGGAAGGGCATATTGTTAGAGAAGGTAATTATAAGGGCAGTTTTGAAGACTGTTCAGACAATGTGGCATGGTTTGGGGAACTTTGTCAAATACAAAATAGGTTGAAAAAAGGGGAAGTAAAGCAAGATATGAGAGGTAGTGACCTAGAAGATGCTCTGCCCTTACTACTAGAAGGGGAGGAAAGGAAAAAGCCTTGCACACATTGTGTGGTCAAACAGATTTTGATGAGATAATCCCATTCCCCAAACTCAAACAATGTTTAGAGAAGACTGTCAAAAAGATAACCCTTGAAGAAAAATGAAGACGATGATCCTAGAATCAAATTAACAGAAACCCATTCCTATTTTGTTGTATATTCAGTAAGGACAGAAATTCATCACTATTCAGTAAATAGTAGTGATATCAGGTGTTCATCTGATGACACAAAAGCTCATGAGAATTATACTGGTTTTGCTGATGTCTAAGAAAATCAGGACAATGAGGAACATTATCTATATGATTGAGACAAAAACTTGTTAGAAGAGGATGAAGATGATGAAGAGATTTATCGACTAATCTCTGAATTTCTAGCAGCACACCAAGGAAAATAAATAAATGAAACAGAGTAATATAAAGAGTACAATGCAGTTCAATGCAGTAGCAACAACAAGTCTATCTTTTCTCTCAAAATAATTAATATTCTCAGCACTGCTGAGTAGTGGGGCAAGGGTGGCATGTGTGCATTTTGTTAGTGTGGGTTTCCTACATCTAGGAGCAAGTATGCATTTGGGCGGAAATCCTATTTTTCTCTTTTAATTGACAGGTCCTTAACCTGTTGTTCACCCACCAAACCCCCTTTCCCTCCTCCTCCTCCTCCCCCATCCCTCTGGGAACTCCCCTCACTGATAAAAGCACACTTTTGATATGAATTTGATTGACTAACTAATTATGTCGATAAATTAACCCCCCAGCTCTTCCCATTCCCACTCCTCCCCCTGGAAATCGGTGACAAACGACTCAGTCTCTGCTGGAGAGGAAGGATCTCATGACAGGAAATTCAATTATATAGCATAGGATGAACAGTTTATTTATAAAAATCTATTCACGGGGGCTGGATCTCACTTTCATTTGGTGGAAATAGCTCCCATCTAGCAACTATATGTCCTAATTATGTAATTGCACTGCTGCAGTCTGGAGGTGTCGTCGTATTGGAAATTTTTGTGTGTGAGCTCACCTTGGCATGCAGGGATCGACTGAGCTAGTGCACAGTGTCACCACCAAAGGATGTCCCACACCCTTGTCCTCGCCCCCCTCCCTCCCTACCCCTCACAGAAAAAACTGGTAGGAAAAGACTCACTTGTGCTGGAGAGAGAGGATCTCATGAAATGACATTCAAATCAAAAGCCTATTTAATCAGTTTATGGAAGACAGGGTTCCACCACTTGGGTTGACTTCATGACTGTACCCCTCACCCTTGCTCTTTATGACATAATAACTGTAGTCACCAGGGAATGGAATGAAGTGCAGCATAGTAGTCACCGTTTGGAGTCTCCCATGTGTGTGTTTATCGTCAGTGCGCCGCCATGAAGGTCAAAACAACTCAGTGTCCTAATTACGGGTCACATTACTAAATACCACTGGCCACAGAGTTGATATCGGCCTCCTTTGATTTCGCAGCCCTCAAACGAACCATCAAGTGGTAGCATTCTGTTGATCAGCTAATTCCAGACTTGTTTCCTGTCTCTGTCTGTCACAAGAGTCCACTCCCTATTTGTCTGTGTGATCCATTGTATCTAAACACGAACATAGAGGTTTCTATCTCTCCTCAGAGCACTGTATTTCTATTGACTAATGCTGAAGACAAAAGGAATGTTGGTGCAATTTCCATATCAAAAATGGAGGGAAATAATCTATTTGCACTACCCTATCAAATAAGTCGTTTCAACATGTACAGAACTCAACAAGATCACATAGAACACTCACCTCCACCTTACAATGATTATTAAACATATTGCCAACATTTCAACATTTCATTAAAACATTATGCAAATCAGGTACTGAAATGTCCATCACAAATAGATCATAGTGCTAAATAGATCTGAGGTCTTGCATGCACCAGTGTTTGAGAACACAAACACCCTCCTCCACCAGAAAGATTCCACTAAACGTACCTGGTGAAATAAAAAAAAATCCTTCCGATCACACATACCCGCGATCACAAAGCGCACTGTCAGCTGACTGCATGGTAGCCTCATCCACACTGGTTGCGAGAGAGAGCCACACATGCGGAAGCCATGCCCACCTACACCGAATGAATGCGTGCATGCAATACAACTATTGGAAACAATAAATTGATCTTTTGGCAATTTGATGTCATTATTGGGTTTTTAAAAGTACTATAGAATTCCTAAATTGGTTCTCTCAGCTACATTTGGAAGGAGGGAGGAAAGGGTCTACTGCATCATAGTATAGTAACAACAATAAATACTACTACGATGTATTGATAAACACAATCCATTCATGGCTAGATACCTGAGATCGTTGGAAACACCGTTACATCCCATGTACTCACCTTCCAGATGCCCACACACACAGTGCCGCAGTACTACGCCAATGGACGAAACTACCACTGTAAACGTGGCCTATGACCACAGCCACAGTAGTGTGTGTTAGCAAGACAGGCCCACTGGCCGTGGAGGGTCCCCACCCCAGGAGGACCTGAGTGATAGGAGTTCAAATGCTGTCAATACTCTCTGCACAAACACTAATCATATTGAATCTTCTCATTTTTCTTTTGAGCCTACACACAGCACACATAGCTCAAGGTGACTCAATGCAAACTGCGTATTAGATTACTGTTCACCCACCCAGGGGGAGCCGAGAGCCTCATCGTCATAAGTCGGAGGCTTTCTCAGCCTATTTGAACTGACATATAAAAGATGGGCACGCCCCAGTCCAAAACAAAGGTATCCACTGAGATGCTGTTTCCGGCCCTGACATTCTTAGTTGCTGTTATGCTTTCTATGGCAATCTCCAGACTCACAAGAATACTGGGAACTAGGTACATATATTATCAGTGTAACTACAATTAAATATTACTATTGCTGCTGCAGTCTGATACCGAGTGATGAACTGGAAATGTCTCATCTGCTCTGGAACAAATATCACGTTGAAATTTAAATATCTAAATGGCACATAATTATCCATGTAAAATCTCTCTCATAACCCTTATGGTTATCAATGTGTTGAATTGTTGCCAACACACAGTGGCGTCATTTATATATTCAGAGTGCCAAATCAAGGTTTGTCTCAGTGCATTCCATGCATAGCTCACATAGACCTACCTACCACCACCCACATCATACAAATTTCCTCTAACTAATAAATCATTGCGAGTGTAATATAGAGTACATCCGTTTGGGGCTAATTTTCAGGGGCCAAGCAAATGGGTGGAGAAACCGCAGAACCGCTCTAGGGTAAGAACATTTTAAGTTCCAGTTGCTAAGCTCCACACTCGTTTAACACTTTGGAGCAGGAAGAGGATCACTGCGAGACGGATCTGTTATTGCAGCTGGCGAAATTGAGTTTGTTACGAAAAATCAAAAAATCCTGTCAGAGTGACATATAAAGATTTTGTCTGTTACGTGTGTAACGGCGACTTAATTATATAGACCGCTTTAGACCCTATGGCATTTGTGTGCAGGAGTTGAATATTCAGAAACAAATACCATTATATAGACCTCTTTAGACCCTATGGCATTTGTGTGCAGGAGTTGAATTTTCAGAAAAGAATACCATGCTATATAGAAATCTCCTACAGGGTTGAAAGCAAAGAATGCTTTATTCCAAGCGTACAACAGTCTTTTGTTTATCCCTTTCAGCGCACCAGCTGTATGTAACTGAATAATCACTATGAATCCATCGTCATTCAGTTATTCAACTTCAAGTGTGGGCGGGATGTCTGTGAATAAGGTAAAACCGTAATTATGATAGTGAATTTGAGGGGTGGAAGTGAGTGTATTGTGCAAAGTATGGTTATGAACTGTAGATTAAAACTGAAGAAACTGCAAAAATGTGGGAATTTAAGGAGATGGGACCAGGATAAACTGAAAGAACCAGAGGTTGTACAGAGTTTCACGGAGAGCGTAAGGGAACAATTGACAGGAATGGGGGAAAGAAATACAGTAGAAGATGAATGGGTAGCTCTGAGGGATGAAGTAGTGAAGGCGACAGAGGATCAAGTAGGTAAAAAGATGAGGGCTAGTAGAAATCCTTGGGTAACAGAAGAATTATTGAATTTAATTGATGAAAGGAGAAAGTATAGAAATGTAGTAAATGAAGAGGCAAAAATGAATACAAACGTCTCAAAAATGAGAGCGACAGGAAGTGCAAAATGGCTAAGCAGGGATGGCTAGAGGACAAATGTAAGGATGTAGAGGCTTATCTCACTAGGGGTAAGATAGATACAGCCTACAGGAAAATTAAAGAGACCTTTGGAGAAAAGAGAGCCACTTGTATGAATATCAAGAGCTCAGATGGAAACCCAGTTCTAAGCAAAGAGGGGAAAGCAGAAAGGTGGAAGGAGTATATAGAGGGTCTATACAAGGGCGATGTACTTGAGGGCAATATTATGGAAATGGAAGAGGATGTAGATGAAGATGAAATGGGAGATACGACACTGCGTGAAAAGTTTGACAGAGCACTGAAAGACCTGAGTCGAAACAAGGCCCCAGGAGTAGACAACATTCCATTAGAACTACTGACGGCCTTGGGAGAGCCAGTCCTGACAAAACTCTACCATCTGGTGAGCAAGATGTACGAGACAGGCGAAATACCCTCAGACTTCAAGAAGAATATAATAATTCCAATCCCAAAGAAAGCAGGTGTTGACAGATGTGAAAATTACTGAACTATCAGTTTAATAAGTCACAGCTGTAAAATACTAACGCGAATTATTTACAGACGAATGGAAATACTGGTAGAAGGCGACCTCGGGGAAGATCAGTTTGGATTCCGTAGAAATGATGGAACACGTGAGGCAATACTGACCTTACGACTTATCTTAGAAGGAAGATTAAGGAAAGGCAAACCTACGTTTCTAGCATTTGTAGACTTAGATAAAGCTTTTGACAATGTTGACTGGAATACTCTCTTTGCAGGGGTAAAATACAGGGAGCGAAAGGCTATTTACAATTTGTACAGAAACCAGATGGCAGCTATAAGAGTCGAGGGGCATGAAAGGGAAGCAGTGGTTGGGAAGGGAGTGAGACAGGGTTGTAGTCTCTCCCCGATGTTATTCAATCTGTATATTGAGCAAGCAGTAAAGGAAACAAAAGAAAAATTTGGAGTAGGTATTAAAATCGAAGGAGAAGAAATAAAAACTTGAGGTTCGCCAGTGACATGGTAATTCTGTCAGAGACAGCAAAGGACTTGGATGAGCGGTTGAACGGAATGGATAGTGTCTTGAAAGGAGGATATAAGATGAACATCAACAAAAGCAAAACGAGGATAATGGAATGTAGTCGAATTAAGTCGGGTGATGCTGAGGGAATTAGATTAGGAAATGAGACACTTAAAGTAGTAAAGGAGTTTTGCTATTTGGCGAGCAAAGTAACTGATGATGGTCGAAGTAGAGAGGATATAAAATTTAGACTGGCAATGGCAAGGAAAGCGTTTCTGAAGAAGAGAAATTTGTTAACATCGAGTATAGGTTTAAGTGTCAGGAAATCGGTTCTGAAAGTATTTGTATGGAGTGTAGCCATGTATGGAAGTGAAACATGGACAATAAATAGTTTGGGCAAGAAGAGAATAGAAGCTTTTGAAATGTGGTGCTACAGAAAAATGTTGAAGATTAGATGGGTAGATCACGTAACTAATGAGGAGGTATTGAATAGGATTGGGGAGAAGAGAAGTTTGTGGCACAAGTTGACTAGAAGAAGGGATCGGTTGGTAGGACATGTCCTGAGGAATCAAGGGATCACAAATTTAGCATTGGAGGGCAGTGTGGAGGGTAAAAATCGTAGAGGGAGACCAAGAGATGAATACACTAAGCAGATTCAGAAGGATGTATGTTGCAGTAGGTACTGGGAGATGAAGGAGCTTGCACAGGATAGATTAGCATGGAGAGCTGCATCAAACCAGTCTCAGGACTGAAGACCACAACAACAACAACAACAACATATATTTTATTTGCTTCTGACGTATTTATAAGGGATGAACTCATTTTAAAGTATGAGCCGTCCTTTAAGCACCATGACTCGAATGCATGTTGCCACACTGATGGACCACCGTCAATGTCCCTTATCTCACTATAGTTTAAGCTTTGCAGCAAAGTGATTCTCTTTTTCTGAGTTGTATCACGGTTAATTTGTTATTAAGGTGCTTGATTGTTTCAAGTGAACTCAAAATGCCGAAGAGGAAGTCTTCATGCCAAGGAAAATATATTCAGATGAATGTTTCTTCACAAAACGGGGGAGGCGTGAGTATGAAGCAGAAAGAGTAATTTGTGTTACCATATTATTGCAAATGGGGAAGACCAGATATTAAAGATCATTTAGCTAATGCAACGTACAAATCAAACGTGCACTCTAGGAGCACTTAAAGAAATGGACAGTTACTTGTTTCAAATCCATTCATAGAGAGAAATTAGCAATTGTCTGTCATATCAGTAAAAGTCATCATGTCTTTGAAACGCTAAGCTCCAAACATTTTAATGTTTCCGAAGCCCCCCAAAAAACGTGACGTTGGGCGTAACAAAATCAACAGCAATTGTGAAATAATTGTTAGCGTCCGACACAGTCAAACAAATACACAGTGGTCGTCCAGGTTTCCGTTATTTTTTGTATAGCTGCAGCTCTAGGTAATTAAAAGCGCATTTGCTCCAATCTTTCACTTTTCTAGCTTAAGAGAAGTAGCCCACTTTGTTCCGATTTCTACTTCCCAATTACATCCATTTTTAGTCAGTTTGAAGGAAACGTCCCGGCTTGTCAGACAGAAATTATGGCAACCCTGTATACATAGAAAACTGAACTTAGAGTTATCGCGACATGGGGGGCGAGCATTACCAATATTTAATCTTACATTCTGTTTCGTCGAATAGCAAAAATCAGCAAGACACAGGCTGTGCTCCGGCACCGACCTGTTAAGCGTGCGCTGCGTTCCTGTTGGTACCCTGGAGGATATAGTGGGTTGAGGGGGCAGAGGGTATATAAAGGCCATTCCAACCCCAGTTGCTCTCAAGACCACTGCATCTTGCGGTATCCGTAGAAATAAATTAGCAGCAAATGAACGCATCAAGACCACATTATCACTGAATTTCTCACCCTAGTAACGAAGTTAGAAGGAGATACAGAAATGAGCTTCTCTAAGATGCCGCATCGACCAGTTGCCCTCAATCTGTCGTCAACCGCCGTAGTGTGAGGTAGATCGCCTTTCTCTTCCTCGTGTGCATTAATCGTAGAGATTCAAACGGTAACGGTAACTGTAACTTTTGTCTTCCAGTATGACTTTCGTTGTATTGAATACATCTATTCCCACTGTTTCAGCACGTATTCACCAACACCAAATCGTGGATGAAATGAATGCAGTGGCTCAACAGCAGAGACAGTGGCAGCAGCTGCTACAGCAGCAGCATCGGCAGCATTGTAAGTATACATTCCATCTAGGTAGTATTGGCGTGACCAGCGAGTCTGTTGATGATTTCGAGGGATTTTTTTCACTAAGAACTTCGTATCAAATACATGTCTTAGGGTTCCAGCATATACCCAGCGGGTAATTGAAGAGGCTGAGAGACAACAGCTACAGCAACAGCAGTGCCAGCAACAACAGTGGCAGGAGCTGCAACAGCAATAACAGTGCCTGCAGCTGCATCAGCAGCAGCAGTGGCAGCAGCTGCAGCTTCAGCAGCAGCAATATCATCATTAGTGTATATATTATTCATCAAATATGTAATATGTTGTGGCGAACGAGTCTGAAAAAGAAATTGTAGTAGGGTCTTATGAGACCTAACTTCTGAGGTCATCAGTCCCTAAGCTTACACACTACTTAATCTAACTTACACTAAGGGCAACACACACACACACACACACACACACACACACACACACACATGGCAAAGGGAGACTCGAACTTCCGACGGGGGGGCAGCTGCGCGAGCCGTGACAAGGCGCCCGAGACCGCTCGGCTACCAAGCGCGGCAACGAGTCTACATGTACATCTACATCTACATCCATACTCCGCAAGCCACCTGACGGTGTGTGGCGCAGGGTACCCTGAGTACCTCTATCGGTTCTCCCTTCTATTCCAGTCTCTTATTGTTCGTGGAAAGAAGGACTGTCGGTATGCTTCTGTGTGGGCTCTAATCTCTCTGATTTTATCCTCATGGTCTCTTCGCGAGATATACGTAGGAGGGAGCAATATACTGCTTGACTCTTCGGTGAAGGTATGTTCTCGAAACTTTAACAAAAGCCCGTACCGAGCTACTGAGCGTCTCTCCTGCAGAGTCTTCCACTGGAGTTTATCTATCATCTCCGTAACGCTTTCGCGATTACTAAATGATCCTGTAACGAAGCGCGCTGCTCTCCGTTGTATCTTCTCTATACTTCTATCAACCCTATCTGGTACGGATCCCACACTGCTGAGCAGTATTCAAGCAGTGGGCGAACAAGCGCACTGTAACCAACTTCCTTTGTTTTCGGATTGCATTTCCTTAGGATTCTTCCAATGAATCTCAGTCTGGCATCTGCTTTACCGACGATCAACTTTATATGATCATTCCATTTTAAATCACTCCTAATGCGTACTCCCAGATAATATATGGAATTAACTGCTTCCAGTTGCTGACCTGCTATTTTGTAGCTAAATGATAAGGGATCTATCTTTCTATGTATTCGCAGCACATTACACTTGTCTACATTGAGATTGAATTGCCAATCCCTGCACCATGAGTCAATTCGCTGCAGATCCTCCTGAATTTCAGTACAATTTTCCATTGTTACAACCTCTCGATACACCACAGCATCATTTGCAAAAAGCCTCAGTGAACTTCCGATGTTATCCACAAGGTCATTTACGTATACTGTGAATAGCAACGGTCCTATGACACTCCCCTGCGGCACACCTGAAATCACTCTTACTTCGGAAGACTTCTCTCCATTGAGAATGACATGCTGCGTTCTGTTATCTAGGAACTCTTCAATCCAATCACACAATTGGTCTGATAGTCCATATGCTCTTACTTTGTTCATTAAACGACTGTGGGGAACTGTATCGAACGCCTTGCGGAAGTCAAGAAACACGGCATCTACCTGTGAACCCGTGTCTATGGCCCTCTGAGTCTCGTGGACGAATAGCGCGAGCTGGGTTTCATACGACCGTCTTTCTCGAAACCCATGCTGATTCCTACAGAGTAGATTTCTAGTCTCCAGAAAAGTCATTATATTCGAACATAACACGTGTTCCAAAATTCTACAACTGATCGACGTTAGAGATATAGGTCTATAGTTCTGCACATCTGTTCGACGTCCCTTCTTGAAAACGGGTTCTTGTAGATTGTAACAACAACAACGCTGTACTATTGTACATATAATATTTTTTTCTTCTGATTTTTCGATAAATTAGTGTAATCGATGTTCTGATTTCATTTGTTTTCTTGTTTCATGCCATTGTGTTAAGAAAACTGTAAACAATTTTCAATATGAATATTGATGTTTATGTCAAATGTCAAACAATATTGTAACAGAATTGGAATGTAAGAAACGTTGAATTTATTGTAACATGTTTAAAATTGTAATTGTGCGTCTGGTCCACACGTAGGCAATGTGTTAGGATATGTAGAATGCAAAACCTCTGGTGAATACCCTGTCTGTAAGGGAGCGGTGAAAGGTGGATGGCAGGTGAGCGCGGGAAAACGCACACGGGCGCTGCACGGCATAACGGGCTCAGCAGTAGTAGTCGGAGTTGGGCATTGGTCTGAGCAACATGTTCTGGATCGAGGAGGCTCTCCTGGAAGATGTAGTTTCATTGAGCCTCGGATATGCCGTTCCGACGCCTATACAGCATGGCAGAATTCCATAGGCACTAAATGGAAAAGTACTGCGACGCTATGAAGAAGTAAAGTGCCGATACATCAAGAGCCATTGCTGTGGTTGTATGTGTGCTCTGTGCCTCGCCATCTCGCCGCCCGCCAACTGCCACATCGATACAAACAGGTTGAAACTTTTAGTACTGTATTCATGTGGACCAGTGTTACTTTTGTTCCATACTGTTCAATAACAACTTAAATTTTACCAGAACTGTCCTATCATTTAATTATCCTCACAACTAACCTAGCCAGGGTCCTTTCCAAATGTTGTGCAATCCGAGTGTCCCGAAATGAAGAATTAAAGTTTATGTTAATAATAATTACCTGCAGACCTAGCTATGTTAGAATGATGTTTAAAGAACTTTTTTGTTAATGAACTAATAGACGAATAGCAAAGGTCTGACAAAGTTGGAAGATAATTTTGATATTAATTTAGTAGTGAAGTTTAATCATTTCGAGACAGATATAATGGTATTTAAATGAGCAGGGAAAAAAATTAAAGAGTAGTAAGTAATATATTGGAGATCTTGTGCACATAATGATTTGAGTAATCGAATTTTTTAATACAGTGATCATAACAGTTTCAGGGTCCCCCCCCCTCTTTTTTATTCATTTGAATTCTGAAGTGTTCTAGACTGATTTGATCAGCAAAGTTAAAGTCAATATAAAAAACCAAAATTTATCAGTGTTTTACCTTTATCAAAATTGACATTTTGTGTGTGATTCGAAAGTGCTATTTCTAGGGTAACCTATGCCCGATTTTAATCAGATCAATAGACAGTACGAAGTTTTGTAGTAAACATTATAGTGTAGTGTTATGTATTTATGGTTTATCCCTATCAGTACAGAAAGTAAAATTATCAGTTCAATAGATTTTCTGGTTCTAAAATTTACCATATTATGCAGTGTTATTACATGTTGTTTTGCAAGCACGTACATCAACTTGTACAGGGAAGAAACTCAGTTAATGCCTAATTAGGCTGGCGACCGTATTATTAAGAAACTGGTAGCATCTTCTGTGTTGTTTCTTGTCCGTCCTGATGTGTAGTTGCATTTCGGACTTGCTTGACGTATCATTGTTATTGCAGAGTGGGTGTAAGTCTGATTTGCCTCCATTCAGGTACACGCGGTCAATATCTATACAAAAATCCTTTCTCATAAGGTGAAGCCCGTCAACTTACCATAGTACAGGCTTTAATGAGTACCGTGTGCCCCAAAGCGCAGTGTTACAAGATGATTTCGAGGGACCACACCCGATAAATTTTATTTTATCTTTAAGAATTTCGTGTTGCTACAGTATATGTTGTGTATTGTAGTTTCTCTTAAATTTCATTGTTTACATAAAATGTTGCTGTTGTTATTGTTGTAGATGCTTTCGAGAATAAAAATCGATAAATGTCACTTCTTTTCTTTTCACTAAGTGTTTCGAATTGTTTCAGTATATACATAAGTAGTGAAACCAAGACAGCATCAGTGCGATTTGTTAGTGCAGCCTGCATACATTCAGGACAAATATGCAATCAGGGCAAACTTGATTCACATGTCCTTAACATATTGTTCCCCCTCCTCCTCCCCCATCCCACTAGGGACTCCAATCACCAATACAAGCACACTTTTGATATCAATTTGATTGACTAATTAATTAAATCGATGAATTACTTAAACTCCCCTTCCAGGAAACCCCCCAGCCCTTCTCCTTCCCTCATTCACCCGGAAATTGGTGGAAAAAGACTCAGTCTCAGCAGGAGAGGAAGGATCTCACTACAGGAAATTCAATTATATAGCAAAGGATATACTCTTTATTTATAAAATTAAATTCACAGGGGCTGTAGCTCACTTTTATTTGGTGGGAAATCCTCACATCCAGCAACTACATGTCCTAATTACATAATTACACTGCTGCAGACTGGAGGTATCGTCTCATTGGGAAATTTTCGTGTGTGCTTTCAGCTTGACATGCAGTAAACATTGCGTTTTCTATCGGATGAAGTTAGCGGAGTTTTTAATAGTTCGTAATTTTTCTCTGTTGGATGGTGCAGAATAACGATGATAGAATGTTGGGGTGATAGACGTGAATGGACTCTGAGGGACGTGGATCTGCTTCGGGTTGCAGTACCTGTATGATGTTGAATCTTTCTCATTTTTCCGATAAGAAACACCACTGTAACAGTTCGTATCATCTTTATACTACCTCGTGTTGCAGGAGTGGGCTTCGTTTGGCGCCAACCTTACACATTGTGCATGCTTGATGCAGCTATGACAAAATGTTGCCATTTCCATCGACTGGTCAAAACACAGTCATAACGCACTGACTGTAGCAGATAGGTTCGAAAAAGGTGATACTAGTGGTTGTAATCATTGAAAGACTTCTCTACAGCCTCCAGTGCAGATATGTGGTTGAATGGAAAGACTAGATTCCAAATCACAGACAGCATTTCTACCAGAGAGCATAGCACTAGTGATCTAAAAAGCCTGTATACATTTCTTACGTCCTCAGTCAGCACACCATCTGCCGTT
Source organism: Schistocerca americana (assembly GCF_021461395.2). Lineage (NCBI taxonomy): Eukaryota > Metazoa > Arthropoda > Insecta > Orthoptera > Acrididae > Schistocerca > Schistocerca americana. The sequence continues at coordinate 946,523,789 of NC_060119.1, forward strand.
TGTAGTCATTCTCAATCAACCATCGCCTATAACCCAGTGGATATATCGCAGAACCTCTGACGTGGCATTGAGACAAAATGCATTACAAATACTGGAGGAATATCTAGCGGCGGTATGAGGGAGCTACAAATACGAGCTTCATACCGCATTCCTTAGCCGAAGCACTTTCTAAATTCGGTGGTTTTATTACGAGCTTACACCGCCGGCGACGTGTAACCGCACTTTTGGTCTATTAATATACATTCCAGCGATCACCGTGAATATTCAGTGTTGAGGTATTTGTGTGTAAAAAGCAATTCATTCGGAGGTAACGCCATTCCACTATTTATAAGGATTTTATAGTTTTTAACATGGATATCGTTAGCGATACTTGTGAGTACTTGTAGAACCAAGGCCGCGTGTGACAGTAACATAGTCGTTGTGATGGTGTTTTTAACATCTGGCGGCTTGTAAGACGATAACGTCTCTCTTTCTAAGACACTGATGGACCACTCGTAAGAAAAACTTATGGGACATGTCCACTCATTGTTGATTCTCGCTCAGTATGTTTCCGTATCGCCAGCAATCAGTTATTGACGAAGTATTACACTTGGTAGTGGGGGATACATGATAGGTTCGCCTTGAGCATCGGGCTTTTAAATATTGTGTGTGTGTGTGTGTGTGTGTGTTCTTTTGGACATGTGCAAAGAAAATTATTACGTCCTGTTGTAAGGGAAGGTATGGATTGTAATACTGCGATAGCCGCAAAAGGAATGAAGGTTTTTTTTTTTTACTTGGAAAAGTATGTCAAGTCATAAAAATGGTACAGATATTTCTATTTCCAGAACCACAGCCATCAATCAGCTGGGGGTATTTCCGATACTTCGCTCATTGTCGAATGTCGTCCAATTGAGACTGCAATCGTTATATTTAATTTAAGTATAGAGATCAAATATGTATGTGGCCGGTCCCTAGGACGATTCTGTCTGGAGGAGCGTGGCATACAGCGGCGGTGGCCTGTGACGGGAATGATTCACTTTCCCAGCTAACGGCAGAAGCTGTCCAAATGGAAAGGCCTGTTGGGGTACAGGAATGTACCTGACGTAACCGTGTCCTCCTCCAGACGACTGAATAGCGAGCCATTACACAGTATGCGTTGGGGAGCCTTCATAATCACGTGTGTTCTCCGTGGAAATTTGGAAAAGGATGATTTGGAATCTGTTATATCACCAACATCGGTATTAACGAGTGGAAATATGTTTCCTCTTTTTTTTAGAGTTTTCACACAAAGGTCTTCTCAGACGAGATAAGTTTCTAGTTACTCAGTGGTTTACATCACACTCCACCTTGCTAAAGTTTCGGGTTTCTAGAGAAATAATTTCCAGTCTATATCTTCGGAATTATGGTGTGCAAGCGATCGATAGCATACTGCTAAGTGCCTGATACCGAGAAATATGGCGAAAGTGGTATGATATTCTGGTAAATCATGTGAAAATACATATGTTCTTGTAGTCCCAGAGTCTGGAGATGGGTGTAGAAAGCAAGTAAGCAGTAAGAGCCAGAATCATTAAACCCTTTGTGCCTAGGGGAACCGATCCAGCATTTGTATAGCAGTTTCGAGAATGACCTCAGTCCACTGAGGGCACTCTGGTCAAGCACCGGGCCAGTATGTATGTGGGTGCAGGTGACTTGTGACCGTCGGCTGCAGTGGATGACCACCTGACTGTGCAGGAAATATCTAGTGCTGTGAGGAGTATATATGATGCAGGTGCTTTTGCTGTCTGTCTTCACGGTATATCTTGGAGTTATAACACTAGTGTGTATGTGTCACTCTCCCCTAACAACCGAACCTTTAGTCCTGTCATGCAAAAAGCAACATATAACACTAATGTGCCATGAAACACTCTGTTACCCTCTGAGAGGATTTCGAATTATGACTGTGCATTTGTCTAATGGACAAAGGTATCGGACTATAATTTTGAATATGGTGAAATTAACAGAAAAAATAAACGGACTTTAACCTTTGGAGTCAATGAAAGTGGTAAAATCATAAGTGAATGAAAAAAAAATGAATGGTCGCCAACCCAATGAGGCACATTAATTTGGTAATATATGTTTAAGAAAATTGGATATTGGTTATTGAAGTCTCATTTGTTGATATTTCCCATTGAATAGCACACAGACACAGTGCACTCTGAACTGTGTGTAGCAGCAGTTACCAACAACACACACACCAGTGAATTACAGGAAGCAAATTTGCACCAACCTCATACTAATGACAGGTACACTCAACATCATTACTTAATCAAATACTGAAATGTTACTGCATGAAGTGCAGAACCAAATTTTGACATGAGGGGCTTGTATCTTAACTGACACGAAAAAAACAAATAAAGATGAACAGTATCATAAATACACTGTTTAAAAGCCTCTATATATATCAGTTTTCCTTAGCAATGGCAATAATTCGATTTTCTTTCTAATAGGTGGAGAATATGATAGGGACCCATAAACTAGTATAGTTTCACTAGTCAATGCTCTCTGATTATTACAGTAGCAAACACCAATTAAAAAAGCTAATCATTCACTTCACTTAGAGTAGTTCATAATTTACTTTGCAAGACAATACAATACAATGCTGGACTTAATTAACTTCAAAAAAGAAACCATTCATGATAGAAATCAAAACAACACTAATTTTTGAAATGAGCTTAACTTGTTTGCCTTTTTATCACCTATGAAGCAGGTTTTCTAGACAATAATATTTACACGATCTTGCACTGTAATCCTACAAAACTATATTTTGTAATAAACTATGGATATTTTAGCAAACGCCTATCCAACTTCACTTTTGTGATTTTAACTTTAGCTTTTATTACTCCTTTTATATTAGAGAAATATCACTATTAATCACTTGAATCCAAGAATTGTTCATTTAAACCAGGGTACTCGGTTTAGTTGAACTTAGGTGAGGACCCTGCATAGGTTCGTGATCAGGATAGGAAATATAGTTCAGGACACGGATTTATAATGTTGTGATTATTATTAAAACAACACACAACTTAACTGGTCCATGCCCATATACATTACTGAATGTATGAAGTTAGTGAAGCAGTAGCGAAGATTGGTGACAAGCAACATGGCGGCTAACTGTACTCACGGCTCTTGATGTTCGAATACCCTATAAAATCTCTTCTTGGCCTCGGATTTTCGACATATTAGAGCCATTACTTTATGTCAAGAATAGTAAATAATAGTCAGATCCACATCTGAGGCAAATCCCTTGTAAAGCAGCTTCCAATTGCCTCTCTTAGCACCGTCTAACTGTACTGTCTATGGCTAGCCACTTACTGCGTACCGTTCACACCAAGGAGCCACTCAGTCCGAGCGCCAAAACCACCTCTTACATGCGCCATGCCACTTCCGTTGTAGGGGGCTTCCCTACAGCTATTACATGTAATAAATACAAGTGCCCTAAGCATGACCAGCTATCGATAAACATTTTCTTTTTATGAACATACACATACTATAATAATTTTTCATTTTAAGATATCCTTTCGCTTTTTTCATATATACTGTGGAGGACGAGGGGTTATGTTTAGGAAAATGGGGTGCAAAATTGTGATTTAGTGTGTTTCAGAGCGCGATGCGCCAGACTCACGGCAGACGGCGGACGAAGGCTGGCCAGCGCGTTATGCAGGTGACACAGTTTTGCAACGAGCATCGGTATGTGTGTACGTGCGCAGCAGCCATCAGAACACAGCATTAGCAGAATTAAGCAGGCGCAGGCCGCATGTGGCGCGGTTGCGTTAGCCAAGTCATCGAGAACCTTCTAATAAACACGCCGCCGCGTAAACGGCGGATTCAGCAGCAGTCTGTACTATTTAAGGGCATCAGAGGTGGGCGTCGGCATTCGGTTCGACCGATTGGGCGTTCGGTCGCTGTCACGTCATCGTCATCAGTGACGCTGTCCCCAAGGACTGGCCGGCGGGGGGGTGTTGCCCGCTGCTGCACCGGCGACTCCCGGCGTCGTCACGAGCCGCCGCGTCTGCAGGAGGCGTGCTGGGCCGCGCCTCATGTCGCTAACCTCCTACCGCCTGCACAGCCGCTGACCGAGCCCAGTGTCGCGTTCCCGGACTGCGTGCATCAGCACTTTTCCACCACAACACGAGCTGTGGGGCTGAGCTACTGGAAAATGTATTGGGAGAACCAACAAGAAAGCGGAAGATTGCTAAAAACAGCCACCTTCTTCTACCCACCCACGCTTTACAATCCCGACCACGTCACCCACTCTGGTCATCCTGTTACAATACATTACAAAATTCTAATTTTTTTGTCATAGCTCAAGGACTTTAAATGACGAAGAATACACACTCCCTAATTGTAGATACACAGTTATATAATATAAAGCTACTTCTAATCGATATAAGTGTTACAGAGTGTCTGGTGATCGATATGTATATGTAGGGCGCGGAAGTGGTGATTCTGTATGGCGCAGGGTAGGAATAGTGTGCTTACTACATCGATATGGTACGTGGAGATCGGTTTCACGCTGAAACATTCAAGCTGCAGTCGTCTGTGGCAGAGCAGTGTGATTGAGGAAGTGTCATTTCATATTTGACGATCTGTAGTCCACTTTTGCAGGGTTAAACTGTCAATGCAATATGGCGATCTGTACAATATAGCTTTGCTGCTGAAAGTCTCGTCTGCAGACGGACAGTGTTCCCACACGAGCAGCAGCAGCAGCAATTTGGTGGGTAAATTCAGTAAGAGCCAATCAGAATGCTCCATTCATTCACAAGACATCCTTTGTACTGGGACATAGGAGCCTCTACATACTGGTTCGAACAAAATGGGGGCACGGTATCTATGGAAATTTCTGAGAGTAAGGTGATGTATTCTTTGTTCAAGTGTTCAAAGACAAGTTGAAGTAGACTATCCATCTCTGGTGTGATGCTGTCCCTCATCTGCCATTGTGGCATTATGACATCTTCAGACCAGTAGCTGTAGGACAGCGAAAATTCCAGCCACGCTACGCAAACATCTCGCGTCTATGCGTCAGCCATACTGGGCAGGTAAACACTTGTGCGCGTTTGACACATCTCGCATTTGGAACAGGATGTCCCATTAGGTTCGCTAGGAAGACTGCATCCTGTGTTATTCTGGGAAGCATTGCAATAGATTTCTGTAGCTCGTCCAGAGGGAGACTTGGCTGTTATTTACATAGACATGTGACGTCAGACAACCTTCTGGCTGTGCTTGCGATTGTGAGGCGCTAGGCATCCATCTCTCGCTTGGCAATTAGGCCTGTACAAAAGCTATGCATCAGCAATTGGTGAATGTGTGCACGGTCAGACGCATCTCGCATGTGGGACTTGCTGGAATGCGCTGCCTTGCGGGCTCTGTATGGAACAGTTTGCTGATACGTTGCAATCGAATTTCTTAGCGATAGTTCGAAAGCGTTTTTACATGCAATGAATGTATGCGCAGTACATTATTTAATGCTGTTTAAGCGTTGTGAGCGTATTTGCAGAGCATCACAGATGCATTATTTTGCCAATTTTATGCTTAGTCAACATGTCTGTTGCATTATTTTGTGAACAAGTCTGTAGGCTGTGCCATGCGTTATTTCGACAGTTCATAATTAGGAGCGTGTCTGCAGAGCATTCTACATGCATTATTTTGACAGTTCACAAGTTGTTTCCATGCCTCTACATCAGTGTACTGCGTAATTTTGGCTATTTACGAGTAGTTTCCAGGTCTGTAGGCTGTGAATTGTGACCCCAAGCACGTCAGAGCGAGTGTTTTGTATCAGGTAATAAATAAACCATGTGAAATCCATCCCTAAATAAACTTCTCCAACTTCCCACTGAAAATAAAGTACACTCTTTCCTCTCTAGCAGCCCAGCACAGGCTGACTACTTTTCCCGCCAATTCCAAGGAAGAGATGGTGGTTGGATGACTTAGGTTAGTGGAGGTAGCCCAACTGACCTTTTTTCCGGCCAAAATTTTCCCACCATTTTCTTAGATTAGTGTAGGTAGCCCAAGTGACCTTTCCCCACCAAAATTTGAATTTGCTGCCATTTTCTTGGAGAGGGGGGAGGGAAGGGCAGAGGGGAGGGGAGGGCGAGAGGGTAGTGGAGGTAGCCCAACTGACCTATTTTCCTGGCAAAATTTGAACATCCCACCATGACGTCATTGCGGCATAGCCACATCTATCGCCGCCATCTTGGATCTGCTGTCTCGTATAAATCTGGCAACAAGGCAACATGGGATGGTACGCAGGTTTCCCTCCTACTGACGTGTGTGTATGCCAGAGTGCACCATCACCGGCCATGGAGGACATCTGGGGATGACTGGAGTGGTAGAAATTCAGATGTTATCAATATGTCCACTGCAAACATCCATTTTCAATCTTCTCACAAGCAACACGCACATGTCCAGCTCTGTCGTGCTCACCCAGCACACTGGTCACTGCAACAGCCCTTACTGCCTTGGGCAAGGTCACACAGGTAGGAGCATTATTTGTACCTGGCCCAGGCTGAACTAGTCCGTTACTTCTGGTTGCTGACTCCTGGTAACCACCACTGCAGCCAGCCACAGTACACTGTGAAACAAGCAGCTGCAGCTTGGACGCATACAGTAGTTCTAAAAAATTCCACCCAGACGTAGACCAACCAGCTTAAAAAGTCTACTTTGCCCAAACCGAGGTAGCGATGATGTTCACCATACACCTCAAATTTCTCGTGCGAAATGTAGATTCTTCCCGTTTATACGAGTTATTTTCGAAGACAAAAAAACGGACAATACACTCGTTTTCACATTGCTAAAGTATCATTGCTTGTTGTGAAAATCCTGTACAGGACCATGGCATAGGCTATATTCCCTCTAACTATTCTTTCATCAGGTAGAAAAATATGTTTTCTTATCTGGCACGTCTTGCGTCACAGGACTAGAACATTAAACACATTCTTGGCTCATGTTGGCGTGCTAAGTTCTACCACTGTCACAGGACGCCTCCTCGCTTTCGGACTCTCTCTTAACAGACTGGCACAGAGAAGTTGTAACTATAAGTTTTATGCTACGTATCACTTTATAAATTCAGTAATACATCTGATTTTATTATGATGGTCGTCTCTCCCTGTGTAGGTGAGATATTCAAATATCTTAAAAGCTATCGCCCCAACGAAAAAAACACCAAGTCAACGATCACATCTGTGGCGCTCTAACCATCACATCCATCCAGCAGGCAGCATGTCACTGATATCAAATTGATAGGGTAGTTAATTAAATTCATCATGAGAGTCACTTCACATGGCGAGTAATTTTTCTTTTTCAGTCGTTGGATTGCACTCACCAGGTAGTTCAAATGGGAATCCCTGGATGGAAGACAATGTTCTTTTCGAGGGACACTATTGAGAACCAACATTTGAAGCTGATCACAGAGGGACTCTAACTCCACCAACATACATTTCGCGTAAAGACCTCGCTATTAAAAGAAAATCACGATGACTATGTTACTATAACCCTGCATAAAAAGCGGTCTAGGTTCTACAGGCACACATGAGAGTCACTGATAGCATTACGCTTTCTGGTAGAAATGCTGCCTGCGATTTGGAATCAAGTCTTTCCATTTAACCACACACTTGCGTTGGATACTATGGAGATGTCTTTTAATGATTACAGCCACGGGTGAATCATATTCATGCCACTCTCATATCCCAAAATAAGTCACCTTTTTCGAACCAAACTGCTACAGTAAAACGCCAATGTGGCTTTAGACAGTCCCTCTGCCTCTTGTAACTGTTCCTCAGTCCCTGCCCCGCCCTCCCTGCAGCTTTGTCCAGGTGATTATCTCAGTTTACCAGGCAGAGGTAGGAGAACGCTATATCTACCACCTTCTGGAACCGACATAGAAATAGGCTGAGCGAAGTTAATCGACTGGAGCGTGTTTTTTGACCACTCGGTGAAAATGGGAATACATTGTCGTAGCTCCCCCAATGGTGTACGATGTGTAGGGCCAGCGCCGACAGGGAGCTTTCTCCTGCAACTCCAGGTAGTATAAAAGACAGTACAGGAACTGGGAGAAGGACTGGAAGATGGACGAGGGTTTTGCTACTGCACTGCGATGCGTTTCCAAACTACATATAGGAACTGCAGTCAGAAGGAGATCACTGTCCCTCAGCATGCATACACGTCTGTCACCCAAACATTCTATAATTGTTTTTTTGTACCCACCAACAGAGAGAAACTATGAACTGTAAAAGCTCCGCTAAATTCATCCGACAGAGAAATCGATAAGATTTTACTCCATCTCTCTCTTCTGATACGTCAAAAACAAGTACTGTCTTTGTGCTGGCACCGTGCATGGTTGGCGATCCTATTAAATATATAGGTATTGATCCATTGGAGCAGGTGACCAGTTATTGAAGTTGCCTCCACAGATCAGTGTAAAGTTTCATCACCTGTATCGTAGGAGGACCATATCCCACAGACTGACAGTTGCAAGACAGGGTCCCTGTTCTGTTGTCTGATACATTGTTATTTCTGCTGTTACACGTCCAAGCAGCGTATGACTGCAGTTTTGTGCACCACCACGGATTTAATTTTTTTCCACCATGACTTTGAGGTCTGTATCAGGTTCTAAAGTCACATTAACATGCTTCGATCCATTGATTCTCACAGAAAATAGGCCATCACATGCTGATCCCACATCATACACAATGAATGATTGAAATAAAAGACAGTCACAGCATATCGAAATTGGAAGAGTTATTCAGCATTGTCGAGCATTTCCAGACAGCCATCCAAAGGTGATTGACGACCCCTATGTTTAAACTCATCTTTCACTGTGATGGGCCAGCATATGGCTCGGTGTTCCATTTCGATTAATCCGTCATATTGCAGTCGTGTACGCGATCGCTATTCCGGTGCTAGCCCTCGCCCAAGAAGGTGTTGCTCCGCCATCAAGACTCTTTCTCCACTTCAAACAAGTGATGTCAGTCAGTCATTATGTGGTTATCAACAGTATACCAGTGGATGGATGGGATGAAAAAGACACTGTCGAAGCACTGTAATAAGCACCACAGTTGTTAGAGGTGTATTATCGGTACTATATGTCATGCACAATGAGCAAAAAAAGTGTTTATATAAGTAACAAACTTGTACAAAAAAATTCAATGTAAATCAGGTTTGTCGCTTTCATGTGTAGTCGACGCTCACAGTTGTTAGGTTCTGACCCCTTCAAAATAATGTTCAAATGTATGTGAATTCCTAAGAGACTAAATTTCTGAGGTCATCACTCCCTAGACTTACACAACACTTAAACTAACTTATGCTAAAAACAACACACACACCCATGCCCGAGGGAGGACTCGAACCTCTGATGGGAGCGGCCACACAGTCCATGGCACTGCGGCTCAAACTGCGCAGCCACTTTGCGTGGCTTTTCACCCCTTGATTATTTGGTAGTGCTCCACCTTACCTCAGCATCGTGATAGACGTCGTACTGCAGCTGTATTCTTCTATGCATATTTTGACAGTAGCACATTCATACTTATCATAAACATAAAACTGTATTTCCTTGCGGTGCAGCCCGTTCCTGTGTTTATATGGCACCTAACACTCGACAAGCATTTATCTTTCTTCACTTTATGACATGTTGATACATCGTTCCCTGGAAGAAAAAATTTAATACTAACTTAAAAGTAAATTATCATAGATAAGTGTATAGTTGCTCGATGGTCACTAATATCTCTTTTATATATTTAACCATGTACTCATTTACTTCACTGTGCAGTTGTGCTATCACAAAATCATTCAATGTCATGTGGCCGGCCGCTGTGGCCGAGCGGTTCTAGGTGCTTCAGTCCGGAACCACGCTGTTGCTGCGGTCGCAGGTTCGAATCCTGCCTTGGGCATGGACGTGTGTGATGTCCTTAGGTTAGTTAGGTTCAAGTAGTTCTAAGTCTAGGGGACTGATGACCTCAGATGTTAAGACTCATAGTGCTTAGAGCCATTTGAACCATTTTTAATCTCATGTGTGCATCTCTACTTACCTTGTAAATCTGAAAGATAAAGTGTATTATCAGTGTGGGGCGACCTCTTATTCAGTTTGCCACTCATATTGTACTCGCTTGTGTACCTGCAGCAAGAGGTTGTCTGGCCCCTTCATTATAATTAGTGCATGTACTTTCAATACTTAAATTTGTAAATATATAGATATAGTGTACATAGTAACGTAACTTCAGTAAATATTTCGTAGTTTAGGATCCTCTTCCGTGTATATAATCCCTTAGTTTATCTTTGTATGTATTGTGTAGATAGTTGTAGTTGTAGTATAGACTCTCCCTTAATTTTCTATGTCCCAGTTTATGCAACAGGATTTAGAAGTGCAAGTGCAGACATAGCAGGTCTGTTTGTGTTTTGGTGCTCCAATACTTTCAGCTATGTCTGGCACCCACACGCTTTCAGTTTGTTGACTAACTTTCTCCCACAAGTGTATACACTGCGTCGCTCTGTTACCACCAACGTCGCGGCGAGCTGTGCATTGCAGTACGCGCCACCATGTGTTTCTCACGTTCGTTTATTCATCTACAACTGGGCTACGCTCAAGGCGAGGCGTTGTGTTTAAAGTATCGTCATCTCTAGATACATTAAAGTAAAATTCTTCCTTGTTATATACAACTTACCTTATCGTTTATACATTTGACATATAAGAAAAAACCTAAACAAAAATTTTTCTTATCAACTAACAATATAAATTCTGGGATGTGAATTTCCAGCATCCTAAATCTAATATTGTTATTCATATATACAACTTAGACTGTATACCAACCTTGATCGTATCTGATAATGCAAATCTCGATCTAGCTCGTGCCCCCACTCCCCTCCAAAGTCACACAACGGGGTCCTACCGTGACCGGTTCAAGTTTTTCGGCGACTCGGTGGCATTGACCTCTACGTTAGGCATAACTTCCATTATGTTGAACCTTGGTGTTTGGTTACGCCAATTATTGTCCTGAGAGGCTCTCGACTGAAATTCTCTTTGCCTTTGCGTGTTACTCGACATATGTGTGTTACTTTGCTGGCCAAATTCCGCTGCCTGTGCGTTATTCGGTTGTCTGTTATTGTTTTGCGCTTACCAAGCGACCGGCTGACGATTGCCGTAGCTTGTGTCTGTAGATACTGTACAGGCTGGCCATACGCTACTCGCCCATTGTAATTGATTTTGCTGAATTATTGCCCATCTCTTTTACATCTACCTTTGGGTTTACGGCTTTCACCATTGCCATTGTGATTACTGTTACCATTAACATAGCTCTGTGTGGGTAAGGTTGCCATCCGTGTTGTACTACGAATCCACTGTTTACTTGCTGGTCCGTAAATCTCTGTGTCGATATCGGCGTATTAACGGGCTTCGGCTGTACTGGTCTCTCTTCATGTATTAGATCTATTGATTCCAGCACAGACAGAAAGTATTCAGTGTCGTGTTCCGGGTTGATAACGAATTTTCCCTAGTATGGACAGGAAGACGGCTCTTTAAAATTTTCAGCACGTCTACTTGAGATACCGGGTTCGTCCGGTATCTGGTATTATTGAAATATTTTTCCGTACTTGCCACTGAACAGGGCTGGGTTGAATACTTCACGCCTGAGCCTCTCTTATACGGCCTCAGACCAATACTTATCCAGAAATGCTCTCTCAAACTGTTCATAGTAGGGGCAACGTTTCGCCATGTCCGTAGCCTATAGCAGAACGTCACCTTGTGTGTACCCAACAACAAATGTACTTTTCTGGGCTTCGGTCCAGGTACAAGGTAACACATTTCAAAATGCTCTGATAAAGACTACAGGGTGTGTTCTTTTCCCTTAAATATCGGAAATTGTCGATGACTAAGTAATCCCGAATCTGCAAGTAATGTTGACAAACACGCCGCGCTGTCGGTGACAAGCATGTTTATGTTCGCTTGTGGGGTAGCTCATGGCTAAAATGGTTCAAATGGCTCTGAGCACGATGGGACTCAACTGCTGTGGTCATAAGTCCCCTAGAACTTAAAACTACTTAAACCTAACTAACCTAAGGACAGCACACAACACCCAGCCATCACGAGGCAGAGAAAATCCCTGACCCCGCCGGCAATCGAACCCGGGAACCCGGGCGTGGGAAGCGAGAACGCTACCGCACGACCACGAGATGCGGGCGGTAGCTCATGGCAACTGCGCTCGTGGGACAGGTGGAACTGCCGGCAAGAGTTGTTGCATTGTGCAGCCTTCGCTATTTCCCTTCGATGGGCTAGCCCCGTATTGTGGGTAACCAGTGAAGGTATCTAACTTCCCTAAAAATCGTAGGTTTGTTTTCTGTCATATGTTGTTTTGGAATGTTAGCGGGCTTAGCAATACTGCCTCGTATCCTTTCCTCTGCTTCCTTTAAACCCGAGTCTATTTTAGCTGAAAGTTGACTTTCCTTCTCTTTTATATTTTCTTCTACAGCACCTACGTAAATTTCGCATTCTGACACTACCTTTTCAGCAAGGCTGCTGCCCAGCTTCTGCTTTTCCAGTTATTTCCTCTACATCTGTATATAACTTATCTCTTTTTTTTTTTTTTTTTTTTTTTTTTTTTTTGGAAAATTCTGACGCTAAACTTAACTGATACACTGCACTCTTGGAGTCAACTTGTGTCCTTCTGTGGGTAGGTTATTGCAGGCGTCTTGCAGCTCGCTGACTGTGTTCGCCACGTTTTTTAGCGACGCATCCACTTGGGATTGCGTCTTCTGAATTTGGGAATATGCTTCACTGACGTTTTGCAACTCACTTGCCAGTTGTTCTTGTTTACGATCTACAGAGGTTACCTTTTCCGTTAGCGTATTTATATTGCGGGACATGTTCTTGTTTTAGTTGTTTACCGAGCTCTGTCAACTTCCCGGATAGTTCGTCAGATAATTCAGTGCGTGTAGTTTTGCTCACCTCACTGAACTGTTGACTAATACTATTCCTGAAATCGTTAAATGCCTTTGCTGTGCAAACTGTTGTCCTATATTTTCCTGAAATTCCTCTTTGTTTTGTAAGCTGTTGTGTTATTAGTTATATGAGTTGTGTCAAATTGTGGGTGTCACTAGTATTTACATTTCTTTTTTGAACTGTTTCCTGCTCTACCGTTCGCGACGTAACGAGCAAATAGCTAGGGCAAGTTTCGCTGTCGCGCGCTTCAGTTTCACTATTTGGAAAAATGTTTCCCAGTGAGAAGTGAGGAATTGTCTCATCGAGTGTCATAAAAGTGACATCATGATTAGTTATATCACCAGTGTCATCATTTTTTAATAATGGGGCGCCAACCTGATTGCTTTGATACCCATCGGCGAGTTCACGAGTTGGCGCGTTAGTTTCAGCTGTTGCCAATCGCGAATTTCCGCCATCTTGGCATATTGCATTTTGTAATGATATTTCAACAATGGTCATTTCCTTTGACTACATTGTGAATAATGCTTAGCAGAATTATGAAAGAAAAAATTTTCAAAACCGGAATTTTGTTTGTATCGGTATCTTTCAATTAAAGCAGTTTTATGAGCGTTTTCATTAATGAACCTATGTATTCTATGATGCAGTCCTACTGATAAAGTCTTACAGAATTTGCAAGAATTATTTTGCACCTTAATGGTGCCTTTATACAGATTTTTGTCTTTTATAGAGAACTGCACTTCCCATTAAGGATATTAATTGGAAGGAAAAGAGATTATTTACTGCAAGAGAGACGGCACTAAGCGCGGCCATATAAGCATACTGTGTAGCAGCTTCCTACCTTTACTGTTGAAATCAGCATTCTTGGTGCGTCTCGTTTGTAGGCAGTATTTAATTTTTACTTTTCTCCTTCAAGCCGTTAATATTTCCAATCTCATGGACATGTAACAAATGCAACAAATGCCTCATTAGTTGCTTGTAAAAATACAAATGGATCCTTTATTTCCAAAAAAATTTTATGTCAACAATTGAAAGGTCTGTGAATCTTCAGGTTTTGGCGGCGCAAAGACTGTTCCATTAAGCTTCAGGTGTGCAGCAGTAAGAAATCTCCTTCTTCTTCTTCTAATATTTCGGCTGAATAACGTTCAGCCATCTTCAGAGTGAGCCGCAGTCTTGCAGTCGAAATATTAGAAGAAGAAGGAGATTTCTTGCGGCTGCACATCCGAACTTAATGGAACAATTGAAAGGTCTGTTCACATTCCGCTCAGCGCCATCCTTTGAACGGTCGCCATTAAAGAATGGCAGGGGGACTAGAAATGTGAGGACATCTTTATAAAAATTTGCTACTTAAATAATTAATAGGAAAATTATTAAATAATGATTTAAAAAATGATTAGAAAGTACTCATATTGTGGGTGAACTTTAAGTGGCACTAATATCAACAGACCTTCAAGATTGCATATATATATATTCAACATCTAACATTCGTAAATTTGAGTACATCCGTTTTGCTATCGCTATTATGCTTGGAGATTGGTATGACAATACTGGCTTCAGATCTACTCTCATCTGCTCTCATGAATTCTTCTCATTAGCTACAATCCTCTTGATGCAGGATTCTCGGCACATCACGGAGATATGAACAGACAGGTAGCGTCTGCATGACTGAATGAATAAGCTTTGCTACCTCGATAAGTATTTTTAATATTTTCTAACGCACAATTAGAATAAGCAATACCAATGCGGCGGAATTCGTCACACGTCCACCCACTATCACTTATAGGAACAGACAGTTGAATCTAAAAAATTAAAAATTGAAAAGCATCTCTTTATCTCTCTTTTTTTCTGTATTAATGTTATATATGGTACACAATAATAATAATATGTTTCATTATACCACTCAAACTAAATGCAGTGCCTTGATGGTCGTTTCTATCAGCCACCACTCTTATATTTACTTTATTTAACTGTTTGCGTCGAAAGTAGTCAGAGCTCACGAAATGGTACACAGTTATATCAACAGATGGCGCGCAGTCTCACAAGTGTTTCCATGGCGTACAAAACACCTTCCAGATGGTCTATTCCTCTCCAACGTAGCCAGATCTCAGATGAGTTGACGTGAAAGCGTAGTACGATCTTTGGTAAATAGATGCCACGAGGTGCTGTTGGCAGTTATTGAAATAACTGCTAGTATCAGATGAGCGGTTATCACAGTAACTGCTACTTCTCAATAACGGGTTATTTCTATTAGTTGCGTTATTTTTTGGCGCCTCTAAGAAGAAGAAAGTGAGGTGATTGTCATGCCATGTACATACTGCTACACATTGTGTTCATGGCCAGCGAAAAACATCAGTGTTTGGACAGTGCTACATATATGAACTCAGTGTGTACCACGATCAAAGAATTAGTGACTTTCTGTGTCAGATTGCTCATTTGCTGGAACTGCGTTTTGACTCATTCTGGATAAAACTTTGACCGTTAAGCTATGTGCATGCTGTAAAGATACTGTTTTCGATTCTAGATGTGAGATGGCTCATGATTAGACATAAGAATTAAGTTAATGTATTTTGTTTCCTTGTCATGTGGATATTACTTCTCAAAATGAGTGTTGTCAAGGACAAAGGTTTGATGGAACCAGTGTCACAAGGTGTGTCAGTGCCGGAAGCAGTAAGCACTTTCTTAGCAAAGGTAGCATAATTAATGGTGGATAATACAGAACTGTGTGGGTTGGTAGAATCGCAATTGTCAGAACTGGGTGCAGATTTATCAGTAGTAAGTTTAATTGCTCCTTTTTCTGGTGAGACTACCGAAGATGTGCAGGTCTTTGTGGGAGACCTAGGAAATCTGTTTGAGATGTAAGGTTGGACTGATAAGGAATTATTGAGTGTCGCAAAACTGAGACCAACAGGGGAAGCTAAAACTTATGTAGGGTATATAGAAGCTCTTAAGGGAGGCACATTTCAAGACTTTAAAGATGTGTTAATTCAGAGATATACAAAACAACATAATGTCAGACACTATAGGGAACAATTAGAGAGTTAAATAAGAGAAATATGGAAACTGTGGAACAATTTGTAGATAGGATAAGGAAAGTTAATGGATGTATCTATGAATTAGAACAGGGTGCAGCAGTCAATGAAATTAATTTGCCAGAAGGTGAGGGTTCTCAGTGCTTTCGTAAGAGGGTTGTGTGCAGAAATATTAAGATGTGTATGAACAGTGGTCCGACAAATTTGTGCACAGCAGTGCTGTTAGTTACAGAATTTGAGGGATCGATTTGCCAACTGGAATGCAGGGTAAACAGACAGTGTTTGCAGCTAATGTAAAATGTTTTAGGTATGGACAAACAGGGCATGAAAGGAGGAAGTGTCGCCAGCTTCAGGATAATGCGAATAAAGTAAGAGGAAGTAATAGTTTTTATAAGTAGAGGACTGGGGAAGAATATGGTGTTAAACGCCAATGGGTACCCCATGTCCACCTAGAGTCATTGCCAGTAACATTGGAGGCTACAAAATCGTATGCAAATGTGGACTGTGTGATAAGAGGAATAGTAGAAAAAAAAAGAGTGGCAATGTATTATTGGACACAAGGGTGCATGTGTTGGTCGCCAGTAGTGATTTGGTGAAACATAAGTAGTGGAAACTATCACAGTACAGACTGCATGGAGCTGGGGACAAAGATGTCGCACCATTAGGATAGTGGACATAGACTTTTGCTCCGATATGGTTCAATTTAAACAATTCAGAGATTCTGGCACACATGAGTGAGGGCTACAACATGATTCTTGGATTAGATTTCTTATATCAGCGTTGTGTGTGATCGATCTTCAGCAACATAGGGTGGAACTTGACAGAAAAATGTTCCAGTCAGGTGAATCCATTGCCACGGTAACGGTGTTCTAAGGGGAGTCTGTCACGAAAGATCGATTAAAGCACAAACGATCACGCTAAGACTTGGTTTGCATAATTGAGTATCTAAAGGTACTGGGAAATTACTTGGGTTCAGTGTTGAGTCTATCTTGCTGGAAGGGATTTTGTATGAGGTGGAACTGTTAGAAGAGAATGAAGAACTACATCAGATGGGTTGCTTAGTTAAAAGAGTACTGTACGCATTGTTGTTGTTGTTGTGGTCTCCAGTCCTGAGAGTGGTTTGATGCAGCTCTCCATGCTACTCTATCCTCTGCAAGCTTTGTCATCTCCCAGTACCTACTGTAGCCTACATCCTTCTGAATCTGCTTAGTGTATTCATCTCTTGGTCTCCCTCTTCGATTTTTACCCTCCACGCTGCCCTCCAATACTAAATTGGTGATCCCTCGATGTCTCAGAACATGTCCTACCAACCGATCCCTTCTTCTAGTCAAGTTGTGCCACAAGCTCCTCTTCTCCCCAATTCTATTCAACATCTCCCCATTAGTAATGTGATCTACCCATCTAATCTTCAGCATTTTTCTGTAGCACCACATTTCGAAAGCTTCTATTCTCTTCTTGTCTAAACTATTTGTCGTCCATGTTTCACTTCCATACATGGCTACACCCCATACAAATTGTACGCATATAAGAAATAAAGGGTGAAAAGAGGGCGGATACGTATGGGGGGCGCCCCTTCGCCGGTCAGCCCACACACTATTTGTTCTTTTCTTTCGTCAGTCGACTCGACTCAATCGAGTTATCGAGTAGTTGTACTTTCCTATGTAACATGCATGTCTGCATCATCGTATTTTATACGTTTCTGTCTGGCACATAGGGATCGATTTAATGGCTTAGCTCTGTTGAACGAACACCCCGACATCGACTGTCCAATTGACGATGTAATCAACCAATTTGCCAGGAAGTATAGGCGCATAGAATTCATCATTTAAGGAAGAGAACCACAATTCTAACTTTTTTTTATATCAAATGATGGCATTGTCATGTATATGTGTATTATCAGTTTAAATAAAACTTTCTTAAACTTTGGATATGATATGATTATTTTTTATTATGGTAAAAGTGAAGGTAGCTCAAGATATCTTTAGCGCCACCTCCCTGAAGTTCTTCTGTATCCACCACTCAAAGAAGGTACCTATTTTTTATCGATAATTTTAGTGCAGAGGACATGGGATTAACGAAGGGATTGTTAATCGATAATACAGATATCCTATAGGAAGAAGAATGGGACACGATGGGTGTCAGCCATAGACAATCTCCAAACGCCATTGAAACTCGATTAGGAGGAAAAGTGAAGCACTTGGATGGAAGCAATAGGGAACAAATGGAAAAATTACTTTTAGAATTTAAGGAATTATTTTTTCCAAATGGGCCATTGCCCACATAGTACACAGTACCACACACCAATGGGAAATGAATCACCAGTCTACCGCAAATCGTACAGAATATGTAAGTACTTATAGCCAATGTTGAACCAATTTATCGATTAACAGCTGAGAGGTGAAATAATTGAAGGAAGTAATAATCCATTGGGGGGTAGGAAAAAAAAATCAATGGATGAAGCATGAGCCGGCCGCGGTGGTCTCGCGGTTTTAGGCGCGCAGTCCGGAACCGTCCGACTGCTACGGTCGCAGGTTCGAATCCTGCCTCAGGCATGGACGTGTGTGATGTCCTTAGGTTAGTTAGGTTTAAGTAGTTCTAAGTTCTAGGGGACTGATGACCACAGCTGTTAAGTCCCATAGTGCTCAGAGCCATTTGAACCATTTTGATGAAGCATGAAAAGATACGTTTTGTTGTGATTACAGCCATCTAAATGCGAAAACCATAATGGACGCCTACCCTTTGTCAAACATCACTGAAGCCTTGGACCCTTTAGGGCAATGCAAATATTTTTCAGCAATGAATGTGGAAAGTGGTTGTCACCAGATAGAGTTTCCACCAGAGGATCGACACAAAAGAACCTGGTGACACTACCAATTCAGAAGAATGCCATCCAATCAAAAATGCACCTGTAACGT
This sequence comes from Schistocerca americana, assembly GCF_021461395.2. Classification (NCBI taxonomy): domain Eukaryota; kingdom Metazoa; phylum Arthropoda; class Insecta; order Orthoptera; family Acrididae; genus Schistocerca; species Schistocerca americana. The sequence continues at coordinate 946,542,670 of NC_060119.1, forward strand.
TTCAAAGATTTCCTGGATGGAGTTTTCAGAGAATTAAAACCACGTCAATGCTTAGTGTATCTTGATGACATAAATTTCTATGGGAGTAATTCGAAACAGCGTGTGCAGTGACTATGGGAAGAATTCCTAAACAGTGAAGTAAACACTGAGTACAGCAAAGTGTAATTTTGTGATGGAAGAGACAGCATACCTAGCTCGTATCTTAAGCAAAGATGGGGTTAAGACAGACCCAAGATTAAGTAGAGCTGTACGCGAATTTCCTGTACCATAATCTGTAAAGAGGTTAGAAGCATTCCTAGGAATCACAACTTATTACTGCTGGTTCGTAAAAGGATATTCAGATATTGCCATACCATTGACATAGTTGATAAAAAAAGGATAATAAATTTGTATGGTCAGAAGTGTGCCAGTTGAGGAGCTAAAATAAACTTTAACATCGAGTCTGATGTTGGTATTTCCAAATTTTAATAGAGAATTTGTTTAATCAAGTGATGCATCAAAACACGAACTTGGTTGTGTGTTGTTACAAGAGATAAAAGGCATAGAAGAACCGGCAACATACACATAAAGACAACAAAATTTGCAGAAAGATATTATTCCGCAATGGAGAAAGAGATGTTTGCCTTATTTACGGAATCACATATTTCAAATGTCATATGTACAGTGAGAGGTTAAGAGTAATAACAGATCTTGTGGCATTAAAATTGTTGATTTCAAAGTCATGCATAAACCTGGGAAGAAGCACAGAAATGTGGATGGCTTAAGCAGAAAAGTGGCAGTATTACATATGGGGGCTAATCAACATAAGAAATGGCAAACTACACAGAGAGCGGATGATGAATGTAAGCAATATTGTAAGCAGTCGCAGTTTTATATACAGCATGCATTGCTATGCAGAGAAACCAAGTTGGGACTGTGGGTAGTGGTACCAGAAAAACTAAGGAATAGAGTGCTAAAAGAAGCTCATGATCACAATTATCGGATCATGGAGATTGTAGATCTACCAACAGAAGAGTACCAGGAAGGTATTGTGGAGGAATGAGCAGATGAATGTAAACCCGTATGTGAAGAACTGCATACATGGCGCAAGAGAGCGGATTTGTATCGAACAAGAGTACCATTGCAGAGGTTACCTGAAGCATTAGTACCTTCGAATTTCTGGCAATTGATGTTTCAGATCCATTCAATAAAACATCTGCAGGGAATAAATACATATTCAAAATCAAAGATCATTTTTCAGTATGCATAGGAACAGTCATGAAGCTGAACCAGCAGGCAAAAGCAGTGGCATAAGCACTTACGAATGATTGGATGCTACAGTTTGGAGTGCCTGAAACAATAGTAACAGACCAGGGACCGAATTTCATGTCTGCTCTATTCAAGGAATTGTGTAAGTTATTGAATCTGAAGAGGTCAAAGACGAGTTCTCTCCATCCACAAGCGAATGGAAGAACTGAAAGAGTGCATAGGACAATTGGGAAGATGCTTGGATACTACGTTGACTTAGATGCAATGTCTATTTGAAGTATATCGTCTCTGTGTACAACTCAAAAGCAGAATACAAATACAGTATTACAGGATCATCGCCATATAAAATAGTGTATGATCGTAAAATGCCATCACCCTTCGACATGTTGAAATGGAAGACTGGAGAGTCCATTAAGGAATTTGCAAGAGTAATCAGGGAAATTTGGAATAGAGTATAGGGGCAAATACATGAGCACTGGAGAAACAGGAAGAAGCAGTAGGCTGCATAGCTAGAATGCCACAGTATTAGGTTGGTTAGTGGATGATGCTATCAAATTTGTATATGATAATGGGAGAGACAAAGAAACTTTTTGCAAAGGCTCAGGGTCCATACTAAGATGCAGACACGACACTGTCAGTAATTGTAGGATTCAGTTGCTGATGGGGATCACAACTGTGCAGTAGGATGGATGAAACCTATTCAAGGGAGACCAGGAGTTATTCCAAGGATAGGAGATGCGGACCAGAAAGCGAGAATGAGTACAAAAGTATCAGAAGATAAACAAGAGGTTTTGAGTCAAATAGTAATGATGAACCTAAATGGATTAAGGCCTAGGAGATAGACATTTAATATTTTTTTAGCTTTAGATTTAGTGTAATTAGTATAAGTGGCTGTGGAGCAGCAATAAATTTAATGGGAAGGAAAGTGACAGGTATTCCTGCCTGTAGATGAGGAGCAGAGAAGGCGATATGATGAGATTCATAGAGGGACCACTGATCCTCGACAGGGTGGGAGTGTTACAGAACCAGGGCCTGGAAGAAGGAGTGCTATTCGACAGTCAGGAAGACATAGTGATCACCAGTCATGGCTGGGTGATACAGGTGGTATTCAGTGCATGGGAGATGCACAACAAGGTGAGAAGATTGGAAGAAGCATTCAATAAGTTCCGTCAGGGAACAGAAAGGCACGGGATACTGAAAGGAAGTACTGGGATGTATGGGAGAGTACATGGAATGAATGAGAAACTAAGGAATGAGATGACAGAAGTACTGAGGCTTATTCCACATAGGTGAAGGAAAAGGGTTGGATTGGCGCTGGAAGTGAGCTTATGAAAACAATATTTGGCACTGCTGATGAGGAAGCCATTGGGAGGGTGAACGATAACATAAAAGAGGTTAAGCAGTGGGTAAAATGGAACAGAGCCATGAGTGATTAGCACACTACACAGATTGCAAGTTTAGAGAAGGATGTATCGACTAACACATGACTACTATGACAACTGACTGGGGAAGTAATGTTGTATATCAGAGCTACAGAAGAGACAATTAATCAAACTATCAGGGAACTACAAACCGAAGCAGAAGTCTTAGATAGGGAAATAGTAATGACAAAATGGTTGCAGCCTGTAGAAGATAGTGTTTGGGAAGCACGAGGAAAAGTAACAGAACTACAGGAGGCTATGCAGCAGGATATAAGAGGTCAGCTAGGGGTAAACTTGTTGTTCCCAGAGCAGTATTTAGAATGTCTAATGAAAGTACAGAATGAACTACTGCCAGAGTTGGGGTAGGTTTTAAAACCCAGGCATCTGTGAGAACTGATAGAACGAAAATTTAGATTTTCCTTTCTGTAAAAGTAGCAATGAAACAAGCACGTTGGAGTACTACATAGTACGTGCGTATCTTGTCTTGAAGAAATTTGTTACTGTAAAAATGCAGCGACTATTATTAATTGCAAAAGACAAGGGAATATATGTAGGAATGGAGGAAGCAAAGTTACAAAAATGCTACTGAGGGGAAATGAGTCTTCCTGAATATGGTAATAAGAGAGGGCCAGGATTCCTGCACAGTGAAATTGATGATGGGACAAAATGATGCACGAGGGTGCATTAAAGAAGTATTTAAGCTGGAATTGTACTTTCAGCTGGTCGGAGCAAATTGGTTGTACTCTGTCTTTGTCAAGATGGTTGTTTCGCGCTGAGAAAGCTTATATCATCAAAGAGGCTAGAATTAAACAGGAGTGGTTTGTTATTACATGGAACAACGTGCGATATAATGGGGCCTATGATTTCAGGGATGACAGACCTAAATATTTTGCAACCTCCTTTTCATTGTCCAGTGGAGCCCTTGGAAGTGCTAACTACTGCAAATCTAACCAGCTTAAATCAAACTCTAGGGCCAGAATTAAAGCAGTCTGTAAACGTGCTTCTGAACCAGCGGGTTGGACGAGTCTCCCTGGAAACCTTAGTGCAGTATGTAATTTGTCATATCAAGCACCGCAGCAACAATTGTTCTGCTGAGCTTAGTCCTTGTATGTAGAAGACGAAGCACAAGACTAAGTTCAGACCAAGCTGTCATTCAGATTCTAGTGGGTCAGAGAGCCTGAGCATTAAGCAGCAGAAGAAAGATGAACGCACAAGGGGGTAGTGTTAATGATAATTGTTTCATTTTAGCTTGTAAGTTTGGGATAGAGAGTTAAATGTTACTGTGCAGGAGGCCTAGTAATGAAATAAGTTCCATGGTGTTTGAGTTAAGGAGCAGGGCACGGAGCCCTGTAAATTCTTAAGAAGTGAAACAGAGCCACAAGGGCCAGTCACCATGAACTCTAGCGTAAAGGATAATCGAGTTTGGTGTACCTGAGGGACTGGTCTTGATAAAAAAGGAGGGAATGTAGCATAGTGACCACGCTTGGTCAAAATTATGCCAGAGCAGAAGTGAGTAGCAACAGAGCCAGCCGCAGGTAGGCAAGAGTATTTACTATATGTGGTGAAGCAAACCACAGCCCCCAGGTGTTGCAAAGTAAAGCCAGCTGATGCTGCAATATGCTAACAGATGGACAGAAGCCTTTTCTCAAATGCGACCACAGAAGAGTGTATATGGCTTTAAGCACTATGGGACTTAACAGCTGAGGTCATCAGTCCCCTAAACTTAGAACTACTTAAACCTAACTAACCTAAGGATATCACACGCATCCATGTCCGAGGCAGGATTCGAACCCGCAACCGTAGCAGTCCCGTGGTTCCGGACTGAAGCGCCTATAAACGCTCGGCCACCGCGGCCGGCGAAGAGTGTAGAGCACGTGCCTTAAGCCCTAAATTAACATAGTCAGGACCATGAACTCAGCCACTCGTGCACTAAAATATTCTTATGTCAGTATCACAGCCTACTCCACGAGCCTGTGACACCTAGAGTGACGTACTGGAACGCAGTACAAGGTCGACCACAGGACAGGAAGCCTAGCCTGAGTCACAAAGGGCAGCTGCCTCTGGAGCAGAGAGCCCCCAGCTCGCTGGAGGGAGGTCATGGGCGCCTCCGCAGTGTCATCGGCTGTGTTGCTACACTGTCATCGTGGTGGCAGCTGGAGACATCAGTGACAGCAGCGTTCAAGTGACTCCATGCTCGGCCCCGCTCTTTGAACTGTCAGTAATGCCAGACGTCTATTTTTTCGCATGAGAGACAACTGGACGCCTTCACCAAGAACTTCCTGATGTACTACAACCGAGGGACAGAATAAAGAAGTTACTTAAACAAATCTCCCCAGAGGTGACAATACATGGGTCATCTGACAACAGTTGCCTTCTTGTAAACTACTTTCAATTCCATATCAGTAACTTCCATAAACACACCTAGTTCAACTTCGTCGAATCTCTCAACAGCACAATTTATGTTTCCATTAGCCTATGTTAAGGCTTCTGTTATCTCTTTTAAATCTATTTTGTATTTGATCGAAATTTTTATTTATACTCTTATTTTGTTCTGACAATTTGCTACCAAAGAATATCGTTAACAGATCAAAAAGATCTTTTAATGGATATGGCTGCTGAAATCACTGAGGCTGCAAACAAATACTGCTTGCATTATCTTCAGTATCCTCTTCCTCCCTGGTGATTAACACTGAATTCGACGACTGAAAATGCTGCACCTTGTCGTTATTACGATCTGTGTTATCAATGCGCCTACCTCACTTACATTGTTCATGCTTGTTTTGAAAAAAATTCTACAGATTTATCACACACAAACCTTTCAAAACACAAGTATCATACAAGCCCTAACAAACCAAATGAAAAAAATTACTGATGAAACTACTAATCTTTTTATTGCACTGTGATGTGAGGCAGCAGTGTGGCACGCAATTAATATCAACTCGATCATCCGCATGTCCTCTCAGTGATCGTCCACAATTGTCCACAGTCCTTATTGTTGAAAAATATGCAAACCTGAAACTTTCAGATAACATCGGCACTGTGTGCAGCCTGAAACACATCCCAGCTCCCACCAACACTTTGTAACATTACTGAGGGAAAGTGAGTAAATATAATTATTTAAAACTGATAAACAGTAATGTTCACTTTGAAATCTCATTGCGTAGTCTCATCAGAAATGAATAATAAAAATGGTTCCTCCACCAGGTTCAGAACACGATGTGCTTGTATCAAAAATTAATATCTGATTTTCTGCTGATGTCCTGTTGACCATAATATGTTGCTGTAAAAAATTGTAACAATTTTGCCACATTGTGGAAATCGTCAATGAAAGTTTGGAGTTGCAAAGAATATTTTTGTTACTGCATACGTGATATGCAACAGTTAACAACTGGTGTTTCAAACTTGACTACATCTTGACGCTCCAAACACTGACTACAGTTAATAACAATGCTGTTGCACATCTGTTTATACTTTTAGTAACAATGAATAGCATTGTTTAAGAGGAAAATTTACAAAATTACAATAATAAAGGAACATCATTTCCTGATGAGTATGAATTGGTAGTTTGTGATATAATTTGTAAGTGTGAACCAAGATAATATACCGAAATTAGCAACAGATTTGGTTGATTTATAAGCTAAATATAAGTCGAATCGTTTACCTGACACAAATTAAGTAAGCTATCATTTAATAGTAGCCACATAGTTCAAAGTGATTGTTAGGGCTGAATATCAGTACACATTTCCATTTATAATAAAGGACTGAATAATTCCTCTTGAATTACAAAGAATGTTGCAAGCATTTTACATTGCTGACCTATTATGTTGCAAACTTTGATGAAATAAGCATACAATGCAAACAGAATATGAGGCAAATACAATTTCTAGTGAACACTTGTAGTCATCAAAGAATTTAGTCAATTAGTGGCTTCAGTGTTAACAAAAAATATTCCTACCAGTTACAGAATGTCAGGATTAAGTATACTTGAATCTGATGTAGTCATGAGCTTTCTATTTGCCATTTAACTAGAACTTCACGTAGCAATTAGAATAAAATTGCAACATTTGAATGTTTGACAATATTTTGTATGCATATCTGAGGTTTAAAGGCCTCTTTTGATGGTGACTGTCCCTGGCTTTTTTTTAGATTTCTAGGCATAATCGTTCTCCTAAAATCGAAAAAATACTATTACCACATTGTAATTGTACTTATAAATAATAACAGAGGTCACATAGGATACTGAAATAACAAGGAGTGACATAAGACACTGTGCTTTATTAGCCCAAGATTGTGCCTTCACAAGAATTTTTGTAAGCAGCATTTCTTGTGTTTGCAACACTGAACTTTCAAGTGTGCCAAGGTAACAGCAATATTTGCTGTTATGTTACAATAGTATTGAAATTGACTCAATAATGAAGGTAATTTCAAGACAACCAAAGTTCCTTGAGCCATTTTAACATTAATTTAAACATCTGACATTAAAAATAAGTTTAAACTCTCCTTCAACAAATTCAACAACTTTTTGTTTCAAAATAAACCAGTACTTCTGTGGGCAGAAGTACTGTGTCTAACAGATAGAAATGATGACGATAACTCATTTTCTTCATTTATCATTGTATATTATGGAATGTATTTTCCAAAGAAGCTGTCAAGAATCATAGTAGATGGCAATATGTAGCCAAGATACAGATGACAGCTGACAAGAAAACTTCTTGTGGAACTCTAAAGTGACTTGTATCTAAAATAAAAACATCCAGGCCACACATTCATAGAATATGTTAAGAATTACAGGACAGTATATCAAATAGCAATTTCCAAGGCAAAATTTATGAGCAGTGATAGTGTAATAAGATAATCTGATAACAAATCAAAAGCTATATGGGATATTGTGAAGACTGAAACAGTGAAGAGATGTAAAGACCAGGATATCATTCTCAAATAGTAGAAAAGGTCACTATTAAAACACAAGATTAGGCAAATTATTTAAACAATTATTTCATAAATTCAACAACTTCATTAAGCTCTACATTCACAATCCAACAAAACCAGCTTTTTCAGAAGCTGCTTGTAACATGAGGGTAGAGCCAGCAAACAAACATAAAATGTTAAAAGTGGTGAAAAGCTTGAAAAATAAACTGTTGGCAGTAATAGATGACAGCTATACAGATTACAAGGCCATTGGCACAGATACTCAGCTTATCATTCAGTGTAACAGTACAAAAAGTACCTCAGTGCTATGACTTGACAGGAACATCCTGTGTAAACAGTGAACTAACTAAAGCATATGATTGTCTTTATCTAGCTCCAAACAATTTAAGAATGTGACACTTACTGATATTAGAGATTGTGTTAATTGTGATCATCCACCTGTGAATAATTGTAACTGCTCAAGAGTTTGCCATGCAAGTCATCATTGCAACCTATATGGGCTAGGAAAGACGTTATTGGCTCAATAAATACTTTATGTTGTGTATAACAAATTGACCTCCTATATCAATTCAGACATGTCTCAACCCTCAGAACCAAATCAGGAAAACACGTGAGTCTCACAGAGCCTGAGCTTTACTAGTCTTGGTAAAAACAAAGAACAGAAAAACCTTGTATAAAAGACATACTAAAAATTAATAAACAAACTGGGCCCAATAAAAATACACTATCCCAATGCGACAAAAATGACCTAATTTTGTTACACATGAAGATGCAGTCTTTGAAAAGTAGTTACTGAGTTCCAGTACTGGTTGGATGAAATTAATTGCAGCATTCTCTGTGTGAATGAATGAATGAACACTGGCTTAAAAGCACAGGCATAAACTTATTTCTATCATTTGGTAACTCTCTAGCAACTGCAGTAGTTACTGTAAAACAAACATTGTCCAACGTGGAGTGTCCATCTATATTAACAAGAACATGAATCTGGAATATTCAATTATAGATCTCACTAGCCTGCACGTAACAATGATTTTGAAATTTCTGCTATGGCACTAAACAAACAGAACCTCATTATTGCATCATTTAATGAACAAGAGCTTATGATGAAGAAACATTTGCACATAAACTCTCTGCTTTGTTTTTGAAGAGTGCTAAATATAAGCATTATAAATTTTTATCACAGGAGATATTAACCCAGATATAAGAGTAAAGAGAAAAAAACGTGATATACTAACTGCATATGTTACTATTAACGAACTTTTATGGCTTAAATGAATCATCAACCAGGGTCGAAGCATGTCTTGACAACGTAATTAGCAATATGTGTAAAAATCAAGTAGTATGTGACAGAATCAGATTAGGAATATCTGACCATGGTGGCATATGGCTCAGAATTGGAAATCTGCCTATTGATAACTCAGAGATATTAATTATGTACAGAGTTCTAAGGGAAAAGAACACCGAAATACTGAGAAGTGAACTGAGACCAATAGAGTCCAGTGTATCAACCAGTGAGAAAGGTATGAATGAATACTTCTCCACATTCATTTTCATCATAAACCATGCACTACAATGAAACTGTCCCCTTGTTCCAAAAAATGCCACCCTAGGAATAGACACAAACCATAGGAATAGACACCTAACTCATTAGAATCAGTACAGTTTTACTCATGCTGAAGGACAGAATTGCTGAAAGTTGTGAGAACATGAAGAGTACATTTTACATCCTAAAAATAAATATGAAGCAGCTTGGAATATAGAGAGAAGCAGGAGAAACACACAAAAGTAAGAAACCAGTATTCCATTTAACTGAAAATTTTGTAATCAGTACAAGTTCCCTTGTATCACAAACTAATAATACATCTGATGCTGAGGCCTTCCTTTCGTGATCAGAGACCAAACCAAATGTAAAACTCGCCTGGAGAAGAAATTGCAAATTACGTAAACAAGCTGAGCAGCTCCAGAACAGAGGACTACTATGGATTCCGTAACCATGTTCTAAAATTTATAATTAAGGAAGTCATAAAACCTCTCTCTATCTTTTATATAAAATTCTTGATGGCAGTACTTTCCCCATATGCCTTAAAATTATATTTACTCTTCCGATATGTTAAAAGTGTGACAGAGCCATAACAGAAAACTTTAGATCAATATCAGTTGTCTCTTTAATATCTAAAATCATACAGAGCTACATAAATACACTGTGCAGATCTACAAGTATTTTGAGAATAACGAGTTTCTGAATGGAATTAGTTTGGATTCAGGTCTGACTAGTCAACCATAAAGGCTATTGAAAGTCTGTTGACTGTAATTCACAATGGTTATGAAAGGAAATTGGTTACTTGTTCAACACTTATAGACTTAAGTAAAGTTTTTGATTCTGTATCAAATGACATTATCACAAAAAAGGTAGGATACTATAGTTTTGTGGATTAACCACTAAATTTAGTTGAATCCCGCCTAAGCAACAGACAATAATTAGTGTAGGTCAACAAAAAGAGGTCAGAACTAATGAAAATTAAGAGATAAATACCACAAGGCTCTGTCCTTGGGCTATTCCTTTTTTTTGTCTATTTTAATGACTTCTCAAACTATGTGCATGCAAAAATGTTCTCTATTCTGATGATACATCTATGGTCTCATCTGGTGAGAACATATTAGTAGTTATAGACAGAAATAAGATACCATCTGAAAAAAATTAGTCAATGGTGTGAAGTTAGCCGCCTGGGTATAAATAAAACAAATGCAGAGGAAATATATTTGAATCTAAAGGCACAAAAGTAAGAGAATCAAGTCTCAAACTGTTGAGCCTCATAATAGATCAAAGACTCTCAAGGGAAGAGTATATAAAACACCTGACAGATAAACTGGCACGTGTGATTTTTCTGCTATATATACTGAGGTGACAAAAGTTATGGGGTACCTCCTAATATCATGTCATATCTCATTTTTCCCAACATAGAATAGGAACTTGTTGATACGGTGTGGACTCAACAAATTGTTGAAAGCCCCCTGCAGAAATACTGAGCCATGCTGTCTCTGTAGCCACCCATAATTGTGAAGGTGTTGCCAGTGCATGTTGTCTCGATTATGTACCATAAATGTTCGATGGGATTCATGTCGGGCCATCTGCATTACAAAATCATTTACTCCAACTGTCCACAATGTTCTTCAAACCAATTGTGAATAACTGTGGCCAGGTAACATGGCACATTGTCATCCATAAAAATTCTATTGTTGTTTGGGAACATGAAGTCCACGAATGGCTGCAGATAGTCTCCAAGTAGCTGAACATAACCATTCTCAGCCAATGATTGATTCAGTTGGAGTAGAGAACCCCTGTCCATACCATTTAAATATATCCCATATTCAGTCACCACCAGCTTGCACAGTGCCTTGTTGATAACATGCATCTGTGGATTTGCGGGGTCTGTGCCCCACTCGAACCCTACCCTCAACTCTTATAAACTGAAATTGGGACTCATTAGAACAGGTCACGATTCGTCAATCATCTAGGGTTCGACGGATATGGTCACAAGCACAGGAGAGCTGCTACAGGCAACGTCATACTGTTAGCAAAGGCATCAGGCAAAGGCATCGCATCAGTCGTCTGCTGCCTGTACCGTCCCCAGTAGAAATATTACAAAAAACTTGAAAGTGGTATTTGAAAAAAAAAAAATATTGGATTATTCGCGAACATTACCCACTCGGGCGATATGTAATTTTCTCTCATGTGTATTATTATAACAACCATGTAAAATTCTGTCCATCATTTTCGAGTGCAAATATAAAAAAATGCATCTGACAATAATGGACCACGCAGATGGAAATGGAACCATCTTTTGCCATCTTCTATCCGTTGTCACTCCCTCTCTTATCTTTGATGCGAGTAGTCGGACATCTTGGCGAGTGCTGTTGAATGTAAGCATTATTGTACTTGTAAGCACATAACATATTAGATTCATGCTATTACTCACTTTTAGTTGTAAGAGATGAGCCCTATCTCATGTCCGCTTCGTTTGAATATCAGCAATTAAAGTTATTTTCAGAGCAACAGTTGCAGCCGCCGTTGCAGCCTCAGCCGCAATTACGTGGCAATTTTAATTTATGAAATTAGCGGGAGCGAATTATTCGCCCGCTTCAATTATAATAGACATATTTTGACTAAAGTTCAGTCTTGATCACATCATGTATGTTTTAATGATATATCATTGATGTATGTTTTAATGATATATCATTAAAACATACATGATGTGATCAAGACTGAACTTTAGTCAAAATATAACAATTAATTGATCACTGCTTTCCAAAAATGTTTACCAAAATTGTATAATAGACATTTTTTCCACAGCTGCCACCTGCTGCAACGGAAGACATAGCTTTAAGATTTTTATTTTCAGTTTAACAGCCGAGATCCAGAGCCACGACTCAGACTGCAATACAATATGAAAGAAAATGCTAAGAAATTATTCTCTTGAGCGTGTGTGGGCAAATGCAAATAATAATCAGAGATCTCATGTTTGAGCAGAAACATTTAACCGAGACAACAACCTAAAAAAAGTTTATTTCATTTTTCAACTTACATGTAACGTGTTACAAGATCAGTGTGTCTTACAATTATTAACGTGATTAATGATTTTGCTAAGGATTAACTTTCATTGAACAAACTGTCTTACAAAATGCAATTTAATTCAAATCAAAGAAAAAATCAAAATTAAACTAAAAACCGAATTAGCAATTAACTTTGAGAAAAGCCCATCACTAACAACAACATTCATATAAAAAGAAAGAGAAAAATATTTTATATTATCATAAATCACGCAAGATTATTAGCAATTAATTTTGAGAAAAGCCCACTACATAATAACGATATTCATATAAAAAGAAAGAGAAAAAATTTTATATTATCATAAATCACGTGAGATGCCATAGACCATTAATGCCAAATTTCGCCACACTGTCCTAATGGATACATTCATCATACATCCCATACTGATTTCTGCAGTTATTCACATATTGTTACCAATGACAACTCTATGGATACACCACAGCTCTCGGTCGTTATGTGAAGGTGTTTGACTACTGTATTGTCTGTATGGTGAAGTAACGCCTGAGATCTGGTATTTTTGATACACTTTTGTCACCGTGGATTCAGAGTATCGAATTCCGTAACGCTGTCAAAAAGGAATGGCCCCATTCCGTATTCAAAGTCTCTTACCTAGAGTTGGGTAGGCATAATCGCGTTGGAAAGCTTTTCACATGAATGACCTGAGTACAAATAACAGCTCTGCCAATTCAGTCCCTTTTTATACTTTGTGAACATGATACTACCACCATCTCTGTATGCCCATATCACTGTCTCCTGACTTTCGTCATCTCAGTGTAAACTTAAGTATTCTATTAACAAAAAGTCATTGGATCTCTGTAACTTCGTATTCTTCCAGTCACAGTTGCAGTATGGAGTACTGTTTTGGGTTCACCAGATACAGACAGCTACATTTTCAGACGGTAGAAAAAGCAGTCGGATGTGTTCAAGGATTGGGTTCTAGGGAATCCTGTAAGAAATACTTGAGCCTACTCGGTACATTGACGGTCGCAAGTCTTTATACACACATCAAAAATAGTTTTGCATCACCTCGGTACCAAAAGCTCAGAATCTGTACAGAAAATTGGAATAGAGATCAACATAAACATCATTTCCACCCGTTTAATTGCTCATGAAAACCACACATTGCAGGTTGTACAACCATACAACGAGACTTTCAGGGGTGGTGGTCCAGATTGCTATACACACAGGTATCTCTAATACCCAGTGGCACGTCCTCTTGCATTGATGCATGCCTGTATTCGTCGTGGCATACTATCCACGAGTTCATCAAGGCACTGTTGTTGGTGGGTCACGTCGTCCATAAACAGCCCTTTTCAATCTATCCCAGACATGTTCGATAGGGTTCATGTCTGGAGAACTTGCTGGCCACTCTAGTCGAGAGATGTCGTTATCCTGACCCTGAAGGAAGTCATTCACAAGTTGTGCACGACTGGGGCGCGACTTGTCACCCATGAAGACGAATGTCTCGCCAATACACTGCTGATCTGGTTGCACTATCGGTCGGAGGAGGGCAATCACTTATTGTACACCCGTTACAGGGCCTTCCATGAGCGGCGTATGTCGGCCCCACATAATGCCACCCCAAAACAGCAGGGAACCTCCACCTTGCTGCACTCGCTGGACAGTGTGTATAAGGTCTTCTGCCTGACTGGGTTGCCTCCTAACACGGCTCCAACTATTTTCTGCTTGAACACTCATCGGTGAAGAGAAAATGATGCCAGTCCTGAGCAGTCCATTCGGCACGTTGTTGGGCCCATGTGTATCCACTGCATAGCGTTGTGGTTGCAAAGATGGACCTCGCCATGGACGTCGGGAGTGAAGTTGCGGATCATGCAGCCTATTGCACACAGTTTGAGTCGTAGCACGATGTCCTGTAGCTACACGAAAAGCATTGTTCAACATGATGACGTTGCTGTCAGGGTTCCTCCGTACCATAATCCGTAGGTAGCCGTCATCCACTGCAGTAGTTGCCCTTGGGTGGCCTGAGCGAGGCATGTCATCGACAGTTTCTGTCTCTCTGTATCTCCTCCCTGTCTGAACAACATCACTTTGGTTCACTCTGAGACAAGTGGACAGTTCCCTTGTTGAGAGCCCTTCCTGGCACAAATAACAATTTGGACGCATTCGAACAGCGGTATTGACCATCTAGACATGGTTGAACTACAGACAACACGGGCAGTATACCTGCTGCCTGGCAGAATGACTGGAACTGATCAGCTGTCAGACCCCCTTCATCTAATAGGCACTGCTCATGCATGGTTGTTTAAATATTTGGGTGGGTTTAGTGACATCTCTGAAGAGTCAAAGGGACTGTGTTTGTGTTACAGTATCCACAGTCAACCTCTATCTCCAGGAGTTCTGGGAACTGGGGTGACGCAAAACTTTTTTTGATGTGTGTATAAATAACTACTGACTATAAGTCAAAGAAGACATACAGATGTGTAGTCTGCGAATGAATGTGCATATGCATAGCAGTAGAAACAACTGTATGCAACACATACAGTGTTCAAGACTGTCACTGATACGTAATAGCCACAAACACCTAAGTCTGACGATGTAAAATAAACTGCCACAATTAGTAACAATCCTCACTATAAGTATATTTAAGGTAGTGTTAGAGGTATGGTTAAAGAACATGGCATGTTATTCAGTAGAACTATACCTTCAATGTAAACTGAAGGACATGTATAATGAGGTAGAAGACCTTAATTACTTGTAAATAAAAGTGCCAAAGCTTTGTAATCATAATACACTTTCTTATTCACATAAAATGCAAATGTATCATATACATAATTGGATACTAGAAGAAATATGTGTACTTCTGCAATTAATATTAAGATATGTAATAAAAGAGGTGATATATTTATTTATGTAAGAGTATGTGGTTTATGTGATGGGATATACTAGAATGTAAATTATGTAATGAGAATCATTAATTCGTAAATGTGCTACAAACTGTTTGTGATTAATTAAAAAGTACATGTACATGTATAACATCGATTGATGTAGCCAACTGCACAAAAAATATGCTGAAAGACTCATAAATAAACATATAAATATCGAAATATCTAGTGAAGGAGTGTTCCCAGAAAGAGTGGAAAGCTTAAAAGTGAAGCCATTATTTAAAAAATGGTGACTAGTATAAAGTAGAAAACTATTGGCCAATATTAAAGTGCGCGTCATATATCTTGGCGGCCGAGTTTAGGTTCGTTCTGCGCATCTGACGTCGCAAAACACAGTCAGCCAATGAACAGAGAACGACGTTGCCAGATCTCGACAGCAGTGCAGAGCACGGACGAGTGTCTTCAGTTTTAGAAACGTTCAGTCATAAATAAAGTAATAGAACAAAAGCAATGTCTTGATAGCAGACTTTCTTTTACAGAAAGTTTGGAAAAAGCATTCTTTATACCAATTGCTTCATATTCTATTAATTAATTAAACCAAACAAGCAATAAGACTCCTAATTCAGGCGATAGCAAGGAAAGGTGTTTGTTTCAATCTCACGAACTGCTTTTTCGCAATAAAGAACAGCGGTAATTGTTTATTTCCTATTGTACTTCGACAAAGCGTGAGTAATTCATAGTCATACCAACAGTGTTTATAAGTAGTTGCGTGAGGTGTTAGAGTCCTTATGGAGTTATACTGTTCGATGAGCTGAGGTAGCGGAATGGCTAAGGTGTTGGGCTTCCAAGTGAAAGGTTATGAGTTCAAACCTTGTGCGATGCTTGATATTTCCTTTATTTAAAAACAATATTGGAGTGCCTTACTTCACGAATTTTATTCGTTTGAATGAAATTTTTAGTGCTTTGCCTCTTCATTAACTTTTTCACTGCTGCAGACACGTGCTCCCCGCATTCCGTGCTGTGCGCGATTTTGTCATCACTGCACTTCTCGCCTGTGCAGACACATGGTGTTCCCACTGCTTTGACACACTTATCATTCGATTTCACAAAAACTATTTGGCCAAAAAATTTGATTTTTACACGTCTTCTTGCCTGATACCTTCCCCCCATAAATGACTTAATTTTGTTTTGATGTGCAGCATTAAATGTAGTAAACCATTGCACGAAATTTTGAAGAGTTTGCAGAGGTGAAAGTCCGTAGTGTATACTTTCCGTATGGTCGATTTTAGTTGCCACAATGTTGAGAATGAAATGTGGACAAGATACCTAAATTTCATATAATATTTACTGTATAACAATATCTCATTTAATTTAAGTACCACATAGGTGTCGTATGTAATATTGAGAAATATTCCGTCTTTCGCGACTGTAATAAAAGTTTTATATACACACGGCGCGTTTGGCTTTATTTTAAAGCACTTCCATCAGTGAAAGGTATGGCACATACACAATGGTATTCATGTTCTATTTCTTGTTTTTGTTCCACAGTCGTAGTTTTACCAATGGTATTGAAATATATCCCTCTTCTGCAACTGTAATAAGCGACTTATTTAGACCAGATGCGTTTCTCTCTTTTGAAGCATCATAAGAAGACTGTATTTTGTGTCCTCCATTGCCAAGTCACCTTTCGTAGTTTTGTGCTGCGGTAGCACAATATTCAACGTTTGTGTTGCCTCATCAGTGTTTTAGCAAATAAATGCTGTTTGTGTGTGCCACACACAAAATTATATTTGACGTAGCTCTGAGCACTTCACTGACAGACGGTATATTCAAGTCCTAATGTTTTTGTAAGTCCACAGTTTTGTTTAATGTATTTTGTCTACTTCCTTTTGATTGATTGAAGCGCTTTAAAATAAAGCCAAACGTGCCCAGTGTAAGTAAAACTTTTGTTACAGTCGCGAAAGGTGGAATATTTCTCAATATTACATACGACACTTATGTGGTACTTAAATTAAATGAAATATATAGGTATCTTGTCCACATTCCATTCTCAACATTGTGGCAACTAAAATCGACCATACGGAAAGTATACTCTATGGACTTTTACCTCTGCAAACTCTTCAAAATTTCGTGCAAAGGTTTACTATATTTAATGCTGCATAATAACTGCGTTGAACATCGAAACAAAATTAAGTCATTTATGGGGGGAAGGTATCAGTCAAGAAGATAGGTAAAAATCTAATTTTTGAGCCAAATAGTTTTTGTGGAATCGAATGATAAAGAGTGTCAAAGCAGTCGGAACACAATGTGTCTGCACAGGCGAGCAGTGCAGTGACAAAATTGCGCACAGCGCGGAATGCAGGGAGCACGTCTTTGTAGCAGCGAAAGGGTTAATGCGGCCGTGGTGGCTTTATTTCATGAACTGCGCGCTACCCCATACACGTAAGCTTGCGAACGATGCTATACTATGGCGCTGCTTCTATTGGCGCGTGCGTCGTGTGCAACTGGCAACGCAGCAATCTCCAGCGTCTGGGTGGGCATGCGCGAGCCGCCAAGATAAAAGAATTGAACTATAGTCCTCCCAGCATTTTCCAAAATATTAGAAAACCTGATAAAGCACAGCATCAACAGATATCTAAATGACCATAAGTTGCAAAACAGAAATAAGCATGGCTTCCAGATAAAAACACAGAAACAGCAGTGGGGTGCTACACTGAACAACAATCAAAAATCTAGAAAACGATAATAGCATAGTAGGAGTAAATTTAGATCTCTTCAAAGTATTCGATACCGTCAGTCATGGCATTCTTTCAGAAAAGTTGGATGTGTTAGGAATTCATGGGGCAGAGAAACAGTGTTTTGAATCATACCTATTAAACAGAACACAGATCGTAGGACTGGTGTCAACTTACTCCAACCACAACACAAATTTAATATCAGATGCAAAAAAGTGGAAATAGGAATACAATAAAGCAGTATTCTATGCCCAATATTGTTTCTTGTCTATATAAATAAAATCCATACTTCAGATGGTGCAGCCAATACCACTATGTTTGCAGATGATACTAGTGTCATAATAAGTGCACTAAAGCAGCTGTTTCAAACAACTACTGATCTAGTCCTAAAGAATGTCCACTCTTGATTAAATGCAAACAAGCCGACATTAATGGCAAATAAAACAAATTATATGCAATTCGAGAAAAAACCAAAATGTAAATGATGGTCTAGTTTTGGGTGTTCATACTATAGACAGAGAAGGATTCATGTTGATGAAAACTTAAATTATAACAACGATGCAGTGAAACTTTCACAGAAACTTAATTTATCTCAGAGGTCGCCAGGCTGGAATATTTTGACTACTGTCAGTCTCTTGCAACTTAGGGGATAATATTTTGGTGATTCCACTCACCCACCCACCCGCCCACCCACCCACCCACCCACACACACACACACACACACACACACACACATATATATATATATATATATATATATATATATATATATATATATATATATACCCAAATTAGCACAGCACTCCATACTCAAAAAGAACAAAAAACAGTTAAAATGGCATATAGTCATATTGGCACAAAACTTTGTAACAGACTGCCAGTCAGCATCAGAAGGTCAGAAGATGTTGTGAAAGATATAAATACAAAAAAACAAAATGTAAAAATGGTCCAGTTAACCTAACTGTAACCTACATTTGGACAATTTCCATACAATATTTATTGTCTATTGATGGATTAATAAAATAAAATAAAGATCACATCCCAATAACGAAACAATATCACCAAATCACCGATGTAGCCAAACATGCACTTAATTTAGTTAATGTCAAAGTGGTTCATATTATCCCACTGTCCTATTTTAAATCAGATGTTAAAAGGAGGTTCAAAAAGATTAGCATTTCGCTTTGGTTCTTTTAGGAAATTAATATTAAAATATCAAAATACAATGAGATTTTTGCACCTTTTTGTTACATATGAAAAGACGAATCCATCTTCTGAATAGCATATTAATAAAAGTTGAATTAATAAATATTAAATTAAAGTGTACTCTGAGTTGTTAGTCTTATTGCTGTAACCCAGATAGATATTTATCACACAATATGTACCAAATTAGAAAGAACATGACAGGTGTCAGTAACTAATTTCTCAAGTACTGTGAAACAGCAAAAGTAGTGCAGCTGTCCTTTTATATTATGTTGTTGCTTCTACACTGGCAAGCTATGAATGCATTATTAGGCATGCCGACACGTCAGGAGTGATTTATCAGGAAATGATAGTCTTTATCTTGAAAATAAATAGTGCTTGGTCTGACAGCTGATTGGGGTATGTTGCCAGAGGCGCAAAATGTCATATAAGAACATAAACATTTGATCAGTAAGTTATGTTGTCTGATTGTCATGTGTATTGTATTTCGTTTCTGAATGTATACCTGTTAATGAAAGTGGCTCAGTTAACCCCACCACATAGCTCAATTAACTTGCTGCAGTGGGTTAATTTAGTTTAGTTTTTTATTTAGTTATGTGTTCCACTGGTCAGTCTCACAGTAACTGTTATAATGTGTAATGTGTTAAGCGCATAAGAAATGCACACATGAATCAAGGTTTTGTTATGTGTTTTTGTTTTTAAAGCTTAATATTTCTATTGCCTGTCCCATTTCCTTAAATGGCAATAAATTGATGTATTATACCTATAGATTTATTTATTCCCATTCAAGAATTCATCTGTGGTATAGAAGGAGTTTTCAAGGACATATGATTTCAATTTATTTTTGAAACTATTATTGCTGTCTGTCAGGCATTTTACTTCAACAGGTAATTTATTGAAATGTTTTGCAGCAGCGTATTTTACCCCTATCTATGCCAAAGAGAAGTTAAGTAGAGGATAGTGTAAGTCTTTCTTCCTTATGGAATTATAATCATGAATGTCACTGTTATTTTTAACTGGTCCATGTTGTTGAGAACAAATTTCATTAGTGACTAAATGCGCTTTGAAACTGTTGTAAGAATTCCTAGCCTTTAAACAGATACGTACTAGATTTGCGACTATGAGCCTCACACATTATTCTAACCACTTTTTTTTAGCAGTGAATGCTTTTTACCTAAGAGTTGAGTTCCCCAAAATATTATTCTGTATGACATCAGAGAGTGAATGTATGCAAAGTATGTTAGCTTACTAACTTCTATATATATAGGCAGTTATTCTGATTGCAAAAGTTGCTGATCCTAATCGCCTTAGAAGATCCAAATATTAATTTTCCAATTAACATTTTCATCTATATGTACATCCAAAAACTTAGTATGCTCTATCCTGACTATTGACTTCTGTTGATATGTTATATTTATTGAAGGAATTGTACTCTTTGCAGCAGAAAATTTGATGTAGTGTGTTTCTTCAAAGTTCAGAGTAAGCCCATTCGCAGAACCCAATTAATAACTTTTTCCAATGACATTATTTGTATAATTTTCTATTGGAGTTTCTTTCACTGGATTAATAATGATGCTTGTATCATCGCAACCTATGTCAGTTTAGCTTCTTGTTTCGATAAGATGGGATGTCATTCATGTATATCAATATCACAAGGAGACACATAATCGAACCCTGTGGAACACCTAATGGAATTTCACCCCAGTTAGATGAAGTGGCAAACTTCCTTAAATCAACTAAATCACACAAACAAACTTTTTGCCTTCCTGTTCTGTAGATATGACATAAACGACTCACATGCTGTACCATTTGTACCATAGAATTGCAATTTCTGTAACATAATGTCATGGTTTGCACAATCAAATCCTCTGGATAAGTTACATAAATTCCTATTGGTGACATTTTACTATTTATGAGACTCTATTAAGTGGGCATTGAAATTGTATATTGTCTCAGTGCAGCAGCATTTTTGAAATCCAGACTGTGATTTACTAAGTATCTCATTACTGTTGAGAAGGCTAACCACTCTTGGATACATTATTTTCTCTGGGCAGTAATTATTGACATTTGTGGTGTACCATTTTTTGTAGAGAGGCTTGACAATGACATATTTTAACCTGTCTGGGTTAAATACCTTGAGTTAAGTGATGCATTACATAGCTGACTCAGAACATCAGCTGTAACTGCTCCACATTCTTCTAATATCTTGTTAGATATGTCATCTCCTCAAAAGAGCATTTATTTTTCAAAGATTTTATGATTTCTTCTTTTTTCACAAGAGGTTGTTAGGCGAAAATTAATCTGATTAAGATTTCTCAAAACTGACTGTTCCATGTGCTGCTTGGCCTTTTTCTTTAGAACTATTCTCACCAATTTTTTACCTACATTTAAAAATGGTTGTTAAATACATTATCTACTTGTGTACTGTTGGTTAAGATAGTCTCATTCTCTTTAATAGTAATACTATCTACCCCAGTAGTCACTTTCCCTGTCTCCCTTCTAACAAAATTCAATATTTCGTGATTTCATGACACGTTTTCTTAGTATGTTAGAATAATTTTTATAATGTAAAATTACTTCTGGTGTTTAATTAATTCTTGCTGTCTCATGCAGTTTTCTTTTTCTTTCTGAAGACACTGTAATACCTTTGGTAATCCAAGGTATCTTTGAAAACTATTTGTTGTTGCAGTTAGTAATTTTTTTGGGCAACAATGTTCAGAAAGGGATATAAATTCATCAAGAAATTTGTGGCATTTATCATTAGCGTTTGACTCATTACATACATCTTCCCAATTAACATTTCTTAAACGTTCGCTGAAGTGCTCTATAGATATCAGATTGAGCAACTTTACACTTTTACTTAGCGGTTTCTGGACTGTACACTCTGCTAGATTTTATAAGTTTATCAGTTGTGCATCATGATCTGACAATCCATTTATCACAGGGAAAGTGTGGGTCAGTTTTACATCCTATTGCTGTGCAAATACATCTATTAGAGTGCTACTATCTTCAGATGTACGTGTAGGGAAAACGATTACTAATTCTAAGTTATGTCATTAATAACACTTCTGGTTCACCACAGATTAATAACTTCTTCTTTCTGTCTGACAGAGAGCATGATGTGTAGTAAGACTTTTTTTATGAATAGGTCTGAATCTCCTAATGGGGACATGTACACTATTGCTAATATCAACACTACATTATCTAACTGTAGTTCACATGCACGAACTTTAAACTGCTGATTGAAACAGAATTTGCTTACTTTTACAATTTCTTATTTAAATCCTTGTTTTGTGTTAATGGCAACTCCTCCTCTATCCACATTAGATCTGCAGCTGTAAGTTGCTAAATTATACCTATTTATACTGACAATTTCTATCCCCACAGTTACCACTACTTTATTTTTTATTCCCCCCATGTTTTAGATGAAGTAAATTGATACTACCCTTAACTTTATCTCTAATTACAGTACATGAAGCTTCTTTTATACTATTTTTCTTGATTGTTGTCTGTCTGGAGTTTCACTTTAACCTAAAAAATCTGTCTGCCTGGTCCCCACTACCCACAGGGATCATCACTTGTGTGACTGTGGCCCTCCCTAAAATGGACCACTTGCAACTATGTTACGTTTTGGTCTCTCCTTTTGTTAACAATTAGGTCTGGTTCTTATTATTTTTTTTTCAAGCATTGACTACATGGAACCAAAATAATTATGGACTAAATATTCACTTGCTGTGAGAGATATAAATACAAAAAAATATAAAAATGGTCCAGTTAACCTAACTGTACACTAAATTACGTGTACAACTACCATATAACATCTATTGCATATGGGTGGATAAATAAAATGAAATAAAGACCACATCCCAACAGTATCACCAAACCACCAATGTTGCCACAACGTGCACTTAACTCAGTTAATGTCAAAGTGGTTCATGTTACCCCACTGTCCTATTTTACCCCATTTTACAGGAGGCTTTTAAAATAAACGTTAAAATAAATGTCTTAAATGAATGTTAAAAGGAGGCTTAAAAAGATAAGCTTTTTGCTCTGATTCCTTCAGGAATTTTAAAATATCGCTATGTAATTATACAATATTATATAATATTAAAATATCGAAATATAGTGAGATTTTTGCACCTTTTAGTTACATATGTAGAGACGATTCCATCTTCTGAACAGCATAACAATAAAAGTTAAATTAATAAATATTAAATTAAAGAGTTCTCTCAGTTGTTACTCTTATTGCTGTAACCTAGATAGATATTTAGCATACAATATGTGCCTAATTAGAAATAATGTGACAGGTGTCAGTAACTAATTTCTCTAGTACTGTGAAACAGCGAAAGTAGTGCTGCTGACCTTTTATATTATGTCGTTGCTTCGTCACTGGCAAGCTATGAGCGCAGTATCAGGCATGCTGACAAGTCACGTACGATTTATCAGGAAATATTCATTTTCCTTCTTTATTGTGACGATAGCCTTAATCTTGAAACAAAGTAGTGCTTGGTCTGATGGCTGATTGGGGTATGTTGCCAGAGATGCAAAATGTCACATCAGAACATAAACATTTGACCAGTGAGTTGTGTTGTATGATTGTCATGTGTACCGTACATTTACATTATTCTGCAAGGCAGAGTGGTTTTATAGAGAGATGGTGGGTGGAGGGTTTGGGCCGTCGTTAAGTAAAAGAGAAGCGGTACGTTTGAAGGGAGTGAGAATGGGCGGGTTTCTGCCTTAGTATAGCGCTAATATCCTCTCACTGAGTTAACCATTTTTTTATGGACTGTGGAGTATTAGATATGGTTTTGTGCTATATTTCTGTGGTCATGAACAGTGTAACCGACTCAAAAAAGCTTGAAGTAACGGTTTCGGAAACAAAACGGATCTTAAGTGGTACTAGCAGCCCAAGATTCATGTCTCACAAAAACCTTTCACATGCCCCGTACAGTTTTAATCGTTATCTGTTAAATATTGCGCCTTTCCATCATGCGAAATTTATTGTAAGTTGCTTTGACCGTGTTAAGTTCCTGAAACCAATTTTAAGAACTTTCGACCAACTACGAAAACAGTAATTACAAGATGTAAACACGTTTTACTGTGTTAGCGAAATTTTCTCTTTCATATCGGTGTTACGATGTGGACCAATTGACTTAAAAAATTATGATTTTTGCATACATTCTGTTAAATACGCCCTCCCCAAAACTTTTTCAGTTGGAATTTCATGAAATATGGAGGGTTATTGTTTAAACTTACCGAAATATAGTGTCTGCTTGCGGTATTACCCAGTTTTTTTTTTATAAATTGTTTCTCTGAGTCCAGAAAGAGTGCCTTTTTTTCCAGCTGTGTATAAATTCAACGTCTTCATTGTACATTAAGGAATTCATTGAGAAGAGTTCATTACTGCGTCTTTCACTCAGTGTTTTGTACTCCATCAATCGATCTCTGTATTCATCCGTTAACAATATACATTGTATGGATGTAGTCAATTACAATATAGTTTCTTATCTTTAATTTGTTTCAAAAACTTGGATAATAAATACATTTTATACCAGTATATATAAATATTATTTTTCCATATTCAGATATTCTTCAATGCTATAAAAACTATGTGTTACTAAAAATTGTTGAAGATCTACCTTGAATTTAAGAAATCCTTTAATTTTCTTTATTGTAGAAGGTAATGCACTAAAAAGTATTTTGAACTGGTATTTTATGTAAGCATAATAGGCACACAGCTATGATTCAGTGTTGCAACCTTCCCGAAGCATTCTTAGCACATAGCAGCATTTACTTAATTTTTTACTCAAAACATCTAGATGCTTTTCAAGTGCTCATCCACCCATATAATGAGGAATATTGTGAATGGAGCTTGTGCAATAACATAGTTCCCTAACTCAGCTTTCTCTTCTTCTAGCTTTACGTTTAATATTACTGAAATTCATCAATACTGTTTTATCCTTATTTATGATCTAAGCATTATCACTAAACCATTTTCCTGTCTCATTTATTGTCCCAGAGACACTGCTGTAGATTATCCTCAGTGTATCCTTTTATGAAAATGCTAGTGTCATCAGCGAACATCACAGTTTCTGCAACTGTCAGATGGTTTGGCAAATCGTTTATGTACATCAAGAACAAGAGGGCCTAACACAGAACCCTGGGGCACTCCATATCTAGTTTTTTGAAATCTGAAAGACACTCTTTGCCTTCATGACATATTTGTACTTTCTGCTGCCTATCAGAGAGGTAAGACTTGAAACATTTAAAGGCAAGTCCCCAGACCCCATAACATTCTAGTTTCATAATAGTCATCTCTGATTGAATCAAACGCTTTAGATAAATCTAAGACTATTTCACATCTTAATTTGTTCTTGTACAAGGCATTTAGAACCATTTTCTTAAATTGGAAGACTGCCGTTTCTGTGGATCTGTTTTTTCTAAACCCGTTTTGAGCGTTAGTCAGTGTTTTATTTTTATTCAGGAAGTGAGCTATCCTTTCATACATTACTCTTTCACTATCCTTTTTGTGAAGTGGCTTTATCATGGAGAGTTTTAGTTTTGATGAGAACACCCTTGTCCTGAAAGAAGTATTAGTAATGTCCACTAGGTGAGTATCTACACTGGTAGAACTATGTTTGATTACCTTGTCTGGAATTCCATTAATACCACAAGACATTTTATTTTTTAGTTTATTAGTAGCATTTGTAACTTCACATTCTGTTACTGGGTAGTCTTTTCACAAGTTGGTACTTTTATGTTTTTGTTGTTTGAATTGCACAGACTTTTAATTAGGTTCGGTGCTATGTTCACATAATGTTCATTGAATATATTGGCTACCTGTTGATCATCTTCTATCACTTTACCCTCACTTTTAATTTTGAAATTATGAGTCTTGGTTTTACGCTTTCCCATTGTTTATAACATTCCAATTCGATTTTGATTTATTGCTTCCCTTATTAATGTATGTATCATTGCTTAGCCATTTTTCTGCCTTTAAAACTTTCCTATAGACCCTTCTATATTTACTGTAGTATGGTTTTATTGTTGTATTTATTTTAGCATGTTTGCTTAGGTTTCTAAGGGTGGTTGCTGATTTTTTTTTTTTAAATCCCTTGTGTTACCCCATGTGTTTGTCTTCTCACTGACTTTAATTCTTTGTGACAGGAATGCTCCATTGTAGCAGTATTTATAATCAGTGAGAAAACTGTCATACTTTCTGTCTGCAATATCAGTTTGTTCTATGCCCCACTGCACCCTTTTTAGCATACAATTAAATACCCTTACGTCATTTGCATTAACAAGTCTTCTTTGTACGTATTTTTCAGTGACTGTGTGTTTCTTATTGTTCTCATTTAAAGCCATATGGTCAGAAAAGCCCGTATCTGTTACTTCAACATTGTACTCACAGCTTTGTTTGTTGGTAAATATCTGATAGTGTTGTTTCAGACCCATCCCCATATCTTGTAATTTCCTGCACTGTAGGTTGCATGTTGTACGTGTTAAACAGATTCAATAATTGTATCTTGTTCGTATTACTTTTGTTATAATTAATGTTAAAGTCACCAAGAACTATTGTGCATTTTGACCTGCCTCTCAATTCATTTAAAAGAACATTTATATAATAAGAATTGGGTAAAGTAATCTAATGGGAACCTATAGATGCAAGCAATGATAGTTTGACAGTCTGTAAGTTCGCAAATACAACATTCAAAATATTTTTCTGCGCACTTCACCTTGCTAAGTTTTACCTCTGTATATCACATAATGTAGGAGAAACTGCAGTGTTCTCAAACAAGTTAATGAATAGGTTAGTTAAAAAACGTAAAATATGTAGCTATTAGATGCTTTGTTAATTGGTATAATTGTTGTTGGTCTGCATTAATCTTACTTTGTACTTGGAATGTCTGAAAAATAACGTGTTGTATCAATATAAAGGAAGGCAACTTTATCACTAATCAACAGTTGTTTTACCTGCTACCATGTTATCTTTATTTAATTAAAATGGGAAATGGATCGTATTTTACTAGTAATTGAAATAGGAACAACAACAACAACAGCTTTAACACACAAATGTATCAATCCTGTTAAAAATGCCTCTCCATAAGTGGTTAACAATTAGGCGCAGTTTTTCTTATAATTTCATCCTTTGTATTGTATATTGGTCTGAAACTGTATGGATAACAGTAACATATTCAGCCAAAGAACATATATTAATATACTGTTAAACTGCTATTGGACCATTTATTTATACTTGAAAGTAGGCCCTACTTGCACAAATTGTAACTGGAGTTACGAACTATTTTACTTTGAATCGTCTGAATTTCAATGGATTCGTGAAATTCACTGTTATACTGTAAGCTACTTGTGGAGGACTTTCGTAACAGGAAGCTAATTTGGAACTAACACAATCACTTAAGAGGATGTTTGGTCTTTTCAGTCATTCCAGTATTTAAGTTTCCCAAACAGTCAGAAGCATCAGTGTAAAGGTCATTCTGGTTTTGAAAATAATGTCTTGAAGGTATGTGATGTTCCTTCAGAATTCTTCCGGTGAACTGCTATCAGATGTTTTTGCCCAGTCCAAGCTGCATGCAGTCGTTTCATGTTACACATTTGACTAAGGGTCATTCATGGTCGGAGGGACATTTTACTGGAAGTTGTAAAGTGGTAAAATTATTGTTAATTTATTCTTGCACTGTTGTCTACACTACATTCTTCTTGCCAACAATGAAATTTTTGGTGAGAATGGATTTTGTATAAGGTTATAACTCCAAGAAGATAGTGCTACTTCTTGTGATTATTCCATCATTTTCTTTGTTTTCAAGGCATGGTTTTGACAATTTAATAGTAGTATTTTAATGAAAATGTATAAGAATTATTTTACTTACATTTTAATGTACAAAATAAAATGAGAAGACTGCACTGCGGTACTAATAGTCAAACTATAGAAGCTTTAGAAAATATTATCATCGTCATCTTGTGTCTAAAGACAGGTTTGATGCATCCTTTTAGGCTGCTATATCCTGTGCAAGGCTCTTTATCTCTGAGTAAGGAATCCTACTGAATCTGCTTGCTGTATTTCTCTCTTGGTCTCCCTCTACCTTCTACAGTTTTTGCCCTTCTCCATCCTCCACCCTTTTCCCATTTCTCTGAAATGTGATCCCTTGATGTCTCAGAATGTGTCCTATCAACCAATCCCTCCTCATAAAGTTGTTACAAATTCCTTTCCTCCCCAGTTCTTTTTAGTGCCTCCTAATTAGTTACAGGGTCTATCTGTCCATCTACTTATCTAATTGTGACCTGTTTCTGTAGCACCAGATTTAGAAAGTGTTGATTCTCTCCTTGCCTAAACTGTTTATTGTCCATGTTTCATTTTCATACATGGCTACGCTCCAAACAAAGAAAGGTGACAAAAAGAGAGATGTCAGTAACCACTGACCTGTTTCACTACTGACATCATTTTCTAAATTTTTGAGAAGGTGATGTATTCTAGGATAGTATCTCACCTTCCAACAATTAATATCTTCAGCAAATTGCGGTCTGGGTTTTGGAAGGATAGTTGTACTGAGAAAGAGAGATCTGTGTACACTCACCGGATTTTATGATTGCATTAAATAATACAACAGCACTGGTTGGTATTTTCTACCGCTGGGTCAATGGAAGCAACAGATTCCACACAGTAGCTTCAACCTGTGATGTAATGGTAGTGGTGTGTGTGGTATCACTACGGCACGGTGTTTTTGAGTTGGTTCTGTTTGTAGGCGTTGTTGAATTTTATGATGCGCCTCTGGTGTTGGATGTGGACGTGCATAGTTTAACGTGTGGTGTTCGGTTCATTTGATTTGAATTTTGGTTGTCGTTGTGCTAAAGTGGTTTCGAGTTTAGGTAGTTGATGCGGTAACGTTTTGTTATTTGTTTTGGTTATTCTATGTCTGTTGTATATTTATAGTAGGTTAGTTGTGTTTTAATTCATGAAGTGAATATGGAGTATTTGGGTATCTCTAAATTGTTGGAGTTTTTGTTTCCACTTTCTGGAGTTGTCGGTGTTAGTTTTTTGGTATCGATAGCTGTGGTTAAGCTATAAAGGTAAGGAGAATTTCAGATTCCACCTTTCAGCGATGTAGGTGTTGGGGTTGAATTATATAGGTAAAGGGAAATGTCAGATTCCTGTGGTTTTCTTGGTGTTGCGGAATGTTGTAATTTAATTTTTTTATATCATTTGTTTTAGGATGGTGTGGTGGTCTTTTTTATTATTACATCTTTACCATGTCCCCCCCCTCCCCAACTCCCAAATTTCCATGGTTGTCCCATTAGCTTCATTTTACTTTTGGTGTGAGACATTATTGTTTTATTTTTATTTTTGTTAGTGTGTGAATGTAGTGATGCCATCATCAGTTTTGTATATCCTGCAACTAGCCATTTCTGCCATATTGGTGACATCATCTGTCAAAGCAGATGAATAGAATTGGACACTTTTGTAATGCCCCGTGGCCTATCTTGTGTGAATTACAGTATTCTCGCAGATAAATTGAAGTTTCATGGGATTGATGATACATAGCCAACCAATGGATAATATCATCGAACAAAAAAAAAAAAAAAATGCAGGAAGTTGTACTTAGTAATTCAACCAAGTCTGGGGTCATAATGCTGACTGGGGAGAAGAAATATCGCTGCGGTTCCCTGATGCTCAGTCTTAGGTGAGCTATTGGTCTTCGTATCTACACCTACATCTATACTCCACAAACCACAATGAGGTGCTTGGCATAGCGTATATCCCATTGTACGAGTTATTAGGGCTGCTTCCCATTCCATTCAAGTATGGAGTGCAAGAAGAATGATTGTTTTAATGGCTTCGTGCCTGCTGTAGGTATCCTTATCTTATTCTTATGATGCCTGTGTGAGAGAAATGTAGGGTACTGTAATGTATTAGTAGAGTTGTCATTTAAAGCGGGTTGTTGAAACTTTGTGAATAGATTTTCTTGGGGTTTTTGAGCCCTGCAGTTTAATTCCTTCAGAATCTGTGACATTCCGCCACAGATGAAACATATATGTGACCATTCATAAGGCCCTTCCTTGTATGTGTTAAATATCCCCTGTTCGTCTTATGTTGTATGGGTCCCGCACACTTCAACAATATTCTAGAACCAATCGCAAGAGTTATTTGTAAGTAATATGTTTTGTAGACTGATTGCGTTTCCCCAGTATTCCACCAATAAACTGAAGTTTACTGCTTGTTTTTTCCATGACTGAAGCTGTGTGATCATTCTGTTTCATATCCCAAGTGTTACATCCATGTAGTTGTATGAGTTGGCTGATTCCAACAATGACTATTGTCATCGAATACTAGGTTTTTTGTTTTGTGAAGTGCACAATTTTACAAGTCTGAACATTGAAAACAAGTTGTCAGCCTCTGCACCACTTTGAAATCTTTCAAAGATCTGACTGAATATTTGTGTACTTTCTTTCTGACAGTACTTCATTATAGATAACTGCATCATCTGCAAAAAGTCAGAGGTTACTACTAATGTTGTCCGCAAGGTCCTTAATATATAACATGAACAGCAAGAATGTCAACACACTTCCCTGGGGCACATCTGAAGTTAATTCTACATATGACGAAGACTGTCCATCCAAGATAACATGCTGCGTCCTCCCTGTCAAAAGGTCCTCAGTCCAATTATAAAATTCGTTTGAAACCACATATGATGGTACTTCAACAATAAGCATAGATGTACCAGTGAGTCAAATGTTTTTCGGAAATAGACACATACTGCATCTTCCTGACTGGCTTGATCCAGAGCTATCAGTGTATCATGTGACACAAGTGCGAGTTGGGTTTCACATTGTCAATGCTTTCTGAAACCTTGCTGGTTGGCACTGATGAGGTATATGTAAATAATCTTCCATGTAACCGATGAAAGCAGAATAAGTTCTTTTTGGAGACAACATTAGTATTGTAATGAATCCAAGCATAGATACAGAAACAGAATAAATGATTAGCAAAATTCTTAATAGTGCCATTGACTTGTTTCTGCGAATGGCCTCGTCCTCAGTTTTAAAAAGACACAGCATACTCAGTTCTGCACATCTAGAGGTGCTACACCAGAGATAAGTGCAAGACATGGTGAGGAAATTAAAAATAGGGTGTAAACTTCAGCATTATTGGGTGTCAATACTGATGAGAATTTAAATAGGAAAAAATGCGTTTTGGATCTCCTAAAACAACTGAGTTCAGCCACATTTGCACTTAGTCATTGCAAATCGTGGGGAGAGACAAATCATTAAGATGACGTGTTTTGTGTATTTCCATTCAATAATGTCGTAGTGAATAATGTTCCGGGGAAATTCGGATAAGAAAGAAAATCTTCGTTGCACAAAAAGATGCAGAAAGAATGTGTGATGCTCACCCACGATCATCTTGTAGACATCTGTTTAAGGAGTTGGACATTCTGACTACTGCTTCATAGTATATTTGTATTCCCTCGAAGTTTGTCTTAAATAATTCACTACAGTTCAAAAAGAGTAATGATGTACATAATTACAATACCTGAAGGAAAAACAGCATTCATTACTCCACTTTAAGATTGTCTTTAGCACAATAAGGGGTGCACAATGATGCAACAAAAATTTTTGATCTCTTTCCAAGTGATATAAAATGTCTGACAGACAGCAGGGTAAATTTGGAAACAAGCTGTGAAAGTTTCTCCGTGACAGATCCATCTATTCTGTAGAAGCATTTCTGTTACTGTAATGTGTAAAAGGTGGTGGGTAGGAATTACTGACTGGCATCATATGATATCTTTTTGTTCTTTTTGGAAAAAGAATTAGAAACTCTCAGAATGTAAACTTGTGTACAAATTAATTTGTGATGTAAATGTAAAATGACTCATTCCTCATCAGTACATCCTATTGTGCAAAATGAAAGTGACTTGCTAATTAATTTCCTTCCTAATAGTCAAATCTATATTTGATAACAAATTGCAAAACTCATCTACTACTTTGTGTCTCATTTCCTTACCAAATTTTCTCAACGTCACATGATATAATTAGACTGCCTTCAGTTATCCTTGTTTTGCATTTGTTGTTGATCATATCATATCCCCATTTCAAGATTAGATTAGATTAGATACAGAGTTCGTTCTATAGACCAAGAAAGAAAATGATTCTTGTGGTTGTGGAAGACGTCAAATTATAACACAGAAAACATAGAACATTTGACTATAATACTCACTTCTCTGATCATTTATCAAGAGATGGTCAAAATATGTGAATACGTTACACTAAACTGGAACTGCTAATATTTACAGAATTAATCAAATGTCAGAATGGAACACAGTCTTTCAAACTCTGTTTAATCTGTGCTTTATCTGAAACCAAGTTTTTAATGGTTGCTGGTAGTTCATTGAAAATGTATGTTCCTGAATATTGGACCCTGTTTTGGACCAAAGTAAGAGATTTTATATCTTTATGTAGATTGTTCTTATTCCTAGTATTGATTTGCAACAAATTTCAATAAGGAATAAATATACTGAGAAGCAGTGGTTAGAACAGTCTGTTCCTGGCATTGATTTGTAAATGATGAGCTTGAAATGAGTTTATTACATGCTTCCGCACTTTAAAAACTTTTGCTTGTTTGATGAGTTACCCCAAATATGATCCCATATGACATAATAGAATGAAAGTAAGCAAAGTATATATATCTCCTACATCTGACATCACTTGTGTGCCAAATATAGAGTTATTTAGGCATGTCAGTAATTCAGTGGTATTTGCTTCCCTTCCGACTTTATTTTAGAGTTGTAATCCCAGAAATTTAACAATGTCAACCTCTTCCAACTGCAAGTCTTCATATGTTATACACATGCTGCAAGGAAATCTCACACAGGTTCTGAATTGCAAATAGTGCATTTTTTCAAAGATCAGCAACAGTGAATTAGCTTTAAACCATTTATTAATGTAAGTGAAAATTTGATTAGCAGTCATTTCTAAATCTGTACTCGACTTGGTATTTATTGCAATGTTCGCATATTGCAATGTTCGCATCATCTGCAAACAAAACAAACTTACCTGGCAGTGTTACATGCGAGACATCATTAATGTACACAAGAAAAAGCAGTGGATCCAAGATGGAACATTGAGGAACATCACATGTAGTTAATTCCCAATCAGATGAAGACTCATTGCTTACTCAAGACATTGTCCATTCATTTCAGCTTTTCTTCAGAGTCCTTTGCTGTCTCTGACAGAATTACGATGTCATCGGGGAACCTCAAAGGATTTATTTCTTCTCCCTGAACTTCAGCAAGGAGAGCTGCATCAAACCAGTTGCAGGACTGAAGACAACAACAACAACAACCTGAACTTCAATTCCTTCTCCAAATGTTTCTTTGGTTTCCTTTACTGCTTGGTCAGTGTACAATTTGGACTGCTTCCCTTTAACATCTCTCGACTCTTATAACTACAGTCTGGTTTTTGTAAAAGTTGTATATAACCAGTTGCTCCCTGTATTTGACCCCTGCTACCTTCAGAATTTTGAAGCGAGTATTCCAGACAACATTGTCAAAAGCTTTCTCCAAGTCTACAAATGCTATAAACACATCTTCTAAGAGAAGTTGTAGGGTTAGTATTTCCTCATGTATTCCTACATTTCTCCAGAATCCAAACTGACCTTTACTGAGTTTGGTTTCTACAAGTTCTTCATTCTTCTGTAAAGAATTCATATTAGTATTTTGCAGCCATGACATGCTAAACTGTTATATCAGTAATTTTCACATCTGTCTCGACCTGCTTTCTCTCCAATTGAAAATATTACGTTCTTCTTGAAATCTGAGGGTATTTTGCGTACTGGGTAGAAGAATTTTGTCATGGCTGGCACTTGCAAGGCTGTCACTAGTTCTGACAGAACGTGGTCAATGCCTAGGGCCTTGTTTAGACGTAAGTCTTTAAGAGCTCTGTCAAATTATTCTCCCCCTGCAGATCCAGGGGTAAGAATAGGCCGTAGGTATTCCTGCCTGTCGTAAGAGGCGACTAAAAGGAGTCTTACACCTTTCAGCCTTAATGTGATGGTCCCCTGTAGGGTCTGACCTCAATTCTTCAAAATTTTTCCGAAAAGTGAGCTAATTCGGGAAGGGCACCTTACACAATGCATCGTGTCCATCGTGCCTTGAGATCTGTAGCCCGCTTTCTTGTCGGCGCATTCCAGTCCTGCTCATTCTCCATCTCTTGGGCAAGGACACCTTCTTAGGTGTGTTTACCACCATGCACCATGCAGTGTCACTTTGTGCCAACGATGACCATGGACTTGTTCCAGCACAGTAGCCAGACCGTTGTGGTGGGGCCGCCATGTACCCTGTTGGTTGTAGCCCCCTGACAACATAGGGATTCCTCTGCTGATGGCTGCACTGTTAACTCCCCACGTATGCCAAGGAGTAGATGCCTGTCACCCTGGGACATCGGGACTCCCAGCAGTGACCATACTGCCAGGTGGCCTTTGCTGCGGCTGGCTGGCACCCGTGGGGAGGCCCCCTGGTCTGAGTGGGTGGCATTAGGGCGGATGATGCACGATGAACTGTACCACATGCTCACACTGGTGATCAAACACCAGCAGTCTCTAAGCGTTCTAAGTCTCAGTACAATGTAAGGAAGTACGACCCTAAATCATTGGCTTCCCTGGCCACACCATAGGAGGAACACCATGCTAAGGATGGCAGCGAACCTTATTCACTCTGGTACCTCGTATGTACAAGAACTGACGGGGACTCCTTTGTTTTGATGAAGCCACAGTTTTTTGTAGACCATTTAGAAGACAAGTGCGGTCGGGGTCAGTCTTGATAAAAACAGCATCCTTTGCCCAGTCAAGAGGATTACTCACTTGTGACAAGCTGGGGGATGTTCCATTACCGTCACACCCCATAAGAGCTTAAATATGGTCCAGGGTATTATATTTCACAGGGACCTTCTTTTGCAGTCTGACAATGAGCTGCATGCAAACTTAGTGATGGGGCATTCATTTTGTCCGGTGCGTCCATCGGGGTCCGAGGGGTAATCAGGTTGCCACCAGTGCCTTCCTTTTGGCCTTCTAGGAGGACCCATTGCCCAAGAATGTCAAGGTGGTGGTCTATTGCGTGATGTAAAGCCATGTATCCCTCCCCCTATGTGGTGCTTTAAGTGCTGGAAGTTCGACCATTTGTCTTCCCGCTGGACTTCCAGCGTCACATGTCGAGATTGTGGGTGTCCATCACATCCCAATAATCCATGTGCCCCGCCTCCTATCTGTGTCAACTGCGGAGAGCATCTATCCTCTTGGTCACCAGACTGCAGGATTTTACAGCGCCAAAGGGAAATCGTGGAATAAAAGACCCTAGACCGACTGACACCTACACTGAGGCTAAGAGGAAATTTGAGCATCTACATCCTGTGGCTATGACCACCTCTTAAGCCCCTGCTATGAGAATAGTTGTAGCCGCATCCGTTCTGCGAATTCCGGTTGGCTCTCAGAGCCGGAAGACTACACCTGCCCCCTTGATGGTGGGGGCATTTCCCTTCCTGTTGCTCCCACACCACCTACCTTGGGAGCACTGCCCCCCCCCCCCCCTTCACCCCCTCAACCATCAGGGACACCTGTCCCCACTTCCCAGCCGGAGAAGTTTGAATCTTCTTCTTCTTCTTCACCTCTCACTAGGAAGGGGTCCCTTGGGTCACTCCCTTCTCAAGTTTCTGCTAGTGGGAAAGATTACTCCCACCAGTGGCTGAAGTGCCCAAAAGTAGCTAGTCATAGGGCTTCGCGATCATCCTCAGTCCCGTAGACTGAACCAGTGAAATCCTCCCAGCCAGAGAAACCCAAGGAGTAGTGAGAGAAATCCAAAAAGAAGACCCCCTAAGGCCAAGGGATTTGCGGTTGCACCCACACCACCACTACCAACAAGCTTTGCTCCTAAGGATGAGATGGAGATTCTGGAGTCTGTTGAGGACCCAGATCTCGCCTGACCCACAGATACCATGGATACAGACTGCTCAGGAAATAAATTGGTGGCTGCAGGTGACCCTGAGGCGTAAATTGCCTCATCGAATGTTCCATGCCTTCTCAGCCTCTTGATCACGTCATGCTCTAGTGGAGTTGGGGTGGTTTTTTCCACTGCCTGGCTCAGCTACTGCAACTGTTTAGCTTGACACCCTCTTTCTGCATTGCCCTCCAGGAAACCTGGTTCCCAGCAATGCAGAACCCTGCCCTCTGCAGCTATAACGGATATTACAGGAACAATAGTGACAACAATCGAGTGTGAGGTGGAGATTGTGTCAATGTTCTCAACTCGGTATGTAGTGAACCTTGCCCCTTCAAACCTCTCTTGAAGCTGTGGCCGTCAGGATAAGGATGACGCAGAAAATAACTGCCTGCAACATATATCTTCCTCCAGATGGTGCAGTACCCCTGAACGCATTGGCTGCACTGATTGATCAACTCCCTAAACCTTTCCTACTTCTGGGGGATTTTAATGCCTGTAATGGCACCGTGCTCATTGGCCGAGGCAGAGAGATCAAAAATGTACTGTCACAACTCAACCTCTGCCTCTTAAATACAGGTGCCCCCACACATTTCAGTCTGGCACATGGCACATATTTGGCTATTGATCTCTTCAGTTTGCAGACCTGGCCTTCTTCCATGTATCCACTGGAGAGCACATTATGACATGTGTGTTAGTGACCACTTCCTTACCTTCCTGTCACTCCCCCAGCATCAGGCGCACGGAGGCCTGCCCAGATGGGCTTTAAGTTATGCGGACTGGGAAATTTTCACCTCTGCTGTCACTGTTGAATCTCCCTCACATGGTAATATTGATGTGATGGTTGAGTAGGTGAGTACAACTATCATTTCTGCAGCAGAAAACGCGATCCCTCACTCTTCAGGGTGCCCACGGCGAAAGGCAGTCCCTTGGTGGTCACCAGAAGTCGATGAAGCAATTAAGAAGCGTCGGCGAGCTCTTTAGTGGCGTAAGCGGCACCCTTCCCTGGAGCACCTCATAGCCTTTAAACGGCTCCGTGCCCACGTTCGCCAACTTCCCAAACGACGGAAGCAGAAGTGCTGGTCGAGACATGTCTCGACTATTGTGTGTCATAAATCACCTTCTCAAGTCTGGGCAGAGATCAAACGTGTTTTCGGGTACCAGACCCCAACAGGTGTTCCCGGTGTTACCATAAATGGCGTGTTTTCTATCAACGCAAATGCGATTGCTGAGCACTTTGCTTGAGCCTCTGCATCGGAGAATTACCCCCAGCCTTTCGCACTCTCAAATGGCG
This sequence comes from Schistocerca americana, assembly GCF_021461395.2. Taxonomy (NCBI): domain Eukaryota; kingdom Metazoa; phylum Arthropoda; class Insecta; order Orthoptera; family Acrididae; genus Schistocerca; species Schistocerca americana. Next base: position 946,579,952 of record NC_060119.1, read on the forward strand.
GCTGGAAGAGAAAGTGATTTTGTTCACTACACATGACAGTGAATCCTATAATGCCCCATTTACAGAGTGGGAGCTCATCAATGCCCTTGCACATTGCCCTGACACAGCTCCTGGGCCTGACCAGATCCACAGTCAGCTGATTAAACGTCTCTCATCTGACTACAAGCAACATATGCTTGTGATCTTCAACTGTATCTAGTGCGATGACATCCTTCCATCGCAATGGTGGGATAGCGCCATCATTCCGGTGCTCAGTCCCGCTAAAAAACCGCTTGATGTGGATAGCTATCGGCCCATCAGCCTCACCAACGTTGTTTGTAGGCTGCTGGAACGTATGGTGTGTTGGCAGTTGGTTTGGGTCCTGGAGTCACGTGGCCTACTGGCTCCATGTCAGGGAGGCTTCCGCCAGCATCACTCTACCACTGATAATCTTGAGTCCTTAGAGTCTGTCATCTGCACAGCCTTTTCCAGATGCCAACACTTGGCTGCTGTCTTTTTTGATTTACAAAAAGCGTATGACATGACCTGGCGACATTGTATCCTTGCCACATTATATGGGTGGGTTCTCAGAGACCCACTCCCGTTTTTTATCCAAAACGTCCTGTTGCTCTGTACTTTCTGTGTCCAAGTTGGTGCCTTTCACAGTTCCATCCATATCCAGGAGATTGCAGTCCCACAGGGCTCCGTATTGAATGCGTCTATTTTTAGTGGCCATTAACAGTCTAGAGGCAGCTGTAGGGCCATAAGTCTCGCCTTCTCTATATGCGGATGACTTCTGCATTTCTTACTGCACCTCCAGTACTGGTGTTGCTGCGCGGCCCCTACTGGGAGCCATTCACAGGGCGGTATCATGTGCTCTAGCCCATGGCTTCCAGTTCTCAGGCGCGAAGTCGTTTGTCGTGCACTTCTGTAGATGTTGTACCATTCATCCGGAACCAGAACTTTATCTTACTGACGATCAACTCACTGTAGTGGAGGCATATCGATTCTTAGGACAGGTTTTTGATGCCAGATTGACTTGGCTGCCTCATCTCTGTCAGCTTAAGCAGAAATGCTGACAGCACCTCAATGCCCTCCGCTGCCTGAGCAACACCAACTGGGGTGCAGATCGCTCTAAGCTGCTGCAGCTCTACAGAGCCCTTGTTCAATTCCATCTTGACTATGGGAGTGTGGTTTATGGTTTGGCAGCGCTGTCGGCGTTGCGTTTACTCGAACCAGTTCACCACTGTGGCGTTCACCTAGCGACTGGTTCTTTTAGAACGAGTCTGGTGGCTAGTGTCCTGGTGGAGGCCGGAGTCCCTCCATTGAAGGTGCACAACTGCTCGCTAGTTACATTGCACATGTTCATAGTTCTGCGCATCCAAATTATCGTCACCCACATCGGCGACCCAGGTGAGGGCTAATGATTGTGGTTCGCGTGCGTTCCCTTCTGTCTGAACTGGAGTCCTTCCCTCTACCACCTCTGCTTGAGGTCCATTCACATACAGCTCGATGATGTACACCTAGGCTACCGCTTTGCCTGAACCTTCCACATGGCCCTAAGGACTTAATGTACCGGGGCCATGAAGTGGTTTGCACCGATAGCTCAATGGCTGATGGTCATGTTGGCTTTGCATATGTTCATGGAGGACATATAGAACAGCACTCCTTGGCCAGTGGCTGCAGTGTTTTCACTGCAGAGCTGGCAGCCATATTTCGTTCTCTTGAGCACGTCTGCTCATTCCCAGGCGAGTAATTTCTCCTGTGTACTGACTACTGACTCCTTGAGCAGCCTGCAAGCTATCGACCAGTGCTACCCTTGTCATCCTTTGGTAGCGACCATCCAAGAGTCCATGTATGCCCTGGAACAGTTCAGTCGTTTGATGGTGTTTGTCTGGACCTCAGGTCACGTCAGAATCCCAGGCAACAAACTTACCGACAGGCTGGTCTAACAGGCTATGCGGAAACCGGTTCTGGAGATAGGCACCTCTGAACCTGACCTGCATTCTGACTTATGCCGCAGGGTTTTTCGGCTTTGGGAGACGGAATGGCATAACAGTACGCACAACAAACTGTGTGTCACTAAGGAGACTACAAATGTGTGGAAGCCTTCCATGCGGGCCTTTTGCAGGGAGTCAGATGTCCTCTGCCGACTCTGTATTGGCCACGCTTGTGCGACCCACAGTTACCTCTTATGCCATGAAGACTCGCCTCAGTGTCGGTGCGGTGCCCAGTTGACAGTGGCCCATCTTCTGGTGCACTGTCCCACTTTGACTGCCCTGCGATGAAATCTTGGGTTACCAGACTCGTTGCCGCTAATTTTATCTGACGTTTTATTCGTGAGGGTGGGTTTTATCATTTGATTTAAGTTTTAGCACATGTCCGTTGTCTCTGTGTTCTCCAACCTTGTGCTTTTAGGGTGGAGGTTTGAATGTGTTGCAGAGTGGCTGGCTTCTCCTTTTTATTTTCATGGCCAGCCAGCCATGGTCTTCTGCTTTGTTGTTTTTACTCTCTTCATCTCGTTCCTGTGGTTTTTTTGTTCCTCTTTTGCCCATTTACACGTTTGTTGCCCTTCATCATTCTTGTGATTTTTTTTCCTTTCATTCTGTTTCGTGTTGTCAGTCTAGTTTGTTTCATTCTCACACTTGTGGCATTGTTTTATTCAGAACAAGGGACTGATGAGCTCATAGTTTGGTCCCTTCCTCCCTCTTTTAATCCAACCAACCAATCAAATTCTTCTTGCAGTATCATGTATTCCATTTCATCTTCATGTACATCCTCTTCCATTTCTATAATATTTCCTGCTAGTTCATCTTTCTTATGTAGATACTCTATATACTCCTTCCATCTATCGGCTTCCCTACTTTGCTTAGGATTAGTTTTCCATCTGATCTCTTGATATTCACACAGCTGCTTTTCTTTTCTCCGAAGGGCTCTTTAATTTTCCTGCAAGTCTGTTTTCCGTAGTGATATATGCTTCTAGATCCTTACATTTGTCCTCTAACCATTCCTGCTTGTTGTTGTTGTTGTTGTTGTGGTGGTCTTCAGTCCTGAGACTGGTTTGATGCAGCTCTCCATGCTAATCTATCCTGTGCAAGCTCCTTCATCTTCCAGTACCTACTGCAACTTACATCCTTCTGAATCTGCTTAGTGTATTCATCTCTTTGTCTCCCTCTATGATTTTTACCCTCCACGTTGCCCTCCAATGCTAAATTTGTGATCCCTTGATGCCTCAGGACATGTCCTACCAACCGATCCCTTCTTCTAGTCAACTTGTGACACAAACTTCTCCCCAATCCTATTCAGTACCTCCTCATTAGTTATGTGATCTACCCATCTAATCTTCAACATTCTTCTGTAGCACCACATTTCGAAAGCTTCCATTCTCTTCTTGTCCAAACTATTTATTGTCCATGTTTCACTTCCATACATGGCTACACTCCATACAAATACTTTCAGAAACGACTTCCTGACACTTAAATCTATACTCTATGTTAACAAATTTCTCTTCTTCAGAAACGCTTTCCTTGCCATTGCCAGTCTACATTTTATATCCTCTCTACTTCGACCATCATCAGTTATTTTGATCCTCAAATAGCAAAACTCCTTTACTACTTTCAGTGTCTCATTTCCTAATCTAATTCCCTCAGCATCACCCGACTTCATTCGACTACATTCCATTATCCTCGTTTCGCTTTTGTTGATGTTCATCATATATCCTCCTTTCAAGACACTGTCCATTCCGTTCAACTGCTCTTCCAAGTCCTTTGCTGTCTCTGACAGAATTACAATGTCATCGGCGAACCTCAAAGTTTTTATTTCTTCTCCATGGATTTTAATACCTACTCCAAATTTTTCTTTTGTTTCCTTTACTGCTTGCTCAATATACAGATTGAACAACATCGGGGAGAGGCTACAACCCTGTCTCACTCCCTTCCCAACCACTGCTTCCCTTTCATGCCCCTCGACTCTTATAACTGCCATCTCGTTTCTGTACAAATTGTAAATAGCCTTTCGCTCCCTGTATTTTACCCTTGCCACCTTCAGAATTTGAGAGAGAGTATTCCAGTCAACATTGCTTAGCCATTTTCATTCCTTTCCCCAGCCGATGTTCACCAATTTTTCCATCTCTATCAGTTCCTACTATTAAATTGGAGTCCCCCATCAAAATTAAATTTTTGTCTGCTGTTACTATCTAAATAATTTCTTTTGTCTAGTCGGACACTTTTTCAGTCTCTTCATCTGTGGTGGGTGTGGACTTTGCATATCTTGTCTAAGGTATCTTCCTGTCACTGCCCCAGCATCAGGCCCACGGGCGCCTGCCCAAATGGGCTTTAAGTATGGTGGACTTAGAAACTTTCACCTCTGCTGTCACTGTTGAATGTCCCCCACACGGGAACATCAATGCGATGGTTGAGCAGGTGACTACAACAATTGTCTGCGGCAGAAACCGCGATCCCTCGCTCTTCAGGGTGCCCCTGGCGTAAGGCAGTTCCTTGGTGGTCATGGTCACCAGAAGTCGCTGAAGCAATTAAGGAGTGTCGGCGAGCTCTACAGCTGCATAAGTGGCACCCTTCCCTGGAGCACCTCATAGCCTTTAAACGGCTCTGTGCCCACGTTTGCCAACTTCCCAAACGACGGAAGCAGAAGTGCTGGTCGAGATATGTCTCGACAATTGGGTGCCATATATCACCTTCCCAAGTCTGGGCAAAGATTAATGTGTTGGGTACCAGACCCCAGCAAGTGTTCCCGGTGTTACCATAAATGCCGTGTTATCTATCAACGCAAATGCGATTGCTGAGCACTTTGCTCGAGCCTCTGCATTGGAGAATTACCCCCAGCCTTTCACACTCTCAAACGGTGGCTGGAAGGGTATGTGATTTTGTTCACTACACATGCCACAGTGAATCCTATAATGCCCCATTTACAGAGTGGGAGCTCCTCAGTGCCCTTGCACATTGCCCTGACACAGCTCCTGGGCCTGATCGGATCCACAGTCAGCTGAGTAAACATCTCTCATCTGACTAAAAGCGACATATCCTTGTTATCTTCAACTGTATCTGGTGCGATGGCATCCTTCCATCGCAATGGTGGCATAGCACCATCATTCCGGTGCTCAAACCCAGTAAAAACTCACTTGATGTGGATAGCTATTGACCCATCAGCCTCACCAACGTTGTTTGTGTAGGCTGCTGGAATGTATGGTGTGTCGGCGGTTGGTTTGGGTCCTGGATTCACTTGGCCTACTGGCTCCATGCGAGGGCGGCTTCCACCAGGGTTGCTCTAACACTGATAATTTTGTGTCCCTTGAGTTTGCCATCTGAACAGCCTATTCCAGATGCTCACACCTATTTGCTATCTTTTTTTCTTACGTAAAGCATAAGACACAACTTGGTGACATCATACCCTTGCTACTTGTATGAGTGGGATCTCCATTTTTTTTTTTTTCAAAACTTCCTGTCGCTCTGTACTTTCTGTGTCCAAGTTGGTGCCTCCCATAGTTCCATCCATATCCAGGAGAATGGAGTCCCGCAGGGCTCTGTTTTGGGTGTCCCTCTATTTTTAGTGGCCATTAACAGTCTAGCAGCAGCTGTCAGGCCATCCATCTCGCTTTATCTGTATGCAGATGACTTCTGCATTTTATACTGCTGCTCCAGTACTGGTGTTGCTGAGAGTCGCCTACAGGAAGCCATCCACAAGGCACAGTCATGGGCTCTAGCCCATGGCTTCCAGTTTCCCATCATGAAGACGGGTGTCATGCATTTGTCGGTGTTGTACCGTTCATCTGGAACCAGCACTTCACCTTAATGAGGATCCACTCTCTGTAGTGGAGACATATCGATTCTTAGGTCTGATTTTTGATGCTTGTTTGACTTGGCTTCCTCATCTTCGTCAGCTTAAACAGAAGTGTTGGCAGCACCTCAATGCCTTACACTGCCTGAGCAACACCAACTGGGGTGCAGATCGCTCCATGCTGCTGCAGCTCTACAGAGCCCTTGTTCAATACTGCCTTGACTGTGGGAGTGTGATTTATGGTTCAGCAGAGCGCTCAGTATTACATTTGCTTGACCCATTGCACCATTGCAGAGTTAGACTAGCGACAGGGGCTTTTAGGATGAGTCCGGTGACAAGCATACTGGTGGAGACTGGAGTCCCTCCGATGATCAGATGTGCACAACTGATTGCCAGTTTAACGTTGCACACATTTATAGCTCTCCTGAACATCCTAATTACAGTCTTCTTTTCCCAACCATGGCAGTTCAACTCCCGCGTAAGCTGCCCAGGTCAGGGCTAATGATTGCAGTTTGCGTGCGATCACTTCTATCTGATCTGGAGACCTTCCCTTTAACACCTCTCCTCGAGGTCCATTCATGTACACATCCATGTAGGTTGAAGCTTTGCCTGGACCTTACGCGTGGCCCTAAGGACTCTGTTAAACCTGCGGCTCTCTGCTGTCACTTCCTCTAGGTTCTTGAAGTGTTCCGGGGCTCTGAAGTGGTTTACACCGACGGTTCGATGGCTGATGTAATGTTGGCTTCGCCTTTGTCCACACAGGCCATATTGAACAGCATTCCTTGCCCGATGGCTGCAGTGTTTTCAGTGCAGAACTGGTGGCCATGTCTTGTGCACTTCATTGTATCCGTTCATGCCTCGAGGAATCAGTTTCTTCTGTGTACTGACTCCTTGAGCAGCCTACAGGCTATCGACCAGTGCTACCCTCGCCATCCTTTGTGGTGTCCATCAAGGAGTCCATCTATGACGTGGACCGGTCCCGTGCCACAGGCTGGCCTAACAGGCTATGTGGAAACCGCTTCTGGAGATAGGCATCTCTGAACCTGACCTGCATTCTGACTTGTGCCGCAGGGTTTTTCAGCTTTGGGAGACAGAATGGCATAACATACGCACAACAAACTGTGTGTCACTAAGGAGACTATGAATGTGTGGAAGTCTTCCATGCAGGCCTCTCGCAGGGAATCAGATGTCCTCTGCCGGCTCCGCATTGGCCACGCTTGTGCGACTCAGTTATCTGTTGCGCCATGAAGACCAGCCTCAGTGTCAGTGCAGCGCCCAATTGACAGTGGCCCATCTTCTGGTGCACTGTCCCACTTTGACTGCCCAGTGACGGAATCTTGGGTTACCAGACTCATTGCCGCTAATTTTATGTGACAAAGCCTCATTGGCTGATTTAGTTTTACGTTTTATTCATGAGGGTGGGTTTTATCATTTGATCAAGTTTTAGAGCATGTCCTTTGTCTCTTTGTTCCTCCACCCTAGTGCTTTTGGGGTGAAGGTTTGAATGTGCTGCAGATTGGCTGGCTTCTCCTTTTTATTCTCGTGGTCAGCCAGCCACTGTAATCTGCTTTCTTGTTTTACTCTATACTATTTCTGGCGTCTCTGTTGTTTTCTTGTCTTTTTTTTGTTCCTTTTAGTGTTTGTTGCCTTTCCTTCGTTCTTGTGGTTTTTCCTTTCTTTCCATTTTGTGTTATATGTCTCGTCTTGTTTATTCTCACATTGTGGCATTGTTTTATTAGGAACAAGGGACCGATGACCTTGTAGTTTGCCCCCCCCCCCCCCCTCCCTCTTTTAAACCAACGAGCCAACCTTTCTTTGTGCAGAATATGAGAGTTGTGCTCCGACCAATATCTGCATTACAGAAGTTTTCATAACCTGACAAATGAAACAGGTGTTGTCTGACACGAAGCGAGGGATCTAAGTAACCATCAGCAGTTGACGTTCACAGCCAGTTAAAATTATGAATTTTTTTTTTTCCCTGATCCTCCAACTACAGCTCCTGCTCTACACCCACACGATAGACTTGTGAGTTCATGTCTTTTCGTACACGATGACATGCTGTGAAAGATACACCAACCTGTTGCAGTAATCTCCTTAATGACTTGTGGGGACTTCTCATAATGCAAGTGCATTCTGTCTGTAGAGTCTGGGGTCTTGATTCCTCTGAACTTGCTGAACGGATCTTATAGCCCCCCCCCCCCCCCCCCATTTCTTGTACAGATCCAAAGTGCTGGTCGAGGGGAGTTTCCTACCAGGACACTTCAATTGAAATATTTCTTTACATTCCTTGATGGAGCCTGTCTTTATCTAACACTCCACAATATCAATTTGTCTAGTGCAAAGTGCTCCATTTCTGTGACAACTCAACAATACGAGCTTCTAACAACAACTGATGTATGAACACACAGTAGCTCTCAACTTTCCAGTAAAATGCAGTATAGCCAACTTTAGAGACAGTGTTGCCACTTCATAAGCATTTCAACTAGAGGTAATTAAACGGTACATGAAATATACTGGTTTTATGTGGGACACTCTATACTTATACATTACCACTGAAAAAAGGAATAGAAGTAAATCCATTCACTGTACCTGAGAAATGTCCCAAAATTTGTGTAACTGCTCACTTTGCAGCCTCAGAAAGAACATAATCTGAGACTTGTAGTTAAATACTCCACACTATTCAGTAATGGCCAAATCTGAACTGTACTTGCTGGGTTGTTAACTACTTTCTGTGATGGGTTCCTTGGCATCTTCATCTATGTGCATAATCTGCAAGCCCCCGTATGGTGTGTGGGGAAGGGTACGTTGTACCACCATTAGTCTTTCTGTTCCACGTGCAGAACTAGGGAGAACCAATGGTTTATAAGCGCCATTTGTGCCCAGATTTCTCTTATCTTCATGGTACTTATGTAAAATGTAAGTTGACAGCAGAACAACTGTTCTGCAGTCAGCTTGAAATGCTGGTTCTCTTAATTTTCTCAACAGTGTTCTAGAGAAAGAATATAGTCTTTCCTCCAGGGACTCCCATTTGAGTTCACTAAGCATCTCTATAATACATGCATGTCGATCAAATCCACAGGTAACAAATCTAGCAGCATGCATTTGAATTGCTTCAATGTTTTCCTTTAATATGACATCCTACAGATACCAAATACTCGAGCTATAATCAAGAATGGGTCATACTGGTGTTCTCTGTGCAATCTCCTTTAAAGATGAACCACACTTTCGCAGAATTCTCCTAATAAACTGAAGCCAACCATTTATCTTCCCTACTACAATCCTTAAATGGTCATTCCATTTTATATCGCTTTGCAACATTATGCCCTTAGATTTAATTGTCACGACTGTGTCCAGCAACACACTACTAATGCCATATTCAAAAATTATCGAATTGTTTTTACTACTCACCTGAATTAATGTTAATTTTACTACGTTTGCAACAAGCAGCCAGTCATCACACCAACTAGAAATTTTGTCTAAATTGTCTTGTATCGTAAGCAAAGAGGCACAAATTGGTGCTCAAACTGTCCATCAGACCATTTATGTACCCTCTAAAGCAAAGACACATCATGAAGAAATTATCTGAATGACACAGAAATCAGATGGTGTGACATACTTCAACAGAAAAACAAATGATTACAATTTCAGAAAAATTGGACCCCCCACAGGGTTCAGAATTCCTTTGTGAGTAGGTGCTTGGGTATCACAGGCCTCCAGCCGATGCAGCATTACTTCCTTTTCATGCTGCACACTTGTACTTCCAATATCCTTTTCCCCCCTTCATCCACTCGGATGGTTTTCTTGGCACAGGCCCAGTTTGAACGTGGTTATGATTATGATTTGGGACTCTGTTTCTCCTTCCAGTGATCTCTGTAACTTTTCGTTAAATAAACACATTGTTGTTGGGTTTCACTGACCACCAGTTTTCAAAAGTCTCCAAAAGTGCAGATCATTCAGGGAAGGTTGCCCAATGTGGTGTATGCTGCTGACCCTTTGTGCCTTTCCATCGTTGAACTCTTCCCTTTATTAAGGCAATACACACAAAACCCCGCATGATAGCCATGCCATTGAGGTGGAGGTGGAGGTGGAGGTGGAGGTGGAGGGGGAGAGAGTCGTCATGACCTGTATGGTAGTAGCCCCTGACTGTGCAAGAATCACATTGTTTGTACATGAGCTGAAAACTCCCCATGCCCACCAAGAGTATGTGCCCATTGTGACTGGGTACAGGGACTCCGAGCAAAGGATTTACTGGCCAGGTAGCCATTGGTGAGGCAGGGTGGCACCCATGGGGAGAGCTCCCATTTAAAGTGGGCAGCACCATGGCAGATGAGCTGCAAGTGAAGTGGATGAAGTTATCTCCATCTAGTGGTCGTACAGCCCCAGCAGTCTGTATGGAAGGAATGTCCTCGTTTAATGCAGAAGATATGACCCTAAAATGGTCCCTTCCCTGGCTACACTGTGGGAGGAGTGTAGGGCTAAGCAGCAAGCAGAGAAATACTCCCTGAAATACTTGGTTTGCGCAAGGACGGTTGGGGATTCCTTCTGGGCCAAAAAGCTCTTATTCTGCTTGGAAAACACAGAAGACAAGTTTGGGGGAGCGGCAGGCAGCTGTAAAATTAAAAGCGGATCAGTTTTGATCCAAACAGCATCCCCTGTCCAGTCACCGGTGTTGCTTACTTGTAACAAGTTGAGTGGCATACTGGTGACTGTCACTACTCAAAATAGTCTAAATATGGTTCAGGGATTCATTTTTCACCAAAACCTGCTCTTGCAGTTGGATGATGAGCTATGCGTCAACTTGGATTGTATGAGAGTGCACACTTTGTCATGTCCATATGGGGCCAAAGGATTTTAGGATTGTTACCAGTGCCTTCATCTTGGTATCTGAGGGTAATTCATTGCCTGGTCCATAGGGGGCCAAAGGACTTCAGGATTGTTAACAGTGCCTTCATCTTGGCCTTTGAGGGTGATTCATTATCAGGAAACATCAAGGTGATGGTATACCAGTACAATGTGAAACCGAGTCTCCCCCCCCCCCCCCCCCCCCCCCTCCCCGCGTCCCTCTCTCTTCCCATGCAATGCTTCAAGTGTTTGAAATTTGAGTACATGTCTTCGCATTGCAAGCACACCCATCTGTAGAGATTGCAGAAGACCACTGTGTGTGAATGCTCCTTGTGCACCTCCCACCCATCTGTGTTACCTGTGGAAAGCACCATTCTCCCTACTTTCTGGATTGCAGAAAGAAAATAAAATAAAAGAATATACGACTCTGGACAAACTTATCAAGAATCTTAGTAGTAGTATGAGTGGCTGCACCCACCATGTAGGATGGTGTCATATGCTGCAGCTACGATGACATTTACCCCTTTGGCGATGGTACTCCTGCCCCTTACACCACCTACGTGTGCCGTCAGGGCCAATCGACCAAGCCTGCCCCCTTGATGGTTGGAGCTCTCCTCTTGCTGTTTCTTTCACACCTACATTGGGATCATTGGCTTCCCACCCTCTGGGGCCATTGGTCCCCACCTCCCAGCGAAAGACAGATCACCTTCGTCTGACAGCTTCTCTTGCTAGAAAGGGGTCACTTGGGACCCTTCCTTCCAAGGCTACTGCCGGTTTACAACCAAACACCAGCTACTGGCTGAAGGAGCACAGACTACTGGTTGCAGGGCTTTGCGATCATCATTGCCTGAAACAAGTCCTCAAAGAAGAGGAAAGATAAGAAGTAGTACTCCAAGAGGGAGGAAATTCCAGTGGTCCTCATGCTACCGTACCCCGCCTGTTCCACTCCTGTGGCTAAGGTGGAGAAGAAGCAGGTGGCCTGTGAGGCACCGGGTCACGCCATAAAACAGAACCCAGAACCTATGTGTTTATGCCTTAACCAGCAGCAGCAGCAGAAGCAGCAGGTGACCCGAGGTCATGACGTGCCTCCTTGGTCCCTTCAATGGCCTCACAGAACATCGACAACATTATTCTACAGTGGAATTGTGGTCCACCACCTGGCTGAGCTAAGACATCTTTTAAGCACTTTCCCTGCCTTCTGTATTGCCCTTCAGGAGACTTGGTTTCCAGCAACTTGTACCCTGGACCTTTATAGATATTAGGGATATTATAAGAATTGTTGCTATATATGACAGTGTGTTGGGTTGTGTTAGCTTGTATGTTCTGGACACGCTATGTATAAGTGCATTTCGGATATTGCCATCTGCAATGTTCGTCTCCCTCCCAATGATGAAATGTCTGAGGACATACTGTTTTCATTGGATTCTCAGCTCTCCCCACCTTTCCTAATCTTGGATGATGTCAACACCCATAACATTTTGTTGGGTGGTACAATGATCACTGGCTGCAGTAAAGACCTCGAAAATTTACTGGCACAACTTGATGTTTGCCTCTTGAATACTGGTGGCCCTACACGCTTGATTGTGGCATACGGATCTTATTTGGCCATGATCTTTCCATTTGCAGCTCTTGTCTCCTCCCATCCATCCACTTGAGAGTCCAAGATAACCTTTATGGTAGTGACCACTTCCCTTCCCTCCCTCAGCATCACTCCCCTGCATGCCTGCCCAGATGGGCTCTCAACAGTGCTGACTGGGGTGGGGTATTTTAGCCTCAGCTGTCACCCTTTCACTCCCTCCGCCGCATGGAGATTTCATGAGGCAGTCCAGAATACAACTATAGCAATTCTTTTTGGCAGCTGATTTAGTGGTTCCCAGTTCTACGGACCGACCCCAGTCTAAGACAGTCTCTTGGTGATCATCAGAAATCGCAAAAGCCATTAGAGGTCGTAGGTAGGCTGTCAAATGCCGTAAGTGGCACCCATCGATGGAGCACCTCATTGCCTTCAAGTGACTCTGTGCCCAGGACCAACACTAATAAAAAGATAGAAGTGAGAATGCTGGGAACTATAAGTTTCAACCATTGCGCTACATACCTTTCCTTCACAGGTTTGGACAAAGATCAGATGTCTCTATGGGTACCAGAGACCTGTTGAAACTGTGCTGTGGCGGTATACATGGGAAAAAACTTTCAGGGTTTCTCTTCAAAATAACGTGTGTGACATCTGTACAATGTTTGGTTCTTGTGCAATAAATAATTGAAAGTGTTCCCGGACTTTATGTACACCCTGTATGTTAGAAATGTCATTAACGTAAGAGAGGTCTGGTTTTGAGTGAGGCAGTTTGAAAAGTTGCCTCCTCAAAGTGTTCTATGTAGAAAACAGCAATCTTGGGGGGCCAGTTGGGTTCTCCTGGGTACACCACCTGTTCCTCATAAAACAGCTACTATGTATAGAGCAGGTGGGGCTGAGGTACTTGGTTTTGTTCCCTGTATAGGGATGCCCTTAGCCAAGCTTGCAAGGGTTTTCAGGAAATGAATCATTAAAACTCTTCAAACCACTGCAAATGCTGAAAGAATATTCGAAAGAGAAGTTTTCTGTAAGGCTGTAGTTCTTCATGCTCACAAGAAAAGAATTAACATGTTTCTGTGTTATGTTTTGCTACTAAAATCTTATTTACTGTCCATCCTTCGTTGTTTTCCTTTACCGTCTTTTGCTACCCATATTTAACAAATATCAAAACCAAACTTTCATTGCTAGTTGGATATACTGTCTTCAGGAAACAAGGGTGAATCACGTTTTAAGAACAGCAATCATTTGACACCCCCCCCCCCTCCCCTCCTCCTCACCCGTTTGAATTTTTCCACTATATGGCTATGTAGCTCATCGGTGCTGAGAAGTGAAGTGGTGAAATGTGATGTCAATTGACTCTTCCCTGTCCATGCAGTCCATCCATCCTATGGTATTTTGCTTTTTCTTTGTTATTTGTTTCATTTCTAATAGAGCATGGCATTTCATTAGTAATGGGGCAGAACATGTATGTTAATTTCGTAGGAAGAAATTAATGACTGAGTCGTAACTGTTACATATACTGGTATTTTACAGGCAAAATGGATGATAATTGAATTATCCTTCACTTTTATCATTCATTATCAAATAAAAGAAGATGGCTTGTGAGGAATGCTCTATTCGGTTTTCTGTCTTCAAAAGAAAAGTAAGTAGTTGCTACATTAATATTGAAAATATATGTTAGTGCGTGTAAATGTAAGTAATGCCAACAACAAACTATCCAAATACTCTGCATAGCAAAGATAAGTTAAAGTAAAACCATATTAACAGTTTTTGAATTTAGATAATTTTTAATTTAGAATTTACCTGGGAAATTCATTTTTTAAAATAATCCTAGTTGCAACTTATCATTTTATCTAAATGAAGAACCAGTTTTCTCTTTTGTTGAAAATTCAGTGATTGTAATTGGTCATGATATGGAAATGTCAATTACGTAACTATAGTTGTAGTAGTAGTAGTAATAATAATAGAAGGAAACAAAACCAAACATGCAACACAAACAAAGAAATTTTACCAGACAATAGATAACACAAACATTAAAATAGACAATCCACCAAACATAACAGACATGGAACACTTCTGGAGCAACATATGGTCAAACCCGGCACAACATAACTGGCATGCACAGTGGATACAAGCAGAAACAGATACATACAAGATGATACCACAAATGCCTGAAGTGATAATTTTGCAACATGAAGTCACCCGAGCAATTAATTCTACGCACAATTGGAAAGCCCCTGGAAATGATAAAATAGCAAATTTCTGGCTAAAGAAGTTCACCTCAACACATTCACATCTAACTAAATTATTTAACAATATAATAGAAGGAAACATTCCACGTGGGAAAAATTATATATAAAATCAAAGATGAGGTGACTTACCGAACGAAAGCGCTGGCAGGTCGATAGACACACAAACATACACACAAAATTCAAGCTTTCGCAACAAACTGTTGCCTCATCAGGAAAGAGGGAAGGAGAGGGGAAGACGAAAGGAAGTGGGTTTTAAGGGAGAGGGTAAGGAGTCATTCCAATCCCGGGAGCGGAAAGACTTACCTTAGGGGGAAAAAAGGACAGGTATACACTCGCACACACGCACATATCCATATGTCTGCTTGTGTCTGTATGTGTGGATGGATATGTGCGTGTGTGCGAGTGTATACCTGTCCTTTTTTCCCCCTAAGGTAAGTCTTTCCGCTCCCGGGATTGGAATGACTCCTTACCCTCTCCCTTAAAACCCACTTCCTTTCGTCTTCCCCTCTCCTTCCCTCTTTCCTGATGAGGCAACAGTTTGTTGTGAAAGCTTGAATTTTGTGTGTATGTTTGTGTGTATGTTTGTGTTTGTTTGTGTGTCTATCGACCTGCCAGCGCTTTCGTTCGGTAAGTCACCTCATCTTTGATTTTATATATAAATTATTTAACAGTTACATTGCAGACCCATACACATTCCCTGATACACTTACACAAGGAATAACTTATCTGAAACCTAAAGATCAAGCAGACACAGCAAACCCAGCTAAATATCACCCCATAACATGCCTACCAACGATCTACAAAATATTAACTTCAGCCATTACACAGAAATTAATGACACATACAACACAGAACAAAATTATAAATGAAGAACAAAAAGGCTGCTGCAAAGGAGCACGAGGATGTAAAGAGCAACTGATAATAGATGCAGAGGTGACATATCAAGCTAAAACTAAACAAAGGTCGCTACACTACGCATACATTGATTACCAAAAAGCTTTTGATAGTGTACCCCACTCATGGTTACTACAGATATTGGAAATATACAAAATAGATCCTAAATTGATACAGTTCCTAAACATAATAATGAAAAACTGGAAAACCACACTTAATATCCAAACAAATTCAGATAATATCACATCACAGCCAATACAGATTAAGCGTGGAATATACCAAGGAGACTCATTAAGTCCTTTCTGGTTCTGTCTTGCTCTGTACCCACTATCCAACATGGTAAGTAATACAAATAATGGATATAATATTACTGGAACATACCAATGCAAAATCACACATTTGCTATACATGGATGATCTAAAACTACTGGCAGCAACAAATCAACAACTCAACCAATTACTAAAGATAACAGAAGTATTTAGCAATGATATAAATATGGCTTTTGGAACAGACAAATGTAAGGAAAATAGCATAGTCAAGGGAAAACACACTAAACAAGAAGATTACATATTGGATAACCACAGCGACTGCGTAGAAGCGATGGAAAAAACAGATGCCTATAAATATCTAGGATACAGACAAAAAATAGGAATAGATAATACAAATATTAAAGGAGAACTAAAAGAAAAATATAGACAAAGACTAACAAAAATACTGAAAACAGAATTGACAGCAAGAAACAAGACAAAAGCTATAAATACTTGTGCTATACCAGTATTGACCTACCCATTTGGAGTAGTGAAATGGAGCAACACAGACCTAGAAGCACTCAATACACTTACATGATCGCAATGCCACAAATATAGAATACATCACATACATTCAGCAACAGAAAGATTCACATTAAGCAGAAAGGAAGGTGGAAGGGGATTTATCGACATAAAAAACCTACATTATGGACAGGTAGACAATTTAAGAAAATTCTTTCTAGAACGAGCAGAAACTAGCAAAATACACAAAGCAATCACTCATATAAATACATCGGCTACACCACTGCAATTTCATAACCACTTCTACAATCCTTTAGATCACATAACATCAACACAGCCACACATCGATCAAGACGCATCCAACACATTGCTAAGAAAAGGCAATATATACAGTGAGACGGAAGGATTCATGATTGCAATACAGGATCAAACAATAAACACCAGATATTACAGCAAGCATATTATTAAAGATCCCAATACCACAGCAGATAAATGCAGACTTTGCAGACAAGAAATAGAAACAGTAGATCACATCACAAGTGGATGTACAATACTAGCAAATACAGAATACCCCAGAAGACATGACAATGTAGCAAAAATAATACATCAACAGCTTGCCTTACAACATAAACTTACAAAACAACACGTTCCCACATACAAGTATGCACCACAAAATGTACTGGAGAATGATGAATACAAATTATACTGGAACAGAACCATTATAACGGATAAAACACCACCACATAACAAACCTGACATCATACTCACCAATAAAAGAAGAAATTAACACAACTAATCGAAATATCCATACCCAATACAACAAATATACAAAAGAAAACAGGAGAAAAAATTGAAAAATACATCCAACTGGCTGAGGAAGTCAAGGACATGTGGCATCAGGATAAAGTTGACATTATACCAATTATACTATCAACTACAGGAGTCATACCACACAATATCCACCAGTACATCAATGCAATACAGCTACATCCAAACTTATATATACAACTACAGAAATCCGTAATTATTGATACATGTTCAATTACCCGAAGGTTCCTAAATGCAATGTAACATATACCATACAGTTAAAAGGAAGTCACGCTTGATCAAGGTCCGCGTCACTTTCCATTTTTAACCAGACTTAACGTCTGAGAAAGTAAAGAAAGAATGAATAATGATGATGATGATGATGATGATGATGATGATGATGAATACAAATTATACTGGAACAGAACCATTATAACAGATAAAACAACGCCACATAACAAACCTGACATCATACTCACCAATAAAAAGAAGAAATTAACACAACTAATCGAAATATCCATACCCAATACAACAAATATACAAAAGAAAACAGGAGAAAAAATTGAAAAATACATCCAACTGGCTGAGGAAGTCAAAGACATGTGGCATCAGGATAAAGTTGACATTATACCAATTATACTATCAACTACAGGAGTCATACCACACAATATAGTACATCAATGCAATACAGCTACATCCAAACATATATATATACAACTACAGAAATCCGTAATTATTGTTACATGTTCAATTACCCGAAGGTTCCTAAATGCAATGTAGCATATACCGTACAGTTAAAAGGAAGTGACGCTTGATCAAGGTCCGCGTCACTCCATTTTTAACCGGGCTTAACGTCTGAGAAAGTGAAGGAAATAATAATAATAATAATAATAAAGTGTATTTGTTGGAGATTTGATAATGTGTATAGTTTCTCCATTCAGTTCATTGTATTTTTGGGCACATAAAAGTATATACTTCACTCTTGCATCTGCAAGAAATAAAAGCAGCCATGGAGTGAATACATTTGTATGGTAAAAGTCAAAACTGAAATGCTTTTTGCATTAAAAGTAGCATAGTGTGATAGATCTTAAATGATTAATAAACTACAAACTTAAAGTACTCCTCTCTGGGACTCTGAACTCATTATATTTTCTTTAGAAACAGTGTGGCATTTGCCTTCGTTACTACTGCAAACACTGTTTACTTCCAAGAAGAGATGACTGTACAATCAAGTCACCATGTATACGATTGTCAGACAAGAAGTACATGTGTAGAAAATGCCGAATTTTGAGTGCTCGTCCACTAAATCGTTCTCTTCTCCTTCAACTAAGAGTGAGAGATTTGCAGCTGTATCTCTCTTCCCAGAAAATTTCTACAAGAGGATGTGTTGGTATGTATAATTTTTTGGCCTTTTCTTTTTGTTGAAATTGCTCTGAGAACTAAGTGCTTCATTTAATTTCTTTGTGCATAAAATTAAACTACAGTGCTTTGAAAACATGTGTTCACAAGAAAACAAAAGTCTCACATAGAACTAATAAGTAAATGGGCATTGTATATGCGTCGCTTGCGTTATATGCAAAGGTCGTTAGTGGTAGTAGCAGTAGTTTAGTCATTCAGAGAGAGTATAGATTGATTGGATTTCATAAAAAAATAAAATGTGTATAGTACCCTGCACAATATTCAAAACTACATATACAATATTGGAAAAAAAGAATCACTACATGAAAGAGTAGGTCTGCAACATAAATGAAAGTTGGTAGGCATGTTTCTACATCTGAAAGATGATGTATTCCCATTTAGCACCAGTCACATAAGAGTGGCGCCAGTAGCGCCACTCGGAGTACGTAAATCTGGTTTGCTTTAAATATGTGTTGTAATGGTCATGAGCGTTACTTACCTTAGAGATTGGACATAGTGAATTTATGTTAGTCAAGAAAGCCTTTAATATGACAGATGCCATCATCAACAGCTCACGTAGTTTGAATGAGGTTGTGTAATAGGGCTACGAGAAGCAGTGTGCTCCTTGTGCAATATTGTAGAAAGACTTGGCATGAATGTAGACACGCCATATGATTTGGCAGTGATCATAAGAATGTACAGATGCAAGATGACTGCATTCCAGAATGCCCTGTGGCACTACTGAGAGGGAAGACCATGTTTGGTGTACGGCTGTGGTGTATCATACTGCATCTGCAGAAACAATTTGAGCAGCAGTTGGGACGACAAATGGTTACAAATCGCTTTTAATAACTTTACTTATGTCTTGACCAGGCTTTTATTTTTCGTCAATCTTAAACTTTTCCAGTTTTTTCAAAGTCGTATGTCAGTTGTATAAAAACATTAGATGCACTGTATAACGTCAACATTCTCAAGCATGAGACAGTTTGCACTTGCCTTGTGTTCGAGAATGTTGATGTGAAGCAGTGTATCTAATGTTTTCGTATGACTTACATAGCACTGTCTTTCAAAATGATAGAAAGTGGAAAAGTGTAAGGTTGATGAGAAATAAGCCTGGTCAAGACATAAGTCATTAAAATTGTAACCAGATGGTTGTGTTGTCTCGCAGCATTTTCATGCAAATTGCAGCTGTTACAAATCGATTACTTCAACAGCTCTGAACCAGACACCCTGGAGCATGCATTACATTGACACCAAAAAACCACCATTTGTGCCTTCGGTGGCGTCAAACGAGAGCTCATAGGAGGGCAGGTTGGAGGTCTGTTGTTTTTTCTGATAAAAACTGGTTCTGCCTTGGTGCCCATGATGGCCATGTGTTGGTTAGGAGAAGGCAAGTTGAGGGCCTGCAGGCAACCTGTCTGCGGGCTACACACACTGGATTTCCACATGAAGTTATGGTCTAGGATGCGATTTTGTATGACAGCAGGAGCAATCTTGTTTTTATCACAAGCACTATGACTGAAAATGTGTATGTCTGTTTGGTGATTTGACCTTTTGTGCTGCCATTTGTGAACAGCTTTCCAGGGGGTGTTTTCAAACAGATAATGCTCGCCCACATACCGCTACAGATAATGCTCGCCCACATACCGCTGTTGTAACCCAACATCATCCGCGACAAAGTGCAACAGGCATGGAACTCCATCCAGCAACTGACATCTGGCATCTGTACAACAGAATCCATGCACATTTGTGTGCTTGCATTCAACATTCTGGTATATCACTGGTTGTTAATGTACCAGGTTTCACATTTGCAATGTTTTATCTCGCAATTGCATTAACCTGTGATCTTGCTATGTTAATCTCTTAAAAATATGTAACCTAGCCAAATGTGTTCCCAAAATTTCATTGCTTCACTTTCATTATTTTTTGGTGCTCCAATTTCTTTTCTTTTTTTGTCCCCCATCAATATACAATACTGATGAATTACAAAAATTTATTTTTTTAATATGTAGTTGATATTTATTACAAATAATGTGTTGTTACATTTTGCTCAAAATATTAAGACATTAGAGCAAGCACTTGATGACTTGCAATAAATTAATATAGTTATTTATCACAAGTTTATTGCAGGTACACATTTACATTGTAATAAAAACATAAAGATTTGAATAATGCTCTCTTAAATGAAGAAATCTTGTTTATTTCTTTTATCTGTGCTGAAAGTTTTTGTAAAGTCTAGTACCCTGGATGTATGTATGTCTTTGTACTGAAGCCATGCTTACCTTTTCTATATGGATGTCATTAAAAGTCAGTTCCGAAACTGTCAGTCTATTTGTGTTAATTACACTTGTTTTGTATATAGAGTCTTACTAAGGGTGGAGTATTTAGTTGTTGACATAATTGTTTGGAGGGTGTTAGCCTTGAACTATTGGTAGTCATTCAATCAGCTTACTTTTGTATAATGATGGTAGTTTGCAGGTTTGCCTTACAACCACCCCAAGAGGTGAAGCTATTGGTAATAGCAGAATGGAAGTAAGCTACATTGTCTACTACATGTATTACTAATTATGCATAGGGCACAAAGCAAGCTGAGCTTATCTTAGTGAGATAGAGGATGTGATCTTCCATTCAAAATTTTCTTAAATGTGCACACCTAAAAATTTGGTAACAGCTACGCTCTCAGTTCATTTATTTTGAATTCTGAGGTCCAGATCATGATTTAACTTTTTTCTGTAATGAATATAATTGGTTTCTGATAGATTAAAGATTAACTAGTACATTTCAAACCAGTTTTGCATGTATTCCTAAACTCTGGTTGCAGATGTTGGCAATACCTGTTTTATATCAGTTCCATCATCTGTGTCATCAGTAAACACTTTTATGAGAGTCCCATTGATAGGAATCTCTATAATTTACGTAAATAAGAAATAAGACATCCTAGAACACTGTCCTGTGGTACCCCTATTGGTACAGTCTGAAAATCAGATCTGTAAACAAGTAATTTCTATTGTTTCTGTCACTGCCTTCAGTCCGAAGACTGGTTTAATGCAGCACTCCACACTACTGTATCCGGTGCAATCCTCTTCATCTCCTAATAACTACTGCAACTCGCGTCCTTTTGTACTTACTTACTGCATTCATCTCTGTCTCACTCAACAATTCTTACCACCCCGCCCTGCACTTGCATAACCACCCTCCCTTCCCTTCCCTTCTATTCTAAATTGGTGATCCCTTGATGTCTCAGAATGTGTCCAGTGTTCATGTGTCCTTTTAGTCAGGTCATGCCACAAATTTCTTTTCTCCTCAGTTCTATTCAGTAACTTCTCATTGGTTACATGATCGCCCATCTGATCTTCAGCATTCTTCAGTAGCTCCACATTTCAAAAGCAATTATCTTCTTGCGTGAAATAATTCTCATCCACATTTCAGTTCCATACTATGCTGCAATCGAGACAATACCTCCAGAAAATACTTCATAACACTTAACTCTGTATTAGATTTTAGCAAATTTCTCTTCTTCAGAAAAATTTTTCTAGCCATGCCAGTCTGTATTTTATATCGTCTCTACTTTGGTAATAATCTGCTACTTTACTGCCCAAATAGCAAAACTCTTTTACTACTTTTAGTGACTCATTGCCTAATTTATTACCTCAGCATCACCTAATTTAATTAAACTACATTTCATTACCCTTGGTTTGCTTTTGATGTCCCTCTTATGTCATCCTCTCTAGACACAGTCCATTCCAATCAACTGCTCTTCAGGGTTCTTTGCTGTCTCTGACAGTATTACATTGTCATCGGCAAACCTCAAAGTTTTTATTTCTTTTCCCTGGATTGTAATTCATACTCAAAATTTTTCTTTGGTTTCCATCGATTTAATGTCATCAGGGATCGTTAGAACCCTTTCTCACTCTGTTCTCAACGACTTTTTCTCTTTCATGTCTGTCGACTCCTATAACTGCATCTGGTTTCTGTACATGTTATAAATAGCCCTTAGCTCCTGGCATTTTATGCCCTCTACCTTCAGAGAGCATTTTGTCGAAAGCTTTCTCTAAGTTCACGAATGCTAAAAACGTAAGTTTGCCTTTCCTAAACCTATTTTCTAAGAGAAGTCGTAGGGTCATCGCTGCCTTGCATGTTCCTACATTTCTCCAGAATCCAAACTGATCTTCACCTAGGTCAAATTCTGTTAGTTTTTCATTCTTCTGTAAATAATTTGTGTTAGTATTTTGTAACCATGACCTATTAAATGGATAGTTTGATAATTTTCAGATCTGTCGGCATCTGCTTTCTTTGGAGTTGGAACTTTTTCTTCTTGAAGTCTGAGATTCAGTGTTTAGTCAGATCGTTCTTGCAGTACCAAATCTCTAATCTCACCTTCATCTAGATCCTCTTCCCTTTCTGTAATATTGGCTTCAAGTTAACGTCCCTTATACAGCCTCTCTATATACCTCTTCCACCTCTCAGCTTTCCCTTCTTTGCATAGCACTAGTTTATTATCTGAGCTCTTGGTCTAGGTGGGGTCAGTCGTAACAAATACTGCTCATAACATCTTTCGCGAAACACTCAGTGTCTAAGGAAGGCATCCGTTAGTTTTCCGTTTCAAACAAACTGAGTTTTATAGCTGACCTTCACATGCTCATTCTATAGAGTGGTCCCATATAAGTCCCATATAAGTCCACTCCAATGAGTGTTTTATTGGTATGCACTAACAGGGAAAGCAAAATATGAAGAATAACCAGTATTCCAACAGCAGTAGCACTGCCGTGGTCCATGGTGACTTCTACAGCACTACAGCAACATTGGTCAGTCACTGCTGGAGTTATGTTTATGCTTCATGTTTTACTGTCCCTCTTAATGCTTATTGATAGAATGACAAATTTAGGATTACTCTATTGAATGGGCATATAAAATTCAGCATTTTCTTGTAATGGAAACAGACACTCTCCGTCAACACTAGGTGTTGAGTGGAAGATATGATGAGCAGTATTTATTTGGACGGACTCCAGCTACACATGGCAAAAACGAAATTGCAGATGTCTGCCAAAACATCAGTGAAAATAACACTGATGACTCTTGGGGGGGGGGGGGGGGGGACACCTTGTATATGCTTGTATGTCATTACAGTTGGGCTCTAGTTAATCCTGCTTAGCCACTTTGCACGTTTTGTCAATCTCATTTTTTAGAAGTTTATATTCCCGTTTGCTTGCTTCACTTGCTGCATTTTTATATTTTCTCCTTTCATCAGTTAAATTTGATATGCTCTGGGATACCCTAGAATTTCTACTGGGCCTTGTCTTTTTACCTATTTGGTCCTGTGCTGCCTTCATTACTTCATCTCCTGTTTGTCTTCTACTGCGTACCTTTTCTCTGTCAGTTGTTGCCCAATTCTTCCTCTGAAACTCTCAACGATCTCTTGTTCTTTCAACTTATTCAGGACCCATCTCCTTGTTTTGCTATCTATTTTCAATTTCTTCATTTTTAATTAGAGTTCGTAATTAATGAATTTATGTCCATGTTTACATCTGCCCCTGGAAACATCTTGCAGTTTAAAATCTGGCCACGAAATCTCTATCTTACCTTTAAAATAACTAATCTGAAAGCTTTCAGGTCTCTTTCACAAATACAACCTTCTGTCATGATTCTTAAACCAAATGTTAGCTATGATTAAATTTTGCTCTGGGCAGAATTCTACCCATAGTGTCTACTTCATTCCTTTCACCCAGTCCACATTCATCTACTACTTTCCTCCTCTTCAGTTTCCTTTCATAGAATTGCAGTGCCCGTCACAATTAAATTTTCCTCTCCTTAAGCTATTTGAAGAATTTCTTTAATCTTATCATACATTTTTCCAGTCTCTTTATCTGTATAGCTGATTAGCATACAAATTTATACTACTTTGGTGGGTGTTGCCTTCTTGTATTTCTTGGCTACAATAATGCATTCACTATGCTGTTCATAGTAGCTACCCTCATTCCTATTTTCTTATTTATTATTAAACCTACTTCTCCTTTACCCCTACTTGATTTTGGATTTATAACCCTGTATTGATGTGCCCAGATGACCTGTTCCTCCTGCCACTGAACTTCACTAATTCCCACTATATCTAATGTCTCTTTTTAAATTTTCTAACCTACCTGCCCATTTAAGGGATCTAACATTTGATTGTCCAATCTGTAGATTGTCAGTTTCATTTTTCATGGCGATCGCGGTCAGTGTCAGAGAGCTTCTCTCCGGGCTTGGGGCCTTAATTCTTCCGCCTCCTTTCAGGGCACCTCTGTGTACACCCCCGTGGTGTGTGCCTCGCCCTCGCCTTCAGCTGGAATTGGCACAGGGCCCGAAGGACTCAGTCCCTCTGGAGGCCTTCCGCCACCGTTTTCTTTCCCTCCTTGCAATGTGTCAGGGCTCTGGCATTGCGTACACTGACGGCTCGATGGTTGCTTGTCGTGCCGGTTATGCGCTTACTCTAGGGGACCATTCCGAACAACATTCATTGCTGGCTGGCTGCAGCGTTTACACTGCTGAGCTGGTTGCCATCTTTCGTGCCCTAGAGTATATCCGCTCCTGCTCAGGTGAGTCCTTCGTGATCTGTAGCGATTCCCTGAGCAGTTTACGAGCTCTCGACCAGTGTTTCGCTCGTTCTTGTCTGGTGATGGCTATCCAGGAGTCCCTGCATACTCTTGCCCGTTGCGGCCGCTCTGTGGTCTTTGTGTGGCCCCCGGTCATGTCGGTATCCCGGGCAATGAATATGTTGACCGCCTGGCGAAAGAGGCCATCAGTAAACCATCTATGAACATTGGCCTCCCAGAGACTGATTTGCGAGCAGTCCTCCGCCGAAAAGTTTTTGCGCTTTGGGACACTGAATGGCGCGATCGGATCACGCCCAATAAACTCCGTGCCATTAAGGAGACGACGACTGTGTGGCGGTCATCCATGCGAGCCAACCGCAGGGACTCAGTCGTCCTTTGTCGGCTCCGCATTGGCCGCTCTTGGCTGACACACAGTTACTTACTGCATCGGGAGGACCCTCCTCTGTGTCGCTGCGGGGCGGCTTTGACAGTGGCCCACATTTTGTTGGCCTGCCCCCTTTTAGCTCTGGTCAGGCAGACATATGCGCTGCCTGATATGCTCCCTGCCCTTTTAACTGATGACACTGCTATGGCTGGCTTAGTTTTACGTTTTATTCGGGCAGGGGGTTTTTATCATTTAATTTGAGTGTTTGTTTTATTTTATTGTTTTGTGTTGATTCTGGTCTTTGGCCTACGGTTTTAAACTGAGTTTTTAATGTGTTCTCGGTGGTTGGCTTTTCCTTTTTTATTCTATGGTCGGCCAACCACCGCCACACTCAGTGTGATTTTAATTTGTTATGTCTGTTCTTTGTCAGAGTTTTTCTTGTCCTGTGTTGTCTGTTGTCTCTCTTATCCGTTTTTTTTTACTCTGTGTGGTAGTTTTTAAGTTTTGGAACAAAGGACCGATGTCCTTTGCAGTCTGGTCCCTTTAATCCCACAAACCAACCAACCGACATCCTCCTGAGTAATCCCCGTCTGGAGGTCCAAATGGGGGTCTGTTTTACTTAGGAAATATTTTACCCATGATGAGGCCCTCATCATGTCACCATACAGTAGTGCTGCATGCCCTTTGCTGTCAGCCATTTCCAGTACCAGCACAGCAAGGCCATGCTGGTTGATGTTATAAGGCCAGATCAACCAACCAGATTGCTGCCCCTCTTTAGGAACCACACATTTGTCTGGCCTTCAACTGATACCCCTCCATTGTGGTTGCACCTATGGTACGGCTGTCTATATTGTCGAAGCACGCAGGCCACCCCCACCACTGCAAGGTCCATGGTTCATGAAGGGGTAATTACACTACCTGTCTCCTGTTTTGGATATACACTATGTGATCTCCTCCCCCCCCCCCCCCCCCCTCCCCCCCCTCTAGCCTTGATGACAGCTTCCACTCTCGCAGGCATACGTTCAGTCAGGTGCTGGAAGTTGTCTTGGGGAATGGCAGCCCATTCTTCACGGAGTGCTGCACTGAGGAGAGGTATTAGTGTTGGTCGGTGAGTCCCACCATGAAGTCTACGTTCACAAACATCCCAAAAGTGTTCTATAGGATTCAAGTCAGGACTCTGTGCAGGCCAGTCCATTACAGGGATGTTATTATCGTATAATCACTCCACCACAGACCGTGCATTATGAACGGGTGCTCGATCGTGTTGAAAGACGCAATCGCCATCCCCGACTTGCTCTTCAACAGTGAAAAACAAGAATGTGCTTAAATGTATGCCTGTGCTGTGATAGTGCCATGCAAAACAATGAAGTGTGCAAGCCCCCTCCATGAAAAACACGACCACACCATAACACTACTGCCTCTGAATTTTACTGTTTGCACTACACACGCCATTTTAGTTACCCTCCATGACGGGGGTTTTTGTGGCCCTCTTCCAATTTTTATCCACGAGTTTTTATCCCACTGGCTCTTCCGGGTTAGAGTTGGCACTTCACTCAGCACTCCTCGGATTCAGGAGAACGGTATCCCAAAGGGTACTGTATTGTTACACTCTTCCTCACAACCATCAATGAGCTTGTAACCTCTGTTGTGCCTCTGGTTATCCCGGCCTTGTACATCGACGATTTTTGTGTTTGGTGCAGCTCCCACTTGGTATCATCTGCTGTGCTCTGGCTCAAAGGTGCCATATGATGGACCTCTGCATGGCCTGTCTCCCGTGGCTTCCAGTTTTATCCCTCCAAAACACGGGTTATGCATTTTTGTCGTTGACCCACAGTACACCTCGATCCAGAACTTTATTTAGGCAACCAGCTCCTAGATGTTGCAGCAAGAGTCCCATTTCTTGAACATTATTTCTGATTAAAAGCTAACATGGCTGCCCCATATTCGCCACCTGAAGCCTACATGCTCTCCGCCTCCTGACCCACACATTTTGGGGTGCAGACTGTGCTGCTCTTCTCCATTCCTACTGTGCTCTGGTCTTGCCCAGACTACACTATGGTGGTCAGGTTTATGGCTCAGCAGCTCCTGCCACTCTGAAAATACTTGAACCTGTTCAACATTGTAGTGTGAATTTGGATATTGGTGCCTTTCGCACTAGTCCTATTGACAGACAGTCTTCAGGGATTCCTCCTCTGCAAATATGAAGAAGCCAACTTTTGGTTTCCTATGTAATCACCATTTGCAAATTCCCTGACTGTCCCATGTACCCTGTTTTGTCAACAAATGAGGGATGTTTCCTTCCCAACAATCGCCCAGGGGTGTGCGGGTGGGATTGCCGGTTGGAATGCATCTCACTTCTCTCTGTCAAGATATCCATGTCCACTCACTGGAATGCACCCCCCTGTATTTCCTCTCATCCCCCCCCCCCCTCCTCAGATGGTGCCTAGACCACAGATTAGGACCAACCAATTTCAGGGTCCTAAGGTTGCTATTACCCCGATGGTCGTTTGGCGTCTTGTATGTTCCATCCTTGCAGAGTTGCAGGGTGCTGCCATCTTCTACACTGACATTTCTAAGATGAGAGATACAGCAGGATATGCTTTCACCTCTCCTCCTGGCTTAGAACACAATTTATTGTTGGGATCATGTACTGTGTTCACAGCAGAGCTGCTAATCATTAACAGGGCCCTCCATTTTGCCGCTCGGGCGTCTGTCCATAGTGTTTTAATGTGCACCAACTTGATGAACATCCTGCAGGAATCAACCGATGACTCTTGTAAACTTTTAGTCTCTGCTATTCATTACCTTCTCTCTGCCCTTGGCTATGCTGCCTGCTCAGTTATCTTTCTCTCGGTCCCTAGTCATGTGGGTATCCCAGGGAATGAACTGGCTGACCATTTGGGTAGCGAAGCAGATGCTTAACCCCCATTCCTTTTTATAATTCCAGCTGTGGATATGTGGATCTATGTCAAATCTCTCTTTGCCCAAAAGTGGAATGACATCTGGTGCACTACTGCTCTCAGGAATAAACTTCACACAATCAAGGAGACTACTGTGGTTTGATGCCCTTCCTTCCACTCCTCTCGGAAAGAGTCCACTATCTTATGCCTTATACGCATTGGTCATACCAGGCTCACCCATTGTTTCCTCTTGTGTAACAAACCACCTCCTCAATGTAGTTGTGGAGCCAGACTGACGGTATCCCATATATTGGTGGAATGTCCTCTTCTTTGGCCTTTTGTGCTAAGTATAGTCTTCCAGGTGCCTTAATTTTAATGTTAGCAGATGATTCATGGATGGTCCTCAGTTTCCTCTGTGAAAGTGGTATTTATTTTCAGATATAAGGTTTTGCTTTACTCCTAGAGCAGAGGCTAGGTGATTGGGGGCCTCTCTTCATGTTTTCTCGGTCTGAGACCCCATGGCCAGTCAGCCATGGAAAGACCGCTCATTTTTTCCAGTTTTTGGATTTGGTCTACTGTTTTATTCCTTCTACTGTGTATTTTAACTTTCTCGTTTGATAATGTGACTCCTCTGATTGGGTCCATCCACTTGTAGCAGACACGCTCTCTTTCATGAGTAACTTTGGAATCGTGGGGCTGAAACCTGACCATTTAGTCCCATGACCCCCTCTCACTTGGAGTTGAGCATAAGACAGGAAATACAATGGTGCTGTATCTGAGATGATGCTGTCATCTTAATTGATCACAAACTGGGATGAGCCTTCCTCTGCTTGGCTGCATATCGGCATCTCAGTGTGGTGGCACCGTGAAGCTGAGTGATGGTGCGGTTTTGCCATTGCCTCCCATTCGCTGTCACAGCATGTAGTCAGACATGGTTACCTTCTGTGGTATTGATGCGATGTTCTGAGCTTTTTAAGGCACCGTGATCTTTGAATAACACCTCATTCCTCCTCCCCCTCCCCCACTTCACAAACATCTACTCTGTCATGTAGGGCGAATGTACATGACAGTGGCAGAGGTGGAGGAGGATAGGGGGGAGGGCACTGAATGTGGATGCAGATCAGGAGGCATGGAGGTGTAATGGCCAATGGCATATCCCTGCCCACACCCTGATATCCTTCATTAGAGTTACTGGTAACACTGGCAAAAAAAAACCAGTCCGAGTGCACATCTGCAACCAGAGATGCAGATGCTGTGGTCAGGTGAATGGCAAAGGGATTTATTGAAGTGGTGTGATGACATGGTGGGTGGCATGTCCATAGACATCAGTTCAGGCTGTGGGATAGGTGGCGATGTTGGCAGCGATGGCAGTGCTAGTGGCAGTGGCAGTGGCAGAGCATTAAGGTCCATGGGCACCACAGTGGATTGGCCAGTCAGTGAGTGCGGAGACACACGATTTCTGTGCCGTGCCAAGTGTGGCTAAACGCTCTGCGGCAGAATCTTGGACACCTCAGACGCGTGCCATAGCTGGTTTTGGTGGCACCGCTACAGTTCTGCAGAACCTTGGTTGATGTATGAACAAAGTCCAATTGCTTTGGTAATGACTCCGCATTCCCAATGCTGTTTCGTCCCGAAAACTATGTGGAAGACAACATCTTGTGGCTGCAACTTTGTCTGATCTGGTGGAATGAATTGTTTCTATGGTGGTTGCAGGAGATGCCACAGGGTTCTGCTTTAGTGTTAGACTGAAGGTGAAAAGGTGCAGTTGTCACATGATGTATGCCATTGGTGGCACAAAGCTGGTGGAAATTGGCTGTTGTGAATTGTGGGCCATTTTCCGAGACAGTGACCTCTGGAAGACCTTAAAGACAGGTGGATCTCACAGGAACAACAAAAGGAAACTTACTATGAGTGTCAACCACTAACAAACATTGTTTTTTTCTATAATGGCCCCGCAAAATCAATATGAATGTATTGCCACTGTCCGGATGGAGGTGGCCACTCAGAAAAGCAATGCAGAGGCAGTGACTAATGTTCCACATTATTTTCTTCTGTGGTATCAATATGAGGTGCCGACTTTGTTATAGCACTGCGATATTTGGATGGCACCACAATGTGGGGTTGTCGCAAACTTGAAAGATGCCGGTAGATAGGATGTGTAGGCACACCGTGGAAAATTTTTAAAATAAGCAGTACTCTTACTCTTACCAAAGGATTTTGACCTATCATCTGGGGGAACTCCAGTATTTTTAGAATGCCAAAATTCTGTAAGCTGTTTCTTATTTTATTTTATTAGCTGGATCTGAAGATGACTGTTATGTATGATCTAAACTATTCATTGATAATTTTTGTTGTTGTGCAACTAAGGCTGTAAAAATAAACTTCTCTTAAAATAGATCTTGTTGGGGTATTTCTAGTGATAAAATGTTGCCCATTATAAGCATCTATTAATCAAAATAGACGTCACGTGATTATGCTTTTTTCCAATCACAGAGTTTGGAAATCATGAGTGACTTTGATTCCCATCTTCAATGAACTTTCATATGTTGCATGTGACATATGATGATATGATTTAAAATTCATTTGTGTCTGTCTCCATTTCACATAATTTTCTTTGTTGTTGAACAGCACTAGACTATACACACTAAACTCGGTAGCAAAATGTAATTGTGGGGTGCAAATACTCTTCTCGGGTTTGTTGTTGGATCATATTGTGAAAATCTCACAATATTTTTGTCAATAGAACTGTTCAACATCTTCAGATGGTGCTAGCTGCTGTTGTCACTGCTAAAAAGCATGACTGATCGATATAGGTGCATGCCATCTTCGAAATTAGTCAGGCCAGGAGCAGGCAATATGCACTTGTAGGAAGGTGCTTGGAGTTGGAGGAAAGTGGTGCTCTTAGTGCCCCCTGCCAGGAACTGTAGAGACCTTTTGCACTTGCACTGTGGGCAGTGACTGTGCTGCCAGATGCTCCTGTGGTGAATTAAATGTCAGCAGTGCGCTGCGTTGCGTTATGAATAAAAATTCTTGTTTATTCTGTTTTGATTTAATGGCAGCTAGTGGTGTATTCAAGGCCGCTTTTAATTGAAAATGTCCATCCTTGTTAAGATTGTCTTTAAGGAGGCCACATTTGTGTGTACAGTGGACAGAGTCCCAGAAAGATAATGCTGAGGGTAAAACTTCGGTCTTCTCATAAAGCGTGCAATGTCCCATGTACAGGCTATGCTCTTCTACCACTGATTTATCAGGTTGGCCCAGGTGTATATGACAGTAGTGTTAACACAATGTTATTGCATGGTTTAGCATGTCTGCCCCAATATAAGATTTCCCACATTGGTATGGGATCTTATGCAAGCTATGTTTCTTAAGAACAAGATCGTCTTTGACCGAGCGCAACAAATTCCTCAATTTTCCTTGTGGCCACACTTGATGTTGTGAGATTCTTTCTATTCCTGAAGACATGTCACCAAAATACAGGAAGAATGCTGTTGTTGTGGGTGCCGCCGCATAGTCATTTGTGTCCCTGCTTAGAACAGAATGTGTGACTTACCTATCAGAAAAGCCACTCTGTTTGAACACTGTTCTTAGGTGTTGTAGCTCAACAGGTGGATTTTACGTATCTGTGGCCGCATGCGCTCTATGCACGAAGGAGCTTAAGGCACCACTGCATCATGCAGGATGATGAAATTTTGTGGCCTGTAAATAAAACACTCTGCGATTTGGTTTACGTTAGACTCTGTCCCAGTGTACCATCAACTTTTCTTCCAACCATGGCATCCAGGAATGGTAAAATGCCATATTTTTCCGTTCCAAGGGGAACTGTACATTTGGATGGAGAAAGTTCAAATGCTAGAGAAACATGGGTAATGTGTTTATTCCATGGACCCACATCACAAATATATTGTCTACACGTCACCAGAAGCAGGAAGGTTGGGGACTTGTGAACTGCAGCACTTTTTGCTCAGTCTTCCATAAAATAGTCAGCTACCATGAGAGACAGAGAACTTCCCATGGCGACACCATCAGCTTGTTCCAAATACTGGTTATTGAATAAGAAATAAGTTGAGGTAAGTTCACGTTTGAACAATGTCACAATGTCTTACCTGAAACTTAATGCTGATAAACTCTAATGAGTCCGGCAGAGGTACATTCATGAATAAAGATAAAACATCAAGGCTAACCAAAAGATTCAATGTTTGTAGCTTAAGAGTCTTCAGGCATTCTATGAAGTCCTCTGAATTCCAGATATGATGGTCACATTTGCCTAAGAGATGTCCAAACAGTAAAATAAAAAAATTTACAGAGGAAATAAGTAGTCTTCCCAATATTGTTCACTATTGGAAGAATAGGGTTCACATCCTTACGTATCTTTGGTCGGCTGTACAGTCTTGGGGGGGAGAAGTGCAGCCTGTTGGTACAGGCCTACCAAAGATAAATAAGGATGGGTCCCCTTTTCCCCCAATAGTGAGAAATATTGCAGCCCCCACGTATTTCCCCGTTAAATATGTTAATTCGCTGTTGGGACCACTGACACGAAAATGTGATCGCCATATCCAGAATTCTGATGACGTTATAGAACACCTGGATGCTTAAGCTACAATTGTTGGATCTTTTGCTTAGTTTAAATACACATAACCTTACCCGTAATTAATCATACAGTGTAGGCTTTCACGGCCAGTGTTGTCTTCAGTTGAAACTTCCGACTGAGAGGCCATGGTCGATGTATAAAATTTCCACCTAACTTTTCGTCTCCATCTACGGGAGACATCTTCTGATGATGTCATCCGGCCACTGCCACTGAGGCTCCAGGTACTCTCGCATTTATAGAGCGCATGGAGGGCACCACCATTCGTCACGTGATGCAGACAGTATGCCTCTCTTTGGAAGTCGTCGTCATTCTCGATTAAGAGTAATAGATTGTCATTCTGCTGGCACTACGTCGACATCCGTATTTTGTCCAACTTTAAAACTTCCTCTTTTCTATTAAAATTACTATGGTGTTTGTGAATCTCTCTTCCTTCTCTATACACGTGTGCATGATAATGAGATGTTCATGCTAGAACGCTTGTCTCATTAAATTTAATTTTGTGGTTCTCATCTTGAAAAACATGCTCAGCCGATTTTTTGATGTGTCCTAAGTGGCAGTTTTTTATGTTTCGCTAAACGGATGTTTACATTTCTTTTCATTGTTCCAATATCTACTTGTCCACAACTGCATGGAATTTTGTATACCCCAGGTGTTGCTAGGTGGTGTCGGGCGTCTTTTGCAGTTCTTAAATATTCCTTAATCTTCTTGGTGGGTCTGAAGATTGTTTCGATCCCATACTTGCCCAGAACTTTCCCAATACATTCTGTGACTGTATTAATGAATGGTAGGAAAACTTTTCCAGTAGGTGACCGTTGTTGCTCTTGACTTCTGGCTTCTTTTCTTCTTTGATGGAGGGCTCGATCAATTTCCTTACTGGTATATCCGTTTTTCATGAAGGCTGACCGTTAGTGATTTAATTCATCTTGCAAGTAAGCCGGCTCGCAGATTTTGTTGGCTCTGTCCATCGAGGTTTTCATGACACCTCTTTTTTGCCTGAGATGATGGTTTGATTCCTTGTGGAGGTATCGATCCTTGTGAGTGTTCTTTCTATATACATTGTGGCCCAGCGTCCCATCCACCCGTTTAATTACTGACACATCCAGGAAATTGAGTTGACTGTTGCTCTCTTTCTCCATCATAAACTGTATCTTCGGGTTAATACTGTTCAGATGCAACAAAAGAAGACATCCAGCCCTTCTTCACCATGAGGCCACGCTACAAATGTGTCAACATAGCAGTACCATTTAGTTGGCTTTTTACTGGCAGTCTGCAGTGCTCGCTGTTCGAAGATCTCCATAAGTAAATTGGCAACAGCTGGGCTGAGAGGGTTTCCCATCGCCACCCTGTCAATCTGTTCGTAAAACTTGTTGTTGTACTGGAAATAAGTTGTTGTCAGGCAGTGTTTAAATAAACCCACTATGTCATTCAGAAAAATATCTGCTATAATAACTTTGTCTACAGGCACCATGGTAAACAATGACAGTACATCGAAGCTCACAAGAATCACTTGGGCTGACGTTAATCTCCCTCAGTTTTTCAATAAAATGCGCCAGGTTTTTAATGTAACTGACCGTTCTGCCAATGTATGGTTGCAGCAAGCAGGCGAGATATCTGGCCACTTCTTGTGTTGGAGATCCTATAGCACTCACAATTGGTCTCATCGGGACCTGTGGTTTATGTACCTTTGGGAGTCCATATAGTCTGGGTGGATAAGCTTCCATTTTGCAGAGTTGTATATCGACCACGGCCTCTCAGCCTGGAAGTTTCAACTGAAGACTTACCCGTAATTATCCTAACAATCTGTAACACAAACAAACAAAATAAGCAAAATTGCAAAAATCATAACAAAACAACACATTAACTACTTCATTGACCGTAACACTTACAGCATACGAGGTATATGGACATTTTCCTCCTGTCGCTTACTTTCCTATTCCATCTCTCTTGCTTCCTTCCTTGTTTGCACTTATATTCCCTCTGGGATTGATTCTGACTCACCTCTGACAGCTGTTGTAGACCCCCCTGCGGGTCCGGGGTAAGAATAGGCCCGAGGTATTCCTGCCTGTCATAAGAGGCAACTAAAAGGAGTTTCAACCGTTTCAGCCTTCCATGTGATGGTCCCCCTTGGGGTTTGACCTCCATTTTTCAAAATTCTACAGAAGTACGAGCCTTTTGGGGAAGGACGCCTTACGTGGTGTACCACTGGTCCTCAGTTCACTAAGATCTTGGCACTCAGCATTGTACCGGCGTTGTAACCATACCCACTATTCCTCAAATTGGGCATAAACGCCTGATGGGATGTACAAGTTACGCCCATAGTGCGTCCCCATCTGCACCTACGATCATGATGGACTTTCCATGGCACCAGAAATCCAGCACGGTAGCCAGCCCGTTGTGGTGGGGTCGTCATGTACCCTCTAGGTTGTAGCCCCCTGACAACACAGGGATCGTACTGCCGATACCTGAGCTGCACCCTCCCCATGTCGGCCAAGGAGTAGATGCCCGTCTCCTTGGGGCATCAGGACTCCCGGCAACGATCATCCTGCCAGGTGGCCCTTGCTGAGGCTGGGTGGCGCCCGTGGGGAGAGCCCCTGGTCGGAGTGGGTGGTATTGGGGCGGACGTTTCGCAGATGAAATGTCAACACGTATCAGGTCGCTCTGCGGCCGAGTCTTTCAAAAGGAAAGGTACTATCTCTAGTTCTGGTTCTCCTGCCCTTTCCCCCTTGGCCACTCCCTGGGAGGAGGGACAGGCCCGCCGGCTTGGGGTGAAGTACTTCCCCCGCTATTTGGTCTGTTCTCGAACCGATGGGGGGACGTTCACCACCTCCAAGCCCATGTTCTTTGTTCAGCACATTGAGGACATCTTCGGGGAAATCGAGGCTCTCAGTAAGATGCGTTCGGGGTCCGTTCTTATAAAGACCGCCTCCGCCACACAGTCGGCGGCGCTCCAGGCGTGCGACCGCCTAGGGGACATCCCAGTGTCCATTGTCCTGCATCTGGCACTAAATAGGACGCAGGGGGTTATTTTTCATCGGGACCTCCTGCTGCAATCTGATGAGGAGCTCAGGGCCAACCTGGAGCGCCGAGGCGTGCATTTCGTCCGGCGAGTCCAGCGCGCCCCCAAAGACCGTCGCATCGACACCGGGGCCTTTATCCGCGCCTTCGAGGGGGACGTTCTCCCGGAGAAGGTAAAGGTGATGTGCTACCGGTGCGACGTGCGACCTTACGTCCCGCCTCCTATGCGCTGTTTTGCTGTTTTCGGTGTTTGCGCTTTGGGCACATGTCGTCACGGTGTGAGGCTGAGCCCCTTTGTGGCGACTGTGGACGTCCTCTTCGTGAGGAACATACATGCACCCCACCACCTCGGTGCGTTAATTGTCCTGGCATCCACTCGCCTAGATCCTCAGACTGCCCCGCATATCAGAAGGAGAAGAAGATACAAGAACTCAAAACTTTGAATCGTCTCTCTTATTCTGAGGCCAGGAAGAAGTATGACCGCCTCCATCCCGTGCCGTTGCCCACTTCGTTTGCCTCAGTTGTGTCCACTCCTTCCACGGTATCCTCACCCCTATCCTGTCCCCCCTCCGCCTCCTCCCCCCATCCGGGGTCTCTGCCTCCGCCTCCGCCTCCCAAATCCCTCCCTTCCAAATCCTCCTCCCCCCGTGCCCCCCGCCCCCTCTGCCCCAGGTCCCCCGACCCCCCCCCCCCCCCCCCCCTGTCGGTTCGAGTGGTATGTCCTTTCTGACACCTATTCGAGCGACCACTTCCCCTTTAACAGTCTTACTCCCTCTTCTGTCGTATGGAGTGGCCTGCGCCGGCTGTCGGGCATTAAGGCCCACTCCTCGGTACCTGGCCTGACCTCAGGCAATGAGGTCCTCATTGATCCTGTGGCTGTCTCCAACGCCTTTGGCCGGTTTTTCGCGGAGATGCAAGCTCCGCCCATTACCACCCTGCCTTCCTTCCCAGGAAAGAGGCAGAAGAGGCTCGGCGACCTTCCTTCTACTCGCTGAATCTGGAAACTTATAATGCCCCCTTTACTATGCGGGAACTCGAACGTGCACTTGTACTGTCCCGGTCCTCTGCTCCAGGGCCAGATGCCATTCACATTCAGATGCTGGCACACCTTTCTCCGGCGGGCAAAAGCTTCCTTCTTCGTACCTAGAATCGCGTCTGGACCGAAGGTCAGGTCCCCATGCGTTTGCGTGACGCCGTCGTTGTTCCTATACCCAAACCCGGGAAGGATAGACACCTTCCTTGTAGTTACCGCCCCATTTCTCTTACAAGCTGCGTCTGTAAGGTGATGGAGCGCATGGTTCATGCTCGGTTAGTTTGGATTCTTGAATCTCGACGGCTACTTACCAATGTTCAATGCGGCTTTCGTCGATGCCGCTCCGCTGTTGACCACCTTGTGACCTTGTTGACGTTCATCATGAACAACTTTTTGCGAAGGCGCCAAACGGTAGCCGTGTTCTTCGATGTGGAGAAGGCTTATGATACCTGTTGGAGAGGAGGTATCCTCCGCACTATGCACAGGTGGGGCCTACGCGGTCGCCTGCCCCTTTTTATTGATTCCTTTTTAACGGATCGAAAGTTTAGGGTACGTGTGGGTTCCGTATTGTCCGACGTCTTCCTCCAAGAGAACGGAGTGCCTTAGGGCTCCGTCTTGAGCGTAGCCCTTTTTGCCATTGCGATTAATCCAATTATGGATTGCATTCCACCTAATGTCTCACGCTCTCTCTTTGTTGATGACTTCGTGATCTACTGCAGTGCCCAGAGAACATGCCTCCTGGAGCGCTGCCTTCAGCGTTGTCTAGACAGCTTATACTCATGAAGCGTGGCAAATGGCTTCCGGTTCTCTGAAGAGAAGACGGTTTGTATCAACTTTTGGCGATATAAAGCGTTCCTTCTGCCATCCTTACATCTCGGTCCCGTTGTTCTCCTATTCGTGGAAACAACTAAGTTTCTAGGGCTCACGTTGGACAGGAAACTGTGTTGGTCTCCGCATGTCTCTTATTTGGCGGCGCGTTGTACACGTTCCCTTAATGTCCTCAGAGTTCTTAGTGGTTCATCTTGGGGAGCGGATCGCACTGTCCTGCTTCGCTTGTATCGGTCCATAATCCGATCGAAGCTGGATTATGGGAGCTTCGTCTACTCGTCTGCTCGGCCATCCCTCTTACGCCGTCTCAACTCCATCCACCATCGGGGGTTACGTCTTGCGACCGTAGCCTTCTACACTAGTCCTGTCGAGAGTCTTTATGCTGAAGCTGCTGAATTACCATTGACCTACCAGCACGACGTACTGCTGTGTCGGTATGCCTGCCGGCTGTTGTCTATGCCCGACCACCCCTCTTACCAGTCCCTCTTCGCCGATTCTCTCGACCGTCAGTACGGGTTGTGTGTCTGCCCTGCTGCCCCCCGGAGTCCGCTTCCGTCGCCTGCTTTGACAATTGGATTTTGCCCTCCCTACCACCTTCAGAGAGGGTGAGAGCCTGACATTACCTTGGCTCCAGGCTCCGGTTCATATTTATCTCGACCTCAGCTCACTCCCGAAGGAGGGTACTCCGGCTGCAGTGTATTGCTCACGGTTTGTCGAACTTCGTGCTCGACTTGCCAGTCACACCTTTATTTACACTGATGGCTCCAAAACTGACGATGGTGTCGGCTGTGCCTTTGTCGTCGGGGCCGTCACCTTTAAATACCGGCTCCTCGACCAATGTTCGAGCTTTACGGCCGAGCTTTTTGCTCTCCATCAGGCCATTCAGTATGCCCGCCGCCACTGCCATTCATCGTATGTACTCTGCTCTGACTCACTCAGTGCTCTTCAGAGCCTTGGAGCTCCTTATCCGGTCCATCCCTTGATTCATCGGATACAGCAGTCCCTCCATTCTTTCGCTGATAATGGTTCTCCTTTCAGCTTTCTGTGGGTTCCTGGACATGTAGGAGTGACTGGGAATGAGGCTGCGGATGCTGCAGCCAAGGCTGCAGTCCTCCTGCCTCGGCCAGCCTCCCATTGTGTCCCGTCATCTGACGTTCGCGGGGATGTTTGTAAGAGGCTTGTGTCGTTGTGGTGGGATGCTTAGTCATCCCTCCAAGGAAACAAGCTCCGGGCAGTAAAACCGCCCCCAACTGCTTGGAGAACATCCTCCCGACCATCTCGGCAAGAGGAGGTCCTTCTGACCAGGTTGCGGATTGGGCATTGCCGGTTTAGCCACCGCTACCTGCTCTCCGGTGACCCAGCCCCGCAGTGCCCTTGTGGTCAGACATGTTTTATTATCGTGTCCCCGCTTTAGTCAATCTCGTGTTGTCCTGTCGCTGCCATCTACTTTACCGGATATTTTAGCTGATGACGCTCGAGCAGCTGCTCGTGTTCTGCGTTTTATAACTTTGACTGGCTTGTCCAAAGACATCTAACCTTTTTACTTATTTTATCTGCATCTTTGTCAGGTCTTTCTGGTGTCCCCCCCCCCCCCCCCCCCCTCCCCTTGAGTTTTACTAGATTCCATGTGCTCTAACAACGGTGGCTGGGTGCTAATGACCTCAGTAGTTGAGCGCCCTTAAACCCCACAAAAAAAAACTGTTGTAGACATCAAGTACGTAATATTTTTGAAAACTGAAGTTCCATGTTCACATGATTTGTTGCTTGGTAAGGGCCACGGTACTGTCACAAAGTTCTTTGTCCTTTTTTTTTTTTGAGTGTATGGACTTGACAACATTACAATGGAACTTCGATTTTACATTTTTCACAATTCTACGAGAGAGAGAGAGAGAGAGAGAGAGAGAGAGAGAGAGAGAGAGAGAGAGAGAGAAAATTCCGATGTAATCTATGATTGGTGTTGCCAACACAACTTGCAACATTTAGTTCTTACATAACCTCTTGAACACCCTCCTCAGTCCTTGGTGAATATTCTTGCATACAAGTGAAAAAACATGTAGTTTAAAATATCAGGAAAAGGGTAGATTGCTATTCACTGTAAAGATGACCCATTGAACTGCAAAGAGGCGCAATGAAAAGACTGTTAACCACACACACAAATTCACACAAGCAAGCACACCACGTGCACAAGTGACTGGTTCTCCCCCCCCCCCCCCCCCCCCCCCCAACCCACCTCCCAACGCTCCACCTGGCATTCTCGCCATATCACCATCTAGTCTCTGCATGTCCCACACTAAACATCGCTCTTCTCTTCCCCTACCTGTACCCTGCTCCCCTTTACCCCATTCCAGATTGTTATTTATGTGACAGTTGTATTCCGGTTAGACCTACCTATGTTAGCAGTCGTGTGCATGAGGTGTGCTTGCTTATGTGGATAGGTTTTTTGGCCAAAAACTGTCTTTTCGTTATGCCTTTCTGCAACTCAGTGGATCATGTTTGCGGTGAGTAGCAATCTATCCTTTTTGTAATATTGCCGATTTTCCAACCTGGCGTTTCCATTGTTTAATTATGCAATCTAGGTACACTAGACATTGATGAAGCTTCAATCCTTTCAGCACCTGGCCCAACAAAAGCTGGAAGGCTGCTGGTGCCAAATGGTATTCTTCAGTAGTAAAATGCCCCCAGATGCTGAAAACACACTAGCCACTCTATCCTCTGGAGCCACTTTCAACTTGTACCCACTCTTCAAGTACATTGTTGAGAAGTACGGCACTGACAAAGACTATCAGTGTGTGTGTGCGTGTGCGTGTGGGGTTCCCTCTTAAGTTAAATCAGTGCTTATTACCACCCAGACCACCCCTATCTTTATTATTTTAATAATGTTGCTGGTCTATACTGTGCCAGCTGTTCCCACGAGACCACTGATAATTCGTACCTCCCCTATTATTAAATAGCTGGCAGGACTGCCTCTGTATGTGCCCCATATTTGGAATTGGGTAGGTACCTGTTGTAGTCTTACTATTCAAATGGCAGTAATCGCAACAGAATCAATATTTCCTCTATATATCTGCGACATCTTTCGTACAATTAAAATTCTCATCCCAGGGGCCTCACGGTAAAAAAGTCCTGTAACTCTAACATCTCTTCCATCTGTGTCCTCTGTTCCCTTAAAATGCTTCACTGTATCATGAAATGCTGTCTTAGCAGCATCTTGTGTTAGCAGCATCTTGTGCCATCTTCTAGCCTACACTTTCCGTGCAGCAATCTTCCATCTCCAGGATTTCTAACATTGGCACCAATATTACCTTTAACAACTTGTCAGTACCAAAATCATTCACATGGTCGGGCACTACCTTACCTACAGACCTCTGATGTGTGTGGATGATACTTTACTGTAAAACATGCTGCATTTAATAATCACTATTTTCCAGTAGTTCCACTCAGTAGTTCCACTAGCGATCAGTCAGGCTCCATATTCGCCCTTGTGACTTCCCAGCACCACTCGACACGCAGTCCCACAATCATGCGAATTAAGCCTTAATGTCATTGTATGTGGTGTAACTGTATTACCTTGTACAGCAGATGCCTCACTAGAGATAAACAGCTTCCCGTAGGGGAAATGTTTTCCCACTGAGCTCAACCACACATAATTAAAGGTTGTTTATGGTATGATGCTGACACAGTATAGCCCAAGGAACATGCTGTAGCCCTCACTTACATAAGACACCACTTCCATACACTTTTTCCATCATTATCGACCCTAATGGCTGTAAATCACTATGTTCTATCGCACACAGTTTATAATGTGTTGGGTTGCACTGCCTCCTACCCGCCAACTCTCCAGGGACTATAGACACATGCCTCCCTGTGTCTGATGAAAACTTACACTCTTACCACCTATTACACCCACTATGGCGCATTCTGCCTACGCGTTTACTTTTACTGTGAATGCTTTTTGGTGGATCTGGGGTTCCCTCTTAATTTAAATCAGTGCTTATTACCACCCAGACCACCCCTATCTTTATTATTTTAATAATGTTGCTGGTCTATACTGTGCCAGCTGTTCCCACGAGACCACTGATAATTCGTACCTCCCCTATTATTAAATAGCTGGCAGGACTGCCTCTGTATGTGCCCCATATGTCTGAAATAAAATCATCATATATTTGCCGAATGCTCTTTGACAATCTCTTACCTTGGTTGCAACATCAGTCTTCTCAAATTCAAATTCCAACCTAATTACTGCATGGGGGAGACCTCTAAGAGCAGCAGTGTGCACCCTGAGGATAGCATTTCTGCATGGAGACCTCTAAGTGCAACAATCTGCACCCTCAGAAAAGCATAGTGCCCTTTACTTAGTTTCCTGTATTAACACCTTAATTACAACCTGACTAGGTGTTAACTCATATGTGTATACATTAAGCTTTCTAATTATGTCAACAAAATCTTTGATGGATTTGTTAGGACTCTTAGAAAAACCATTCAATTGTTCACAGAAAAACCACACACTATTTTGCTTCCTGTAATACTGTACCAGTCCCTGCTGGAGTTGCTCAAAAGTTTTTGTCCAGTGCCTCTGTGCAACATACAAATGACTTTCTCCCCCTGAAAAGTGCAGCCTTGCTAT
Organism: Schistocerca americana; assembly: GCF_021461395.2. Lineage (NCBI taxonomy): Eukaryota > Metazoa > Arthropoda > Insecta > Orthoptera > Acrididae > Schistocerca > Schistocerca americana. The sequence goes on from NC_060119.1 coordinate 946,622,202, forward strand.
TTGTAACAACGGTTTGTCTGACTAACCCTCTGTCAGCTGATGACATGAGATCCTCTACAAATGATAATTTAGAAGACCTGCCGGAAAAGAGAGCAACGAGGTTCACAACAGCTGGATCTACCCCCCAGACTCTTGTGATTTCAACAATCCTAATTCATCCTCCTTCTCTGCTAATTTATTATACACAAATGTATTGTCTGCCTCCAGTTGCACTAATTGATTAACAATGGCATAACCTCCTCTCCAGTGACACCTTGTCTCTCTGATTTTGCCATTGCCTCCCTCTTACTCGTATTTACATCTCAGAAATAAAAACCCAAAAATAATATGAACAGCACACTTGTCAGCTACGAGCATGGTTTGATAAATTTTGGTAAAAAAGCAAGAAAAAAGTTTGTTTCATAAAAACTCACCTTCTTGACATTGTCTCGTTTGAGGAATATACAAGTGGTCCAGTGACCTTCCAGGTTTTCATCCCATCAGAAAAATAGGTTGCCAAACTCTGCAGAATACTCATTGACTACAAATATCACTTCCTAATTTGATGAAAATGTCTTACAAGCAAGCCAAAGTTTCAAGTGAGGGAACAGGAACAAGTCATTTTGGGCTAAGTCAGGTGAATATGGTGGATGAGGAACCAATTCAAAGCCCAATTCTTGCAGTTTCACCACTTTTACCACTAATCTGTGGGATGTTGTATTACCATGATGAAAGAGCACTTTTTTTATATGCCAACCTCAGTCTTCTGCAGCCATTGCAAGTTTCAAGCAATCCGACAATGAAGCATGATGGGGTCTTGTTGTGTTCTGCTTTTTCCCAAGTAAGGTATGAGGAGAATTCCTTGGGGGGAAAAAAATAGTGGCCATCACCTTACCAGCTGCCAAAATGGTCTTTATCTTCTTTGGTGCACTTTCACCAACCTTTGCCCATTGTTTTGACTGCTGTTCTGACTTGATGGCCCCAGGTTTCAACAACAGTCACCCCCCAGGGGGTCCACAACTCTTTTGTGGATACGTGCGTAGCGAGCACAGGACCCTGAGCTAATGTGGCCCGCCTTCCTTTCCAGGCTGCATACCTTCCATTTCCGCATCCTTCCCTATCCCCCATCTTTGCCCCCCCCCCCCCCCCCCCACCCCTCACCTCCGGCTCTTTCCTTCCCTTTCTCCCCCTCTGGGAGTATGTTTTGTGCCTACGTCCAGAGACGGACACTCGAAAATGTAACACATTCTTCGCTTTCTCTGCTTGCACGTCTTCATCCTTCCTTTGTCCTTCTCTTTTCCTTACCTCTTCTCTTTACCCTTTTCTCCACTGCAGCGTTTGAGACCTCTCTCCTTCCTTTCCCTTTCTTTGTTTTTCCCTTTCAATTTTTTCCTCCCTGTGCGTGTCTGAAGGCCGACCCACGCATTTTCGTGTGTAGCCGGTGACGGGGTAACGCGTAATTCCCCGCCCCGGGTAGACAGGTAGGACACGTACGTACCCCCTGGTAACGGCCAGGCCCAGGGAGGGGTCCCTCCGTCCATTTCTTGGGAGGTGTGGCCTGAGGTGTGAACAATCACCTAAGGCGGGAGTGCCCTCAGAGAGGGCCCCCACAAGGGAGGAGCGCGCCATCGGAGACGCCGGTAATCATGGGGGATTCTTCCGCAATGGTTTCCTGATCTTCCACTGTGTCTGCTCACAAGCGTAAGTTCACTGAGTCTCAGCCACAGACAGTTCTTCCATCGTTGCCACAGTTCCTTGTTGTTTCTCGGTCTGACGAAGGTCACGACTTCTCCACGGTCGACCCTTTCATTATTCAGAAAGGTGTTGACGCAACTGCAGGTCCTGTAAAGTCTTGTTCCAGATTATGGAATGGCACCTTGTTGTTAGAAACAGTCAGTGCCCTCCAGGCACAAAAATTTCTGCGTACTTCACTGCTCCACACCTTCCCTGTCCGGGTGGAAGCGCACCGCACCGCACTTTAAATTCCTCATGTGGAGTCGTTTATACCTGCTCCCTCGACAGATTGTCCGACGAGGAAATTCAACACTATCTATCTGACCAGGGCGTAACGGCTGTTCATAGAGTTATGAAAAGGGTTGACACGAACATCGTTCCAACCTGTACTGTCTTCTTGACGTTTGACAGAGTTCAGCTCCCATCGAACATAAAAGCGGGGTATGAGATAATTTCCGTTCGCCCCTACGTCTCAAACCCTACGTGTTGCTATCGGTGTCAGCGGTTCAATCATACCAGACAGTCCTGTTCCAACCCGGCCAAATGTGTTGTGTGGCAAGGATGCCCATGAGGGTGCTTGTCCACCTCCATCCCCTTGTTGCATCAACTGTATGGGTGACCACCCTGCTTCCTCTCGAGATTGCCCCATTTTTAAAGACTCGAAAATTATTCGCCAGTCGAAAGCCCACTGTGCCTCAGACAGGAAAATACAGCACTGTCCTTGCGTCTCCTCGGCCAACAAAGGAGGCGGCCATGCAGACTTGTGATGCCACCTTTAGTGACACGGTCGTCAGATCGGCCAGTGCAAAGATCGCCTGTTCAACCTCCCCACTTTCGCCTGCTCACTCTATGGCTCATCCTTCATCAGGTTCTGCTAAATCTCGATCCCAGAAGTCAGACACCTGGACTTCCAAAAAAGAGCATACTCGTGAAGATCTTTTACGTTCCCCAACTTCACAACCATCGGTTCCTCCTTCATCTAAACATCATGGTTCCTAGAAGGCTAATAAGAAACCCAGTTCCTCTCCTTCTCCGCCATGGCGTATCTCGTGTACAGCACCACTTGGCGGTAACCGCCCTCGGCAGTCTTCTGTGTCGCCAAGGCGCACTACTGGTGGCCGATCAACCGGCCGATCGCTGGTGGCAGGAGCTGCTCCTGAACAACCTATGGATCAGGATCTTCTGCCTTCACCTGAGTGCCGTTCCATGCTGTCGGTCGCAAGCTCCGAGCAGTCGTTGAGTTGACGGCAACCTTGGTCACATTCTTCCATTTTCTGTCCACCCTATGTCCATTATCCATTGGAATATCCACGGCATTCGAGCCAATCGGGATGAATTGACGATCCTCTTACGATCCTACTCGCCGGTCGTCTTCTGTCTTCAGGAAACAAAGCTGCGTCCCCACGACCGCTTTGTTTTCCCCCATTTTCAGTCAGTCCGATTTGATCTCCCCTCTGTTGAAGGCACTCCAGCACATGGAGGACTCATGATTCTTCTCCATGATACTCTCCATTACCACCCAATCCCCTTAAACACTTCCTTACAAGCAGTCACTGTCCGTCTTTCCCTTTCTGGATACACCTTCTCTCTTTGTACTGTATACATTCCATCGTCCCCACGAATGGCACGAGCTGATATCCTTCATCTTCTTGGTCAGCTTCCACCCCCCCTATTTGCTGGTTGGGGACTTCAGTGCCCACCACCCGCTTTGGGGATCTCCACATCCTTGTCCGCGTGGCTCACTATTGATAGATGTCTTCCACCAAGCGGATCTTGTTTGCCTCAACACTGGGGACCCTACATTTTTGTCTGCCTCCACGACAAATTTCTCTCATTTGGACCTTTCGGTCGGTACTGTTCTGCTAGCTCGGCGCTTCGAATGGTTCGCCCTTGCTGATACACACTCGAGTGACCACTTTGCATGTGTCCTTATATTGCAGCCACAACTGCCATATATGCGCCCGAGACGCTGGAAGTTTGCCCAAGCCGATTGGACACTTTTTTCGTCTCTAGTGACATTCGATGACCGTCACTTTCCTAGCGTCGACGATGAGGTCACTCGTATAACAGACGTTATTCTTACAGCTGCGGAACGTTCAATACCTCGCACCCCGGAATTGCCCTGGCACCCCCCAGTTCATTGGTGGAACGAGGCATGCCGTGACGCAATACGTGAGCAGCGACGTGCTCTTCGCGTTTTCAGACACCATCCTACATTAGCCAACTGTATCCGCTATAAGCAGTTCCGTGTGCGGTGCCGTCGCGTCATCTGCGATAGCAAGAAGGCAAGCTAGGACTTCTTTACTAGCTCATTTAACACCTTCACTCCCTCTTCGGAAGTTTGGAGTCGGATTCAACGGTTATCAGGCGCGCCTAGTTTCTCCCCGGTCTCTGGGCTCACTGTAGCGCATGATACATTAGTGGACCCCGTCGCAATTTCTATCTCATTGGGTCAACACTTTGCTGAGATTTTGAGCTCTTCAAATTACCCGCCAGTGTTTCTCCTGAAGAAACGTGCAGCGGAATTGCGACCTCTTGCTTTCTCCTCTCAAAATAGCGAAAGTTACAATACTGTTTTCTCCATGCAGGAACTCCAACATGCACTCTGTTCTTCTCGCTCCTCCGCCCCAGGACCGGATGGTATCCACATCCAAATGTTGCTGCATTTATCATACCATAGTCTGCATTACCTCCTTCGCCTTTATAATGGAATTTGGACCGACAGTACTTTTCCCAGATGATGGCGGGAAGCTATCGTCGTTCCTGTTCCGAAACCTGGAAAGGACAAACATCTCCCCTCTAGCTATCGCCCCATTTCTCTCAGGAGTAGTGTATGTAAGGTTTTGGAGCGTATGGTGAATTGCCGTTTAGCTTGGTGGCTGGAGTCCCGCAGTCTAACACCTGCCCAATGCGGTTTCCGAAAGCATCGTTCTGCAGTTGACCATCTTGTTGCTCTCTCCACTTATATCATGAACAATTTTCTCCGGAAACGCCAAACAGTGGCAATATATTTTGATCTGGAGAGAGCATACGATACCTGTTGGAGGACAGGCATCCTCCGCACACTATTCTCTTGGGGCTTTCTCGGTCGGTTGCCCCTTTTTCTTCGCGAATTTATGGCGGAGCACACATTTGAAGTGCAGGTGAACACTACTCTCTCCTGTACCTTCTCCCAAGAAAACGGGGTACCCCAGGGCTCCGTGCTAAGTGTTGTACTGTTTGCCATTGCCATAAATCCAATTATGGATTGTCTCCTTCCTGATGTCTCGGGCTCCCTCTTTGTGGACGATTTTGCGATCCACTACAGCTCTCAATGGACCAGCCTTCTTGAACGACGTCTTCAAGGCTGTCTCGATCGCCTCCACTCTTGGAGCATTGAAACAGGCTTCCGCTTTTCTCCCAGTAAGACCGTTTGTGTTAATTTTTGGCGTTGTACGGAGTTTCTTCCACCTTCTTTACATCTAGGACCTGTCAACCTTCCGTTTTCGGACGTCGCTAAATTCTTGGGTCTTATGTTTGACAGAAAACTGTGCTGGTCCTCCCACGTTTCCTATCTTTCGGCTCGCTGTCTGCGATCCCTCAACACCCTCCGTGTCCTGAATAGTACCTCCTGGGGAGCGGACGGAGTGGTCCTTCTCCGCCTCTATCGTGCTTTAGTGTGCTCGAAATTGGACTATGGAAGCATAGTTTACTCCTCTGCTCGGCTGTCTATTCTTCAGCGTCTCGACTCTATCCACCACCGTGGATTACGTTTAGTATCTGGAGTTTTTTACACCAGCCTTGTGGAAAGCCTTTATGCTGAGACTGCTGAACCTCCGCTGTCCAGTCTGCGAGCTGTCCTTCTAAGTCGTTATGCTAGCTATTTGTCTTCCATGCCTGCTAATCTGGCCCATGAGATTTTTTTTTTTTTTTTTTCGACGCCTCCCTACTACCACCGGGAGTCCGCTTCCGTCAACTGCTCCATTCTCTTCCCTTCCACTTTCCTAAAACTTTCTTAACAACTCCGGGTACAGCACCGCCTTGGCTCCATCCCCGGACCTGCCTGCTCCGTGAACTTTGTCAGTTTCCCAAGGATGGTACCCCTTCACTTGTTTATCGTCGGGCATTTTCTGCTCTATGTGCGCAAATGAAGGAAGCCACATTTATTTACACTGATGGCTCAAAAACATCGTTTGGTGTAGGGAGTGCCTATATTGTTGGCGACACCCCAAATTGATTTCAGCTTCCCGACCAGTGTTGGGTTTAGACTGCGGAGCTTTACGCTGTTCTCCAGGCTGTCCAATACATCCGTCGCCATCAGCGGATACAGTATGTTATCTGTTCAGATTCTCTCAGCTCTCTCTGCAGTCTCAAAGGTCTCTACCTGTCCACCCTCTGGTCCACCAGATTCAGGACTGCCTACGCATGCTCCACTTGGGGGGCATCTCGTTGGCGTTCCTCTGGATCCCAGGACACGTTGGTATCTGTGGAAATGAGGTGGCTGATATAGCGGCCAAGGCTGTGGTCTCTCTTCTTCGGCCAGCTATTTGCACGATTCCCTTCGCCAATCTACGGAGTGTTTTATGTCGTCGTGTTGTTCTTTTATGGCATGCACATTGGTCAACACTTCCCCATAATAAATTGCGGGACGTGAAAGCTTTTCCCTGTGCTTGGACCTCTTCCTCCCGAACGCGTCATCGGGAGGAGGTAATTTTAACTAGACTCCGGATAGGGCACTGTCTTTTTAGCCATAGACATCTTTTAAGCGGCGGTCCTCCCCCACTCTGTCCCCACTGCTCTCAGCTGTGGACGGTAAGACACCTTTTACTTGAGTGCCCCTATTTTACTCCGTTACGCGCCAGTCTACAGCTGTCGCCTGATATATCATCCATTTTAGCAGATGACACGTGCTCAGGCGATCGCGTTCTCGAGTTTATTAGTGCCAGTGAGATGACGTCAGTCATTTGAAGCTCTTTTTGGGGACAACCAACCCCTTTCTGTAGTGGTTTTTTAAGCTTTCCATCTGCTTTTAGTTTCTCCAATTTTTTGAGTTTCGTTACCATTGCTGCTGGTTTCCATTTTCGTTTTTTACCTTTTCCTAAGTCACAGACCGGGCGCTAATGACCGTAGCAGTTTTGCGCCTTAAATTAAAAAAAAAAATTAAAAATTAAAAAAAAGTCACAAATCAATCCAAAAAGTCTTGCACTTAAATATCGCTAGACATTATGTTGAAATGTTGTACCGGATGTGCTTTCAGTTGAGTGTGAACAATCGTGGCTCTCACCTCATACACAGCTTCTTCATAGCCAATTCTCCATGCAGGTTATTATGCACACTGTTCACTGTGGCAACATCAGCTTTCCTGACATTTCTGAAGAGTGGCAGTGACGTTTGCTGGTGTGAATAGCACAGCTGCAGGCTGGTAGGGCCCAGCAGATACACTGATGACAGGGAAACAAAACTTTATTAGCTTCAGATACAGATCAGATGATTAGCAGTGTGAGGCAGACACGTTGCACTTTGGTGATAGTCTGTCAAAGGATCACAGGCAGCCACTTCAATCTTGGCAAGAAGGAACAGTGTCAGCACACTGGATGTTAACACGAAGCAGAGCGATGGCCGATGGCCTGGCAGTGGGCCACGTCCTTGATGATGTCAGCAGCACTCCATTTTATCTTGTGATGGTGTTATGCTGTGGCGGACACTTACATTTCGGTAGCTCAGGCCTGTTGACATCCACAGTGAAGGCAAAGGAAGACTGCTGTGCACGAGAGAGAACCTTCTGCTCTCTGGCAAGACTCGGACGGTGATAGGTGCAGGCAGCAGGTCAGCAGCACTGTTGTACGAAGTCCTACAAGGAGACTCAATGCTGGCGAAAGCTGGCTTGACCCAGTCTCAAACCCACGGCAGCAGTTGGTGATACCCAGCCATCATGCCATCTGATGTGGCCCTGCTGTCATGGTTGTGCTCCTGGACTCCGAATGCCTCTGCCGCAAAATCTGCTACTTTGCACTAAAACCGTGCACAGTCGTGTAGCTCATAACAAGCCTCTTGTCTTAGTGTGATGTCACTGTCCTGCCTGCTCTGGTTGAAACCACTGCGTGGTGCAGTTCTCTGCTGAGTGCGGCTAGCCTGTCTCCCAATCCATTTGCGTACATGCTGTAATAATCCACATCATGACACACTACGCTTTCTGCTCAGTGGTAGCTTGACAGAACGTTACACTGTGTCTCCTTACAAATTATTCAAAGTTCTAATTAAACCAAGTAGTGACACTACAGTATTGTAATCGTAAGATAATCCTGCTACATTATTGTGTTTTGTGACAAGCTTAATTTTACATTTTTGATCATACTATACAGACCTACATTTTTTATATATTAAAGTAGGTTCTCAATCTTTGTACCGCTTGGAAATTTTCATGACTTTGAAATCCTGTAAAGATTTGATTTAAAATATGTGAGAATAGCTTCAGGTGTCAAGTTACTTCATTACATGTAACTGAATCTGCAAAAGTCAGATAACAGTTAACTATTTGACTGCTACAGATGAGCTCACAGCATTGTGTGCCGAGTGCAGCTTTGCCATTGCTATACTTCTTGCGTAATTCTACTATCCATGCTGAGAGGTGGCATTCTGGCTGCTGTGAAATACCTATCACCTTATTGTAAGAGAACTAGAAGATGGAAAAAAATTGATTTTTTTCTTATCTTGCAGTCTGACATCTTTGCTCAGTAAAGGACTGATTTTGTTCTAGTTATTCATCATAGTTAACTGCGATGCTTCAGATTGAGAAAAAGCATTTCACGAAATTGTAAAGTATTTGCATAAATTTTGCACGCAGTTGATTACGGCTCATGCATAGCTAAATATGAAATGTATACAAGATATTGAAATTTCTCATCAACAGCAGTGAAAGGTCAGCAGAATGGATCGTGTAAACACACACATAGTGCTTAAGGAAAACTAAGGGGCCTTCTTTAAAACAAGTCCTCAGCACATGGAGAGCAGCAAAGCGTAACGAGTCCACAGCAGTCAGAGTTAATACGAAACATGAAGAGAAAGGGACCCACCGTACTTGCCTGCGGCACAGCTGAAGAGGAATGAAACAATTTTTCCCCCACCTTTCATTTATTTTCATTCATAATTGTTGCTGGGCTTGGATCATTAATTCTTCCTTCTTTCCATGCTACATCCTTATTTTCTCACAGCAGTTTTCCATTCTTCTGTGGGGATGGGGTGTGAAGCTATTTTTATTGGTGCATATCACTTTGATATTATCCTTGTTACATTTACTTTGTATGCAGTTTGTAACATTTTTTTTTTCCTCCGCTACACTGCATATTTATTTCTCTCTATGTGTAACCTTAAGTGACATTTATGATTTTTTTTTCAATTTTGCAGAGAAAGATGACTTGATAAATTTGCTACTTCAACATGTCAATGGTGCTAATAATGTGCCAAGGTATGCAACAACTGGATTTCATAGTCAAACAGATTTATCTTGGAGAGAGGAGAGGCAAGAGCAACAACAGCGTAGCAATTCTGCAGAAGATTTTGCATCATACACTGATTCTCCTGCTTCTGCCAGTAATGTCATGGCTGATCAACCAGTGAACACATTCCAAAGTAGTACAGCTACAAATTCTTGTTCAGACTTGGGCAGTGATAATGGCAGAATTTCAAATGATAGCAATTTACACAGAAGCAGTAGCATAGATATCAACTCTGAAAATCAGTGGAGTAATACTAATCATGGGTCCATTGATGGAGTGGTCCAGCAGGAAGATACCATACAGAAAGATACCAAGTTTAAGGTAAATATGCACATATGTTATGTATGTTTTGTAATGGGAAATAAGTGTTTGTGTGTATCTCTGTAAAAATATTGTTCAGCTTTTCTATTTTAAAGGGCAACAGTTCTCTCACATTTTTATTTTGTGAGCATAAATCCCATTAGAGGCTTTCCATTTGAAAGTGTACACCAGTTGAGAATAAAATAGATGTTACCGAAGTGACATGGTGGTACTTGGAGTTTGATAATTATTATACTTTGTAACAACCCTAGTAAAAATACCATCATTATTAATGGTTAACACACCGTAAGAACTTGTTCTGGCTGAATGTAATTGGCCAGTTCTGGAAGGAACAAAATATCTTAATTCTATGGCTAACAAGACCTTATTGATTGTATCAAGCACTTGTCATGTACTCTGGGGCAATTACTAACTGGTCTTACCGTCCCTCTCCTATCTCTCCCCCCCCCCCCCCCCCCCCCCCCCCCCCGCCTTTTCAACAAAACACACAAGAGGTCAAAACTGCTCTGTAATGGCAACAGATTTGCCACCTTGGGAACCCCCTGATTTCCCCATAACTTGTTGGTGGTCACATTTAATAACATGTTATACAGTGGGGGATTTCTCTGTGCATCTAGTACATCAAACTACATAGATAAAATCTAAGAGTCCTGGTATTGCTAACTTTCATGCACCCATAGAGTTGTTGTACTGTGTGTTACTATTTACTGCCTTTTTAATAATGACAATAAGTATCAACTAACAGAAAATCGTGCATCTCTTCTGGGGACCTTCAATTAGTGATTAACTTTTCTGCTATGGTTTAATTTGAAATATTCCACCAGGAAGTAAATCAGGATTACAGAACTTTAATGGTAAAGTAAATGTTGTTATTTTCATGGCTTTGTCTTCATTTCTGCCATATAAATTTTTATATTTAAGCGTTCAGAGAGTGTTGCTGTTGGACAAAGTCATGATAGATGTATGAGGGTCTTTCTGAAAGTAATGTCTCCTATTTTTATTCATGGTAACAGCTGGAGGTACATAAATTGCAACAGCACAGCTAAATAGAGCAATATTTCAGCTGCAGACTCATTTTTCCACATAGTTACCATTTGTTACGCAGTTTTGCCAACAATGAACAAGAACTTTCATGACACACTTGTAAAAATTGGAATCGGTTGAGACTAACCATTTTCTTAAAGCTTTGACAACAGCATCCACATATTGAAAATGTTCATCTTGTAGCTCATCTTTGACAGATGGAAGTATGAAGACACTAAATTGAGACTGTACAGTGGATGTGGTAAGACAGTCCAGCCAAATTTTACATTGAATTACATGATTGCAAAACTTGTGTGGGGCCTGGCATTATCATGTTGCAGGTGAAAGTTGTTCTTCTTTCAGCCTTACCCTTGAAATTTGGGCTTTCAGTTTGGTCACTGTTGTATTGTAGTGTGCTGAATTTACAGTTTTTCCAGGCTCCAGGACATCCAAAAGAAACCACACATTGGATATCCCAAAAGACTGTGCACCTCACTTTACCTGCAGACGGCTGTGTCTTGAATTCCTTCTTTGACAGAGAATTTGCGTGTCGCCATTCCATAGACTGTCTTTTGGATTCCGTCTCTTAGTGGAGACACCACATCTTATCTCCAGTGACAATGCTATTCAGAAAATCGTTAGCTTCCTATTCGTCCAGCAGATCCTGGCAAATTTCCATTTAGTGAGTTTTTTTCTTTTGTAAGCATCCATCTGATAACCAAGATGTCCTAACATTGTTTCCAAGGCATCACAGCTGACATTCAGCTTTGCACACAATTCTCTGGTCATTATCTGCTGTTCAGCACGGATGAGTTGGTCAAGATGGACTTAATTGCGAGGGATGACAGCTGTGCAGGGTCAACCAGGCTGTGGCTTGTTATGCACACCCTTTTCACCACCTTGAAAATGCCGTCCCATTGCCTCACATTGCTCACATCTATTGTTTCGTTTCCTACACCTTTAGCAAGCATCAGTGAATTTCAGTTGGTGCAGTTTCTTCAGCAGCAAGGAATTAAAGCACCCATTGCTGCTGTATACCCGCATCCATATCAGACTCGATTTTAGGAGACTCCTCAGCTGGTGCCAACTAGTGCAGAATATTGGGACACCTGCAAGTGAAAGAGGAAGTTCAGTCATTGTCACTACACCAATGACATCTGGCATGAACATCCAAAGTCACCACAAAAAATAGGAGGCAATACTTTGGAATGACCCTCATCTTAAGTGCCTATCTGAGACAGTACTACATCTCTAATAACATAATAGTCAGCAAAGCAGTAAACTCAAATCTGTGTTGCTTCTGCATTCCATTGATGTCTGGTGGCCAAACACTCACTTATAACTAGATGTGTGCCTGGAATAACACTGGCAGTCCTTCACACACACACACACACACACACACACACACACACACACACACACCTCTCTCTCTCTCTCTCTCTCTCTCTCTCTCTCTCTTTGAAAGCTTCATAATTTGGCTAAACCATTAATCATAGAAAAGGATTTTGAAGCAGTAGCCATTCAGTTATATAGTTTAAAGAAGAAAATAATTGTTGCAGCAATTTACAGATCACCATCTGGAGATACTGAAGTCTTTCTTAAGAATTTGGAAGAAATGCTCAACATTTTCTCAAGTGAGAACTCTACCATAATTCTTTGTGGTGACTTTAATATTAATCCATTGGTCCAGAGTTCAGTAAAAGAAAAGTTTTTAGACATACTAAAGAGCTTCAACATGTTCACCCACATACCAGCTCCCACTAGAACAACAGATTCCAGTGAAAGCCTAATAGATAACACCTTCTCAAATGTGGTCACACTTGAAGTTGCAGTTACAAATGTGGATATAGGATTATCAGATTATAATGCACTAACCTTTAATCTCACTGCAACTCCCAAGGAGGAGAAAAATAAAAATGAGTACAAACAATTTTTCTCTACTGAAGATTGTAATCAGTTCAAAAATAATTTAAAAAATTCAGTTTGGTCAGAGGTCTTGGCACAAACAAACACAAATTATGCTTACAGTACATTTGCTTCCACTTTTATGACATACTTTGAAATGTTTCCCAAAAAAGCTTTTGAGTTATAGATCATCTGGATCCAAAGGGACCTGGATTACAGCTGGGCGCAAAGTAATAGCAAAAGCAAAATTATTAAGTAATGATAGATTGATAAGGCAGGCTAGTAACAAGTCCAGAATGATGTGTAAAATGGTAAAAAAAGAAACTGGAGGTCAAACTAAAGAACAGGAAATCAATCTTAAAAATAATGAAAATATCCCCATAGAAAAAGATGCAATGGCAAACTATGTAAACAATTATTTTGTAAATATTCCCCTTACTTTAAGTAGTAAATTTAAGCAACAACCAACAGCGACGACTCCAATGGTAAATACCAACATGATGGCAATCCCAACAGATGAGCATGAAGTTCTAAAAGTCATTGAATGCTTGAAATCCAAAATGTCCTCTGGGATGGATGATGTACCTGTATCAATAATTAAGAAAATTGCTCCATGTGTTGTCAAACCTATAGTGCACATAGCAGACTTGTCCCTTAGTGAAGCGATATTTCCGGATAAACTTAAAATCTCTAAAGTGATACCTCTATATGAAAATGGTGAAAGACATAAAATAGAAAATTACCGACCTATATCTCTCCTCCCAGCCTTCTCCAAAATACTTGAGGAATTAATGAAAACCAGGGTTACAAAATATCTAGAAAAACATAAACTAATAAATAAGTAAACATGGTTTTCGAGCAGGGCACAATACAGAAACAGCCATTTTGGACTACACAACGGAAATAGTAAGAAATTTGGAGTCAAATAAACAGATTGTTGGAATTAATCTAGATTTATCCAAAGCCTTAGATACTGTGAACCATGTAATATTACTAGGGAAACGTGAAGCAATAGGCATCAGGGGTACTGTTAAAAAATGGTTTGAATCTTATCTGCAAAACAGGTAACAAGTTGTTGAGCTGAGGTCATCCAACAATCTTCACAATTTTAAACTCATATATGAACCAAAACAAATCGAAATAGGTGTTCCACAGGGCAGCATTCTGGGACCATTGTTATTTCTAATTTATATCAATGATATACAGGCTCCAGACAGCTCAGCCAAAATTCTACTATTTGCAGATGACACGAGTATCATAATTAGTGATATAAAAGAATCATTGTGTACTACAGCAGAAAAAATGCTCTCATACATACAGTCATGGTTTTGTTCAAATAAGCCGACATTAAATACAAAGAAAACAAACTTTATACAGTATGAAAGCAAGTGTTAGGGGGAAAATATGTGCCTTATGCTGGATAGCAAACAAATAGGAAAAGTGTGCACCACAAAGTTTCTGGGTATGTGAATTGACCAAGATTTAAACTGGAATGAACACAGTGTATATCTTACTCAGAAACTTAGCTCAGCATGTTTTGCCTTAAGAATAATATCAAAGGTATGTAGCAAGGAATGTATTAGAGTGGTGTACTTTAGTTATTTCCAATCAGTTGCAAGCTATGGCATAAGTTTTTAGGGTAAAACCAGGTCAAGACTGACATTTTTACTATGCAAAAAAGAGCTATTCATATCATGACACACAGACCACCACAAACTTGCTGTAGACCCTTATTCAGACAACTAAAGATACTGACAATACCATCGATATATATTTTTAAATACCTGGAAATGATCAGTAAAAATAATTGCAATCTCAAACCAACTCAAGCTACCATGATCACAATACAAGGTATTGTAAAGACTTCCACATTCCCTATGTAGCAAAAACTAGAAGCCAGAAACATGTTAGCCACTTAGGAATAAAGCTTTTAAATGCACTTCCATCTCAAATTAAAGAATTGAAAGGCAAAAATAATTTCAAGCATGAAGTAAAAAAATACTTGATGGAAAAATGCTACTACAGTGTAAATGAATACCTGTCTCAGACTGTGGACTGAAACCTGTACTAATTTTTTTTAAATTTAAACTAATTTGGTTATGTTCAAAACTTCGTAATTATGGTACTTATGAAAAATTTGTTAAATATCCGTAATACATTTTGTGTATAAGGCGTAGTTGATGATCTATAATTGTTTATCATGAGCACATACTTCTGTTTTCCTGTAATAAGTTCTTGTACACTACTTATGTACTATGTGTATGTAATTTGTTTTGCTGTCCATTTATTGTGTGTATGTGTTATTATGTGTTACTTGTAATCAAATGACAAATCCTTTATCACATGTGTGATCTATTGGATGCTAAATAAATAAATCAGACCAACTGCTGCTCCATGATAATGAATTCTCTTAAAGTGTTCATTTGCTTTTCTTTTGGAACTCATATGTAAGCACTTGGTTATTGTTGAGTGAAGTCAGTATAGGGTTGCAATCTGACACGCACTGGTTGATGTAATTCTCTTGGTGTATGCATAAGATTTATTGTGTCTGATGACACAAATGCATGAAACAGTAGTAGCTTTGTCAAGACCTAGGAACTTAATGTCAATATAAATGCCTGTTATATCAGGGTAACTTGCTCCCCTTGATTACTTCGTATGTACTAGTGTGTGCAGTTGATCTTCAAAGTTTGGACTGATTATAATGTGCATCACATCAGGAGGTGGCTCTACACCTGGGGATAGGGGACAGGGGAGGCATTTAGGGCATTGTGGAGGGGATGATGTTTGCTTAGGTGTTATGGCAGAGACGGGTCAGGGACTGTGCGTGTTGCCAAGCCATGTTGTTGCAGAATCTTGAAACCAGTTTTGATCAATTTGTCGTCGAGAATAGACCAATTTTGAAAAACCTTACTTTATGTCTTGACGAAGTAGCGTCAAGTGATGAATAACTGTACAGCCAATTACCAGCACAGTGGTAGTCCCCTGACCATGCAGAGATCACACTGTTGGTGGCTGAGTTCGCATGACTGAGCTGCAGTTGACAGTTGATAGTTGGAGAGACATAATTACAGTTACAGGTTAGTCTGTGTAAACCAGTTATGTTAGCCACTGAGACATCGTGTATATGGATGGTGTTAACCCCTTCAGCATCAGCTAAGGCCTGAAGATGGTGCACTGAAGTGCTGAAACTTGAAGCCATACAATAAATGACATCATAAGGACGGCTGTAGGTGGTTTCATTTTCTTAAAATAAGAAATGGCCATACTCACCCAGGCCTCCAGTCACAAGGATGGACATACAAAACTTTGCTCACCAAAGGTTACGGAGGAGGAAGAGGAGGAGAATTGGGGCAAGGCTCCTTTGGTGCCCCTGGAGGTGCTGATCACCCCACACATTTGGAATCTGAGCTGATGTTTGTGGATGTGGTTGCATCCCCATTGGTGACACACAGTGAACTGCAGCGTGTCCAGTCCTCCTGTCCCTTTCACACCTGACCTGGCCACCATTCATACAACCATTCAGTGGAATTGTAATGCATACTACTGTAACCTGCCAGAGCTACATCATCGTATTTGCTTTTCTTCTGTAGTTTGCATTGCTCTCCAAGAAATGCGCTTCATTGATGACTGTTCTCCAATGCTCTGTCATTGCACATTCTGTTGGAACCATGCTGGTCCTGAAAGAGCATCTGAAGATGTCTGTACCTGGAGTTTGTACAGATGTGTCAGTGAATAGACCCTCCTTTGCAACTAATTGGAGGCAATAGCAGTGCAGGTGCAAACGACTTAAGCTATTACCATTTGCAGTCTTTCCCTACTTCCAGGCAGGCCAGTTCCTTATGTTGAACTGACCACATTAATCAAACTATTACCCCCGCTCCTTGCCCACCGTTTTCTCATACTTGGGGTCTTCAGCACACACCACCCCCTGTGGGGGGATTAGCACTTCACAGACCGTGGTCTGTTTCTCCTCAATGATGGTTCTCCTACGCATTTCAGTGCCACCCATGGCACCTTTTCAGCTATTTATCTCATGGTCTCTTCACCCAATCTTGCGGCTTTTGTACATTGCTCACTACATGATGACATTTGTGACAGTGACCACTTCTTGGTGATACTGTAGTTTCCTTGCCATCACCAGACTGACTGACTGCCATGTTCGGCACTTCAGAGGCATCTGGCCTTCGTATGCCTCTGCTGTTACATTCGATGCCTGTGTTGTGCAAAGCATCTCCGTTCCGATCATCCACACTGCCGGAACTTCTATTCCCCTTTCTACAGTTCTCAACCCAGCCCCCCCCCCCTCTCCTCTCCTCCCCTCACCCCCATCCATCGGCTGGTGCCATGATAGACCAAAGACATTGCAATAGCTATTCGGGATCACCGCTGAGCCCTACAATGATTGAAAAGACGTCCATCGCAGATCAGCTTTATAACTTTCAAGTTACTTCATACTGAGGCTCGCTATCTAATCAGATGCAGTAAGGAGGATTGCTGAAGCTGCTCTTTCTTCTCCCTGGGAACATGTGCCTCTTTATCTAAGATGTTAGCTCGTTGCTAATACCTCTTCTAACTCCTCAGCTCCTTGGTTTTATGGGCCATCAATGATCAACAGCTATGCCAGGTCTTGTCCTACAGGGTGGTCTGTGTACTGATTGATCCATTCTTGCAGAACACCTTGCAATCCACTTTGCGGTAGCTTTGGCTTCATCTCCCTATCTAGGTACCTACTGCAGAAGTGACAAGTTGAAGACATCCTATTATGTTTCATTCTCCACCAATCTGAATCCTGTAATGAACTGGGAACTATGTCATACTCTTGGCTTGTTCCAAGACACAGCCCCAAGCCCTGATTCAATTCAGTCAGATGGTCCAACACGTGAATGTTCCCCAAATGCAACATCTACTCATGGTCTTTAACTGTATTTAGCTCCAAGGAGCCTTCCTCTCATGATGATAAGATGACAGAGTTGTCTCAGTCCTTAAGCCAGGCAAGAACATAGCACCTCTTGACGGTTACTGGCTGATTAGACTGACTGACATACTCAGTAAGCTACTTGAGAGGATGGTTGCCCACAGATTATGCTGAGTTCTCGAGATGTGGAGCCTTTTGTCCCTCTGTCTTTGTGGGAGTTTCTGTGAGGAAACTGCTAAGGTTGGGAGCTGTAGTCTAACAGGGTTTTTCTAAACACCAATACCTTATCAATGTCTTTTTTGACCTGCACGACACTGCTTGGCATCATCACATTTAACTTTCGTCCGTGACTGGAGCTTTCGAGGCCAACTAACAATTTTTATTCATAAACTTTCGTCCATCGGTTGATCCAGGTTAGAGTTGGCAGTTCACTCAACTCCTCACGGGTCCAAGATAATGGCATCTCACAAAGGTCTGTGTTGAGTGTCACACTCTTCCTTTTACTATCAGTGGGCTAGTGACGTGTTGGGCCACTGGTCATCAATGTGCTGTATATTGATGGTTTTTGCATTTGGTACAGCTCCCAGTTGGTAGCCTCTACTGCATGCTAGCTCCGAGGTGCCATCCAGTAGGCCTCGGCATGAGCTCTTTCCTATGCTTTCCAGTTGTCTCCTACAAAAATGAAAGTCAATAACTTCTGCCATCATATCCTGGTCCATCGTGACCTGGAACTTTACCAGAAGTTGATTGGCTGCCCAGATTCTTCACCTGAAGATAGCTGCATGTGGAAGCTTAAAGCTCTCTGCTTTCTTGCCCACACATCTTGGGGTGTGGTTCATGCTAACCTTATCCGTGTTTACTGGGCCCTGGTTTCGTCCCATCTGGTCTAGGATTGCCAGGTTTGTGGCTCGGTGTCTCCTTCAACTTTGAAACTGTTTGATCCAGTCCACCATTGGATGATGATCTTGGTCACAGGTACTTTTCAGACACACACAGTGTGTTTACAGCAGAGCTGAGAGCTATTATTAGAGCCCTCCATTTTATTAAACGGACCTCAATTTACCATCTTTTAATATGTTTTGACTCAATGTGCAGTCTCCCGCATTATTGACCAATGCTATTGTTGCCACCCTTCGGTCTCCATTATTTATGACCTTCTCACTGATCTCAGTCGTGTTGTCTGGCCAGTTGTCTTTCTCAGAGTCCTAAGTCCTGTTGGTATCCCAGGAAACGAACTGGCCAATCATTTGACTAGAGGAGCACTTACTTGCCAATACCAGGTGCTAATTTGCATGTGCACATGAGATTCTGCTTGCTTGGAAATGGAGTGACGTCTGGTGGACTACTGTCCCATCTAACAAACTCTGCAAAAGTGAGGAGACTACTGAGTGTGGTACTCTTCCTCCTGCTTCTCCCAGCAGGACTCCACACTCCTTTGTCGACTTCACATTGGTCATATCAGGTTAACCCTTAGTTTTACTGTATGTAATGAGCCTTCCAGACGGTAGCTCGTATCTTGGTGGAATCCCCCTTCCTCCCTCCCCCTCCTCGCCCCATTTCCCTTTCCTTGATAGTGCAGATTAGTTTGCCTTCTTTCTGCTGCACTCAGTTTTCTGTTGGAGGTGTTGCAGTCTGTTGAATAGTGGGTGCGGTTGACTGTTACGGATCAGGGGTGGGACAGCTGTAGGTGGAACATTTACTGATGCGTGCAGAGCCCCGGCATACCCATCTGGTGACTTCCCTATTTCCTTTCTCGCTTTGCCAGTATCACATATCTTTTACTGTAGTATTATTTGAACAGTGAGAAGATAATCCATCAGCAGAATTTAGAACATATCTCAGAAAACTGATGTCATGACCTTTCTGGCCAGTTGCATAGCATTTAGTTTCTTCGTGGTGGTGAATCAATATGTTTCCACTGCTTTGACTGTTGTTTCGTCACTGAGGTATAGTAGTGGACTCAAGTTTCATCTGTTGTCATAAACCAGTGCAAAAAAATCCTTTTGGTTGTTCCGAAAATGGGTCC